>NC_043970.1:38512529-38860029 GCF_902148855.1 Sphaeramia orbicularis | reverse complement strand
CGAGAACATAAGCGCCGACTTTTAGCTGCTGATATGTGGCAAAACCCCCAGAATGACAATCACATGAAGACTGTCAACATTCTGCTCAAAGTAGACGCTTCCTACTATTATTTTCCAAACCTACACTTTTGCTTTTTTACTTCATATGCAGCGCACCACTGTCACATTAATATTTCAGGCGGCAGACACAAAAACAGTAACTGGAAGTGTACCCAAGAAGCAGCTGCTTTCTCAGCAGCATTCAATAAAATAATTCACGTCTGCAGTGTATGCCCAGTGCTGCTGTGAGAGCTGTGCACAATGGAAACAGATACATATGTGAGCACCCCGCCCATACCCATCCCCTCCCCTTATTGTCTACCTTCTACACTCGGTCTATATGTATTGTATAACAAAGGCTCTATGTCTAGTAAGTGTATAAAAATAGTCTCCGCCAACAGTGGAAAGAACATTTATTTATGTATTTACTTTTACTGTGACTTTCTGCTTCAATTCTTCACCGCACTTTGACTCCAGTATATTTATTTATAGCTTTAGCTCCTAGTTATTCCACAAAATTAGCACATGAATACATACTAAGAGCATAAGTGAAATGATGAACTTATCACTTCATTGACATCAGCTGTTTAGATGATCATTTATTATTTTGCAGGTTAAAAAAAAAAAAAAAACAAAGGGTGGTGGTGGGTGGGGGGGCGGGGGGGGGGGGCGATACCAGAACACATTCAGGACCAAAACCACCAATGAATCAATGCAATGTATCCACACACTGTATCACTCACTGAATAAAGTATAAAGCTCATCATTTACACACACTTGTATTATTTTATCATCAAGTTTTCTACTTTTCTTCTTCTTTTGTCTATATGTATTGTAAAACAAAGGCTCTATGTTTGGTAAGTGTATAAAAATAGTCTCCACCAACAGTGGAAAGAACATTTATTTATGTATTTACTTTTACTGTGACTTTCTGCTTCAATTCTTCACCGCACTTTGACTCCAGTATATTTATTTATAGCTTTAGCTCCCAGTTATTCCACAAAATTAGCACATGAATACATACTAAGAGCATAAGTGAAATGATAAACTTATCACTTCATTGACGTCAACTACAGGGTGACACAAAAAAACGGGAACTTTTTAACAATCCAATAAAACCAAGAGTGATGGAAGAAAAATATTTTATTCATAGTAATTGAAACCTTAAAACATGCCATTTAAGAAACAATGATGGAATTTTCATTTTTTAAAAATGACTTCCTGTAGATGGCGTCCTCCTGTACGAATGCATTCTTGAAATCTGCTGTTGAGATTCCTCATTGACCGCTGCAACATCTCAGCTGGGATACTGTGAATTTCATCCTGAATTCTCTGTTTTAACTCATCCACAGTTCTTGGTCGAGTCGTGTACACTTTACTCTTGAGATAGCCCCACAAGAAAAAATCACAAACGGACAAATCTGGCGATCTAGGGGGCCAGGGAACGTTACCGAATCTTGAGATCACACGGTTACCGAACAATTCTCGCACAGCCGCCAATGGTTACTAAAATGGGGGTGTGTTTACTTGCTCAAGGTCACTGTCTCACAGTGCTGCCGCTTGCTTATGTCTGCCAATACGCACTTCAAAAATTCCCGTTTTTTTGGGTCACCTTGTAATTTTTAAAAATGAAAATTCCATCATTGTTTCTTAAATGGCATGTTTTAAGGTTTCGATAACTATGAATAAAATATTTTTCTTCCATCACTCTTGGTTTTATTGGATTGTTAAAAAGTTCCCGTTTTTTTGTGTCACCCTGTATTTGGATGATCATTTATTATTTTGCAGGTTAAAAAAAAAGAAGGGGGGGTGATACCAGAACATATTCAGGACCAAAACCACCAATGAATCAATGCAATGTATCCACACACTGTATCACTCACTGAATAAAGTATAAAGCTCATTGTTTACACGCATTTGTATTATTTTATCATCAAGTTTTCTACTTTTCTTCTTCTTTTGTCTATATGTATTGTATAACAAAGGCTCTATGTTTGGTAAGTGTATAAAAATAGTCTCCGCCAACAGTGGAAAGAACATTTATTTATGTATTTACTTTTACTGTGACTTTCTGCTTCAATTCTTCACCGCACTTTGACTCCAGTATATTTATTTATAGCGTTAGCTCCTAGTTATTCTACAAAATTAGCACATAAATACATACTAAGAGCATAAGTGAAATGATAAACTAATCACTTCATTGACATCAACTATTTAGATGATCATTTATTATTTTGCAGGTTAAAAAAAAAAGAAGGGGGGGTGATACCAGAACATATTCAGGACCAAAACCACCAATGAATCAATGCAATGTATCCACACACTGTATCACTCACTGAATAAAGTATAAAGCTCATTGTTTACACACATTTGTATTATTTTATCATCAAGTTTTCTACTTTTCTTCCTCTTTTGACAGTTGTTCAAAATAACACTGTCTTATAATTGTAACATCCTGCATCAGCCGATAGTTTACATTATAGCTCTGTTAGCTTAGCTGTTTTTAACCCTTACATGCATGAATTATGAGAACCTTAATCATGACTTTCCTCCCCATGTTTTTATTCCTCTTTAGGCATGAAAAAAATGCAATTGACAGCTTTTTATGGACCTATTTTTTATGGAGCTGCAAAAATGTTCACTCAAATGGATACGATGTGTTTAATTTTTGATGCAAAGAAACATGTATTTACTGATATACCGTGAAAACTATAAAATATAAACACTTTTAATGTTGCTAATTTGATGTTTTCTCATATTTAAACATACTCTAATACTAGTTATTACTCACTTCATGGAGATAATATACAAAAAAAAACAAAACATTTTGCTAAAGAAAAATGATAATTACAGCCTATTAACTATTGATTTTCACTCAATCATGTTACTGCAGATCAGGTTTATCAAGAACAGCAAAGTTACATATGCATAAGTGTCCACTGTGTTGGCTGATAATGAACTAAAACAACAAAACCCATGAATATACAAGAGAACAGCTGTAGAATAGCTGTCCACTGTAGTGACCACTATGCATGAAAGGGTTAAACAGTCTCTTTTCATCATGATGTCGCTACATTTTTTGATGCAAAAAACACAAAATATGTTTTTTGTTTGTTTGTTTGTTTGTTTTCAAAATACTACAATAAAAACTGGATTACATATTATTTGATTTTTGCAGCCTGGCATATGTCAATGATTAACTCCATCATTAACAATGTTAATAAATTAATTTAGACCCTCACCTCTCAAATGAAGCCCAGATATCAGTAAAAGCAGGATTTATGCCTTAATGGCTTTCGGATCAAAAACAGTGGTTCTAATGGAAGAAATAGTGCGTTTTGGGCACACTTGGGGGACAGATGCTAGTCTTGTAATTTTCTTTTGTTTACAATGTGCACATTTTAGTTGGTGGCCAGAATTTTAAAGATCATGTACAAATGAACAACTTTTGAATTCTAACCTTATTTAAATTGTGAAAAATAATATGAAGTTTTTTAACACAAAGTGCAAAGTGTGCCTAAAAAGCGCACCCGGATACCGAAGGGTTAACTTAATACAAGAATCAAACAATACTATTTTCCTAATTTTAGCATCGAACCACAACAAATCCATAATGTAGTAACTGAATTATACACAACAAAATGTTCATGGTAGTACAGTCATATAAACAGACTCAACAATTCAACCATTTTCTCCAATAATTACAGCAGATTTATCAATACAACATCATCCATAAACAAACAGGCTTCATTGTCATTATTAAATACTGTACCTCTCAAGAATCAATTCTTTATATCTTTTTTTAAACTGAATTATGTTTGATATTTGTTTTATCTCCACACACAATTTGTTCCATAATTTTACTCCACACTAAATATTAACCCTTTCATGCACTGTCCACTCCAGTGGACAGCTATTCTCCAGCTGTTCTCTTGTATATTAATGGGTTTTGTGGTTTTAGTTCCATATCAGCCAACACAGTGGACACTTATGTACCATCCCATACACTGTAATTCAGATCATTACTGTAACTTTACTGTTCTTGATAAACCTGATCTGCACTAACAGGTTTGAGTGTAAAATCAATTATTTGTTAGACAAGAAGGTTTTTTTTTTTTTTTGCATATTATCTCCATGAAGTGAGTAATTACTAGCATTAGAATATGTTAAAATGTGAGAAGACATCAGATTAGCAGCATTAAAAATGTTTTTATTTCATTGTTTTCATATCATTTTGTGATATTGGGTTTTAACCCTTTCATGCACGAATTATGAGAACCTTAATCAAAATTTTTTCCTGAGTGTTTTTATTCCTCTTTAGGCGTGAAAAAAACAATGCGACTGAAAATTTTCTTCCGAAAAATAAAAAAAGAGAAAAAATTTAAATAATTGTAAAAAAATTTAAAAATACATTAAAAAAATAATAATGAAAAAAAATTCTCATGAACCTATTTTTCATGAAGTTGCAAAAATGTCCACTCAGCTGGACACCACACGTTAAATTTTTGACGCACAGAAACATGTATTTACTGATAAATTGTGTGAAAACTATGGGGAGGGCTTGTGATTCTGGGGGTTTATGCTCAGGAGAGATCTACATAATGTTACTAATTCATGTCATAAAAGATATGTAGTGTCTTAAAACTTTAATAAAGATATGTGTAAAAAAACAAACAAAAAAACAACAAAAAGAACAACAAAATCCATGAATATACAAGAGAACAGCTGTAGAATAGCTGTCCACTGTAGTGACCACAATGCATGAAAGGGTTAAACACAGGTTTCTTTACTTCAAAAATTAAATGCATGGATATTTTTGTAACTCAATAGAAAAAAAAAAAACTCGATTGCATTGTTTTTTTCATGCCTAAACACTGAAGAAAAAAATCTTGACTAAGGTTCTCATAATTCGTGCATGAAAGGGTTAGAGTAAAATGTAAAAAAAAAAAAAAAAAGAACTGGACTGATAAATTTGTAGGTAAAATATTCTCAGTACCTTTGCCTTTACCTTTTGCAATGGCAAAAAAGTGAAATTCAAGCTCTGGGAACAAAAAAAAAGAACAGTTTCTTAAGATTTGACAAGTGTTCTAATATTTTTGCACACCACTGCACAGGGTGGGGAAGCAAAATTTACAATGAA
This sequence comes from Sphaeramia orbicularis, assembly GCF_902148855.1. Classification (NCBI taxonomy): domain Eukaryota; kingdom Metazoa; phylum Chordata; class Actinopteri; order Kurtiformes; family Apogonidae; genus Sphaeramia; species Sphaeramia orbicularis. The sequence goes on along the minus strand of NC_043970.1, from coordinate 38,854,850 downwards.
CATTTAGTTGTTTTTTCTCAGCAGGCACTATGTCAATTGTTTTGAAACCAAACATATATTGATGTCATAATCATACCTAACACTATTATCCATACCTTTTCACAAACTTTTGTCCATATGAGTAATCAGGAAAGCAAACGTCAAAGAGTGTGTGATTTGCTGAATGCACTCGTCACACCAAAGGAGATTTCAAAAATAGTTGGAGTGTCCATAAAGACTGTTTATAATGGAAAGAAGAGAATGACTATGAGCAAAACTAATACGAGAAAGTCTGGAAGTGGAGGAAGCAACAAAAAACGGACCAAAGCTTTTATTAAAGCTCTCCAATCCAAAATCCTAAAGGATCCAACCAAATCCATGAGAAAAATGCCAATTGAACTTGAGGTAGACAACAAGACCGTTAGAAATGCAGTAAAATATGATTTGAAGTTAAACTCTTACACAAGAACACCAAAACACTTGTTGACAACAGCAACAAATCCAACTTTAGCAATTTATGGGAATCATGTTTATGGCCGCCTTCTAGCCCAGATCTAAACCCTCTGGATTCTGCTATTTGGGGCGTTTTAGAACATGCTACCAATAGAACATCACACAGCAATGTCGACTTTCTTAAAGATACTATTAAAGAAGAATGGGAGAAGTTGTCAACCGAATATTTGAGGAACACTTGCACAAGTTTCAGGAAGCGTGTGAAGGCAGTTATTGAGAAAGAAGGAGGACACATAGAATAAAAACATTTTCTATTATGTCAATTTTCTTGAGGCAAATAAATTCTCATGACTTTCAATAAACTAATTGGTCATACACTGTCTTTCAATCCCTGTCTCAAAATATTGTAAATTTTGCTTCCCCACCCTGTATACAAAAATAGTTTGAAGAAAGTGAAGTATATTTCCCACGGAGTGCTGTGTGTTTGCGCGATATGCGGATTAAGCTGAATATTTCACTCAACAGAATGCACAATGATGCTTAACGGGAGTCGAAGAGCCAACAACTGGCGAACGTAAAGTGAATGCACTCAGTAATGATCATCACGCTACACTGCCCTAAATGTCAGCACCTGTGAAAAATTCCATTTACCTTGAGTCTAAGCCAATTCAGAAAATTTGCATATCTTCAGCATTCTCTTGGAAAGAAAGCTGAGGAAAATGTGTCAGAAAAAGAGAAGGTTACGACACGGTGAGCTCTTGGCCCTCTTGAGTCCCTGGGACAGAACGGGTGACAAAGGATTCATATTAAAGACAGATTATTGTTTTCTCACCACACAATGCCTAGCCTTCAATCCAATGGACCACACACAGGATGAATAGCATTTCTCATACTGTCATTTCATACTGCCACTGCAGGGTCAGAGGAGAGAGCCGTATGGGAATCCACTTCTATCACAGTGCTCCATCAAAGTCAAAACGTGCATCAGAAATACTGGAGAAATACTTCCCACAGGAAAAAAAAAAAAAAAAAAATGTGACAGACATTTTAAGCAGGAGACTGACTTCAGAGCCAATGTCGACCTCACGGCTTTGTTCACAGTTAATTAATCGGAAAGTACGGCGCGTAAATTGGCTTTGACAGCTAAACGCAATTTTTTTTAATACATTTTAAAACAGTAGATGCTTCATTTACATGTAAATTGACTGTAAACAAGTGTTCAACTTTTAGATAAAGCGGTATATGTTCACGATGTAAAACAAATGATTTCATTTACATTCAAACCACACAACATCCTCCATACCTCAAATACACTGAACACTATTTCAAGAACCCCAAACTTATGCATAATGCACAAACGAAACACAAATATCCAGCACTGATCATACATTTATGGGATGAATAATATATGTTTCGCACTGAGAGAGAGTTTAGACACTTATTGATTCAGTCTAATGGGTATTTTGCTCGGCTTTAGTTACAGATGCTAATAAATTGCAAAACATCATAAGGAGAAACATTTATCTGATCTTCGCCTACCTGCAATGACTGAAATTGGGAGGACGAACTTCTGTATTATCAGAGCATCTTTTTTTTTTATATATTCGCTGGTCGATTTGTTTCGGTACACTTTATGAATTCAAGTCTGCGGCTATACTAATGTTTCATCTGTTGTACACAGTAATGCGGATATTCTGGAAAACTGGTATTTTTCTGAACATCTATACTCAGTGCCAATGAAAACGCAACACGTGAACGTGTTTTATTGTTCCTGAGCTGCATCTACAGGGTGGGGAAGCAAAATTTACAATATTTTGAGGCAGGGATTGAAAGACAGTGTATGACCAATTAGTTTTTTGAAAGTCATGAGAATTTATTTGCCACAAGAAAATGTACATAATAGAAAATGTTTTTATTCTATGTGTCCTCCTTCTTTCTCAATAACTGCCTTCACACTCTTCCTGAAACTTGCGCAAGTGTTCCTCAAATATTCGGTTGACAACTTCTCCCATTCTTCTTTAATAGTATCTTTAAGAAAGTCGACATTGCTGTGATGTTCTATTGGTAGCATGTTCTAAAACGCCCCAAATAACATAATCCAGAGGGTTTCGATCTGGGCTAGAAGGCGGCCATAAACATGATTCCCATAAATTGCTAAAGTTGGATTTGTTGCTGTTGTCAACAAGTGTTTTGGTGTTCTTGTGTAAGAGTTTAACTTCAAATCATATTTTACTGCATTTCTAACGCTCTTGTTGTCTACCTCAAGTTCAATTGGCATTTTTCTCATGGATTTGGTTGGATCCTTTAGGATTTTGGATTTGAGAGCTTTAATAAAAGCTTTGGTACGTTTTTTGTTGCTTCCTCCACTTCCAGACTTTCTGGTAATAGTTTTGCTCATAGTCATTCTCTTCTTTCCATTATAAACAGTCTTTATGGACACTCCAACTATTTTTGAAATCTCCTTTGGTGTGACGAGTGCATTCAGCAAATCACACACTCTTTGACGTTTGCTTTCCTGATTACTCATATGGGCAAAAGTTTGTGAAAAGGTATGGATAATAGTGTTAGGTATGATTATGACATCAATATATGTTTGGTTTCAAAACAACTGACGTAGTGCCTGCTGAGAAAAAACAACTAAATGTTCATTGTAAATTTTGCTTCCCCACCCTGTATATGTTTCAGTTTCACCTGTATAAGATAATCCCAGACAATTCCTTAACAACCTTAGACGGGTTGAGCTATTGTCACGCTTGAATGAACTTGTCTGCATTCATAAGACTTGTTTTTCTCATCGCTCAGCAATGAACTGCTCAACTTAAGGAACTGTGGTCAGTTAAGGGGTGGTCATGTTCTGTATATAAAGGCCAGCTGAAAAGCACGAAAATAATTTGCAATAACTCAGCAATGCCTAGACTGACACGTGACCAAAGATGCCATGCTATGGGGCTCCTGGAGGCCGGAATCTCTGCTCAGCAGGTGGCGCACCGTTTTGGATGCAATGTGTCCACCATAGTCGGGTCATTCCACCTCAATTCAACGGGTTTAGAAAAAAATTCCTGCTCGACCATCTTGGATTTGCTTCAAATTTTTACCATGTGAAGTTCACCCAAGAAAACTAGCCCAGCCAAAATTTCAGACCGATATATCAAATGTATCCAAAGAAAAACATTCTTGAAGGTACCCCCCCCCTGCCGTTTTTGGTGCATTTCATGATCGTCTTAAAATGCAGCAAAGTTTAAAATGCAATATCTCAGTAAGTTTTCTAGCTAAATGCATGAAATTTTCAGTAAAGGAAGACTGCCACATATAGATTGCATGTGTCTGTTCTCAATAACATTGTCTTTATTGGGACTGTGGTATGACCTTGTGAAATCTGGAAAATAAACTTGAAACTTTTATGAACCCCTGTATTTATTGACCAATTAAACACAAACCAAATATGATATATTGCAAATAATTACACATCCTTTTACATAAGTATATAGAGTAATCAGATCAGCATTTATTAATGGGTATGATCCTTTTTTGTTGTTGTTTTTGTCATAATAAAATTGCAAAATAACATTTTTCATTCATTTTCACTTTCAAATACCACAGGTATGACAAGGAGTACCAACCAAAAGAACTTATTTTCTGAAAGACCATCACATATGCTTACAAAATGTAAAATTTCATGATGGTTCTAGGACTCCAACCTAGAATTATCGTGAGTCCTAGAACCATCATGAAAATTCCAGACTTTTTCAAAACTGCAATTTTATTCCCTAAGACCCTGACTTTATGTACTTTTATACTTCGGCTAAAATTTGCTTCGAGGTCTTATTTATGTCTCTGTGCATAAGAAATCAATAGAAGTGAATCCCCAAAAGGAACTTTGTGTTGGTAAATGCAAGTTCTGCAAATTTACAGGATTTCAGTTCTGTTGCAACATGTTGATGGTCATATGAACTATGTTTTCAGCTCAAAAATGTCCATTTTCATCACAATTAATGCTATATTTTCATGTCACAAATGGCCAAGTTATATTTGAACTGAATTTACCTGAAAAACAAATATTCTATTCTTTTAGATTCCCCAGTTTTACTTACAAGATTCTATACTACATGTCACGTTTTATTTTTACAGGTTCAATATGGAGTATGGTGCTGATCCATCCTGCTTATGTTACGCCAATACATACATTAAGAATGTCACACGTCACTTTTTAAATCAACAGTTTTCTAATAATAAGCATTTTTAGAAAGAAATAACAATTCTATATTGTTATCTCCTCTTTAGTATGATGATAAACTATACAATAAATAATTCTGATCCTAGTTTTTGCACAGGGATCATTTGTGGAAACGGTGACATGGCTGCCGAGCATCAGTATGATGGGATCTGGAACAACCATGTCACATCCGTCCACTGACACAGTTTGTGTTTTTGTGTCAGCTGTTATTGTTTTAGATCCACAATACTAACATTTATGAATAAGAGGAGAATTAGCAATAGTAAGTCTATAAGTTTACGAGGGCCGTTCAATAAGTTCATGGTCTCACCCAGAACAGAACAACACAGACTGATAATTTATATTTTATTTTTCAACATAATCTCCATTTACAGCAATGCACTTGGTCCATCGATGTTCAAGTATCACTATCCCATCACGAAAGAATGTAACATCCTGTATTATAACAACCAGTATTTCTGGGTGAGGCCATGAACTTATTGAACGGCCCTCGTATTACTAATAAAGTGCTAGTACTGACCAGAGCATCATGGGTAATGTCACGTCCGTCCACCAGCAAAAGTTTTCACATACACGTGCTATTCCAAATCCAATATTTCTGAAAATATAGCTTCCACTGTCAAATAATATCAGTAGTCTGTGCACAAATGTATTAGTATTATTTCAACACAGTTCTATGCATTTCTTACAACTTTTTTTTTTTTTTGGACAAAAATTACCACTCATTTGACCCCCTAAGTAAATTTTAGCCGACTTGCATTCTTACTTATTTGGTTGAGATTGTACCAGTTGTGTGTCGTGGAAACGTTCATTTTAATAAATGTAAAATATAAAATATTATAATAAATGGTGGTAACTGAGACAAAAGTAGCACTGGGTCTTTATGGGTTAATGTCGTAAGTATGACCAGTACAGGGGCACTTTAAGTCACAAAAACTGAGATTTTTATCAATGTTTCCCAAAGTGTCCACTGCAGTTTGTGTGTATAAAAAGACAGGTAAAAAAAAAAAAAAAAAGACTGATATTCACATAAAATCCTCCAAAAAAAAAGATAAAAAAGAAGTCATTATCAGCATTTCCAACCACTTTTAGTCAGACTGACATATATAATATTGGTTTTAAGGAGCACTATTACGCTACATTAGCTCAAGGCCTGAATCTTTCTTTGCATTTTTTACTGCTACCTCTAAATATATACGTCCTTAATGGTTGTTATACCTTTTCTTTTACTGCTCACTGTTGTCATCTTGAACTGTATCCTGGCCGTTTGCGTGGTTCTTTATGTTTATTCTGTTGATCTTGCTTTGTAAAGCACATTAAAGTTAAATTCTCTAAAAATGTGCTACAGAAACAAATTTGACCTTGACATCCTTCTACTACTAATATGTTGTATTAAGCCGACAACATTCACCTTATTTAAGACCACTAAAACTGTAATATGGACACACTGAATGCATCTTTTGAGTTTCATCTTTTTACTACGATTCATGGAAACTTTCTCACTTCGGCAGCACAAAGTACAAAACCCAGAATAACCTGGAGCCGGGAACTGCTTTAAGGAGAATATAGATTTTGACATTGCATTAAATAAAAAGACTTCTCCCGTTCCATCTAGACAGCACCAAGACAGATTTAGGAGAACAGTTAAATACAAAACATAAGGATAAAGAAGGACTGGAGTGAGTTGTATGTTGTTGTTTTTTTGTTTTTTTTTTGTTTTTTTTACTTTATTTAAAGAACTTTTCATCATTTTTAGAACTTTTTAGTAAACAAATATCCATCCATCCATCCATTTTCTTCCGCTTTATCCGGTAAACAAATATAACATTTATAATTTATAATTTCAAGTAATGTCTTTATAATACAGAGATTGACACCGGGCATGATAAACAAACAAAATCCGTAGGGAAAAAAAAAAAAAAGCAATACAAACAAAACACACATAACAATACAGTGCATTCTGGTACATTTAACCCTTAGGGATCTGAGCCTATTTTGCCTTTATATACTATATAAAGAAATGTTTACCATACCCATGTTTGGTGTCTTTTTTTTTTTTTTTTTTTAGCACACCTTCATCTATCTCATCTGCATATTATTTTTTCACTTTAACCTACTATAGCAACACAAAAGGACAAATAAATAAATAAATAAATAAATAAAATCCGATTTGAAAAATGTATATAATTTATTGCATAAATAACACAAGGATGGTTAACGAACCCTTCCAAAGACTTTAAAAGTGAATATTGGTTCCACAGATTAGGTATATAAAATTAAAATTGTAATAAATTGAAACTACAGTCAGATATTTGTCATAAAAGCGTATCTTTACAGAGGTGTTTTCTCCGGTTTTCTCACCCCACCCCCCTGGTCCTCCCGGTTTCCGCATCCGGTTCAGGTGGGGGTCATCTTCACCCTTTTCTATAATTCTAATGCAGTCTGTGGATGAGAATCCGCAGATTCGTCCAGTTTTTTTCATTTTGAAAAAGGATAAAAAAATGACAAAGATATGATAACACATATGACACTTGCTTTATATCGCTATAGTAACGCTATATCACTTGTTTGCTCTGGTTTCAAAACGTCATATTAGTCCATGGGTCAGATGACATGTCAGTACCACTCACGGTAACAAAGGTTGCTTATACTTTTTGAAAAGATACACGTCTGTAGTCAACATTTTGGTCTGATAACCTTTCTGGAGTCACAGCTAAATTACTGTTATCAGCTGTTAAAGTCACCCACCTCCATTGAAAAAATGCATTTTTGACACTGGTGCCTATCTTGGTATTGGCCCTAATTAAGGACATGTTTCAATGTTTCATATTAATATGTTTGGTATCATTTTAAAGGGGACACTCTGGGCTTTCATTCGAGCTCTTTTCTGAATACTTTTGACAAGTACAGTAGACACTGGAGCTCTTCAAACTTTTAGTCACACAATTTTTCCTACCATTTTCGCCTAAATCATCTCTTTTCTTTTAGTCCTGTGGCATCAGGAAGCATCAGACATACAAAATGCAAACACTACAATACTGGCATGACTCTAAGGATTCAGGAAATGTATAATTTACCCATATTATGTCATTGTAGGGGGGGGGATTTTCAGCCTTATATCAGACAGACAGTTATTCTAAGAAAGCAGACCAAACAGTAAGATGAGGCTCCTGATCCTGTCAGCTGACGTGGTTGTATCTGTTCTATCAACATCAAATAAAAACGTGGGAGAGTGTTTCAAGTCCGCACTTTCAAATGCAATTGTACCCAGTGGTCTACGTGACCGACTTCTGACACTACGACGTGTTAAAAAAACCCCTAAGGGTTAAGGAAAGAACATAAATAAATAAATAAGTAAGTAAGAAAGTAAGTAAGTAAATAAACAAATAAGTAAGTAAGTAAATAAATAAATAAATAAGTAAGTAAGTAAATAAGTAAGTAAGTAAATAAAAAAATAAGTAAGCAAGCAAGTAATTAAGTAAGTAAATAAGTAAGTAAATAAATAAATAAGTAAGTAAGTAAGTAAATAAATAAGTAAGTAAGTAAATAAGTAAGTAAGTAAATAAATAAGTAAGTAAATAAGTAAGTAAGTAAGTAAATAAATAAATAAATAAATAAATAAATAAATAAGCAAGTAAGTAAATAAATAAATAAATAAATAAATAAATAAGTAAGTAAATAAATAAGTAAATAAGTAAGTAAGTAAATAAGAAAGTAAATAAGTAAATAAATAAGTAAGTAAATAAATAAGCAAGTAAATAAATAAATAAATAAATAAGTAAATAAGTAAGTAAATAAATAAGTAAGTAAATAAGTAAGTAAGAAAGTAAGTAAATAAAGAAATAAGTCAGTAAGTAAATAAATAAATAAATAAGTAAATAAGTAAGTAAATAAATAAAGAAATAAGTAAGTAAGTATGTAAATAAGTAAGTAAATAAATAAATAAATAAATAAATACATACATACATTCATTCATGCATAAATAAAACAGGTCAATAACAATATAAACAACAATTCCAGGCCAGGTAACATATTCACACAGTGTAAAACAGGCTCCCATATTTTGTTACATTTGTTGACAGGGTTATTTAGGGCGCACCTAACTTTTTTATAACTTTATGTTACGCTATACAATGTCTCTGATCCATTGATGGTGTGTTGGAGGTGATGAGCCCTTCTATTTGAAAAGAATGGAACACCTAGCTAAAGAATTGTGTGTTTAACTCATTAAAAATGAAGCCAACAAGGGATGAAAATAAACAACGTGGGGTTAAACGCAGCTGCAATTAGTGTAGAATTGCACATGGGAAGAGGAAATTGTCAAAATATATGTAAACACATGCTAATCATGTATTAACTCCCAGTATACACAGATCAGTTTGAGCCAAAAAACCTGAATGAATCTGTTCACATGAAGCAAAGGTTGACTCAAACACACAATGAAACACATGTAATCCAGCTAAAAATGGTCTGTTCGGTTTAAAAACAGTTCAAACTAAACATCAAAAAATAAATAATAATAATAATAATAATAATAATAATAATAATAATAATAATAATAATAATAATAATAATAATAATCGAATCATTCTGGGAGAAAAACAGTGATAGACTCCACTAGGTGTCTGTACAATTGAAAGAAACTGTACAATAATAGTTCATTACTATACAAAAGGACACGTTGTACAGGACATATGTCATGTAAAATGAATAATGGAGTGCTAAGCTAAAGACACTCAGGTGACCAGAATCTATATTTATAAAGAGTCATGTTAATATTGTATAATAGAGGCTAAAATCCTTGAACATATCCTGTTTCAGGCCTGACTTGCCTAACAAATCATTTACAGGGTTCGTACGGGTGCTGGAAATCCTTGAAAATGCTGTGTCTGAAAGGTCTGAAAAGTGCTTGAATTTTAGTTGAAGTGCTTGAAAGTGCCTGCAATTATAACTGTGATGTATTTATTTATTTATTAGCTATTTATATTAACTCTGCTAGGTTAGATGACAAGTCAAAGCTACATACAGAGGGGTAATATATTTGGAAAAATAAAAGTTTACGTCAAAAAAGAAAAATAGCGTGTGTTCTCAGGTCGACTCCGGGTACATTTTTATCTGTTATCTTAATCAAACATCCACAGACGACCAAAAGCATCTGCTGATCTAAAATGTTTACTACCTGTTGATCCACGAATCCTATCAATACATGTAAATAATTGGTGTAAAATACAGTTTTTTTTTGTTTTGTTTTTTTAATTATCTTTTTATTAGAAAGACAAATGTCCATCACATATATTAATTACATAATCATTCAAAAAAAAAAACAAACAATAAGTTTAGATCATTATATCCATATTGCCCGTCTATAATTTATTTTTTATGGACTCTTAATTTTAGTTGAAACATTAATACAACAAAACATAAAAGCAGATAGTTTAACACAAAGCACGAATATAATCAAATGAAATCTGATCTGGTTGAAAATAGTTTTTCATCTTTTCACGGTCATCACATATGGCCCATTTGGACGTTCAGAGGCTCTGTAGTTACCGTGGAAACACCGTCATCTTCTACAACATTGATTCACCAGTAAAACCCACAGAGTTGGATCAATGACAGTGGATGGACACACTCGGGAAATGTTCAGTTAATGATAGATTTTACAAAAAAAAAAAAATTCACTTTTTCTTCAGTTTTCTCTGTATTTGATATAATAACCCTTAAATTTAATCTGAGCTTTTATTCACATCTATATGATTAGTAAATGAATTAAAGGAAAATATCTGATTTTCACCAAAAAAAGGCTAAATACAGAGGATAATGTTATAATGAACGGTGATAAATCAATTAAGAAAAGTTAAATATAGAGAAAAAACTTGTCTCAGTGCGAGTTTTTTTTTTTTGATAAAACTTCATGTTCTTTAATTTCTAAACTTTTTGCTATTGTGAAACATCATTTTAGATGTTTATGGCATAATACAATGAACATTATTGTGATAAAAAGTGTCCAAATATGGTTACTTCCTCCAAAAAGTCTTCAAAGCAGCCGTTCAGAAACTAATGATACAGTCTATTACTCAAGGGAGAAAAAAAAAAGCCTGGATGATAATTCCCTTGACTTCTTTGTTCATTTTCTATCTGCCTTTTGTTTTCGATTTATTTCAGTGTGTAGTTTTTCTTTCACTCTACTGCAGTTTATTTTGTTCTGTCTAATTGCTTATGACTCATGTGCTTATGACTTTGAACTGCACTCACCTGTATGAAATGCACTAAGCAACGTTTGACTGATAGAATAAAGATATTAATTAAGTCTGCAAAGTCTGAACAGTCTGAAACAACTCTTTGCTGATGAAGTGTTAGATCACAGGTGTCAAACATATGGCTCGTGGGCCAAAACCGGCCCACCAAAGGGTCCAGTCTGGCCTGTGGGATGAATTTGTAAAATGCAAAAATTACGTTCAAGATATTAACAATCAAGGATGTTAACCCTTTCATGCATTGTGGTCACTCACTCAAAAAAATAATTAAGCCAAAAATGTTGACTTTATGTATTTTAATTACATGTAAATTTTCCATGTAATTTTATGACATACATTTAATGTAAAGAGTTGCATTTAATACAATGTTTTTTCTATCATATTGAGTCAATATGAATAAATTAAATACCTTCAGTCAGATTTGATTTAGTTAATGCAAACTTTTACATAAACTGTGTTTGACTGTGACGCTCAGCCTTTTTATGTGATCTAGTAAATTAAGTTTACTTTATTTGTTTAGATTCACTTTATACTAAGCATATTCACATTATGTTTGACTTTTTCGGATAAATAAACTTTAAATTTCATGTATTTCAGTTACATTTTACTTTAAACTAGAAGCACTCGGAGAGCGCAGACCTCCGCCAAGGCTGATCAGTGGCCCCCCCCGTGGGCCCCCCCACGCCAAGGAGGTTATGTTTTTGCCAGGGTTTGTTTGTTTGTTTGTCTGTCTGTCTGTCTGTTAGTGTGCAACATAACTCAAAAAGTTATGGACAGATTTTGATGAAATTTTCAGGGTTTGTTGGAAATGGGCCCCCCCGTGATCCCCCACCCCCCCACCCCCCCCGATCACCACCAAAATTTAATCATTTCTTCCTTATCCCATTTCCAACAAACCCTGAAAATTTCATCCACATCTGTCCATAACTTTTGGAGTTATGTTGCACACTAACGGACAGACAAACAAACAAACAAACAAACAAACAGACAAACAAACAAACCCTGGCAAAAACATAACCTCCTTGGCGGAGGTAAATATTACTTCATGTTTATTAGAGCCAAGAATCCTTTTTTTGAGTGGACAGTGGACAGTTCTTCTCCAGCTGTTCTCTTGCGTATTCATAGGTTTTGTTGTTTTAGTTCCATATGAGCCAACACAGTGGACACTTATGCAGCGTCCCATAATACCCTGCAATTCAGACCATTACTATAACTTTGCTGTTCTTGATAAACCTGATCTGCAGTAACATGTTTAAGTGTAAATCAGTTATTTGTTAGACATAAAGAGTTGTTTTTTGCGTATTATATGAGGTAATAACTAGCATTAGAGTATGTTAAAATGTGAGAAAACATCAAATTAGCAGCCTTAAAAATGTTTTTATTTCATTGTTTTTGTTTTACTTTCTGATATTGGGTTTTAAATACATATTTCTTTACTTAAAAAATTAAATGCATGGACATTTTTGTAACTCCATGACAAAAAAAAAAAAAAAAACCTCGATCGCAACTTTTTTTTTAATGCCTAAGGAGGAATAAAAACACTCCAAAAAAAAAAAAATCTTGACTAAGGTTCTCATAATTTATGCATGAAAGGGTTAAGATCATTATAGTTCAGATTCCACATACAGACCAATATGATCTCAAGTGGGTCAAACCAGTAAAATAATAACATAATGATCTGTAAATTATGAAAACTACAAATTTTGTCTTTGGTTTAATTAGTAAAATTACATGAAAATATTTACATTTACAAACAATCCTTTAAAAATGTGAATAATCTGAACAAATATGAACAACCTGAAATGTCTAAAGAGAAGTCAGTGTAATGTGAACAATATTCTGCCTATAAATAAATGTTTTGTGTATTTGTAGATCCACTGGGATCTGTATGTTGTAATGTACATGTGTAAAGTGGGGCGCCGCTAGTAATTGTGGGCCCCATCAATGCTAAACGTTGTGGGCCCTTTATAAAATTCAGTATCTTTTTAATTTGTCCAAGCGGGGGGGGCCTATGTACGTACGGTAGGGGCAATGAACCACAGTGTGCCCTGGCTCTCTCTCCGCCCAATATCATAAAATAAACGACAAACAAATAACAACAAAAATCACCGGAACATAAAAAAAATACTGAACAATGAATAGCACTAGCCTTCCTTTTGTAGCGCAAAACACAAAATAACAAAATACAAAATAAAAGCTGAACTAACGCTGCCATGAATCAAAAGTAAAACTTGACATGCTTTCAACATCCGACTACCAACTTCTACGCCTCTATTCTACAGCGGACTTTACACGAAATTTTTGCAACTTCTAACCTGTATCCACTGGACCCCTTCCACCACTCTATGGGCCCCCCAGAAATGCTGGGTCCCATGAATTTGTCATGTTTACCCCCCCTTTACAGCACCCCAATGTGTAAATCAGAGGTCTCGAACATGTAGCCCGGGGACCAAATGCGGCCCACCAAAGGTTCCAATGTGGCCCTGTTGAGTCGCATTATGTAATAAATTCCCATTATGTAATAAAAGCTCAAAATGTAATAAGAATGTCACGTCATCTTGTAATAAAGCAGCATTATGTAATAAACTGATGCGTTTTGTAATAAACTACCTCAATGCATTATGTAGTAAATTTTTTCGCATTATGTTGTAAGTTATTACAATTTGAGAAATTTATTACAAAATGCACTTGACACATTTTCATTTTCAGGAAAATGTAATAACATTGTTCATTTCCACGATCATAAGATACTGTATCAGACACAACTGACACGGCAAAATAATAACAATGTGCTAAATTAATCTTTAAACTGTGTGGTTAAAGTTCTGATTCCATTACCTGTAGCTCCTGGGACTAATTTCTTCTAAATTGCTCGGAAATCATATTAATTTGGATTGTTATTATATATTCAACCTGTTTTTGCTTTTTTTTTTTTTTTTTTTTTTAATAAAAATGTGTCAAGTGCATTTTGCAATAAATTTTTCAAAGTGTAATAACTTACTACATAATGTCAAAAAATGTACAACATAATGTGAAAAAATTTACTATATCATGCGTTGACGTAGTTTATTACAAAATGCGTCAGTTTATTACATAATGTGGCTGTATTACAAGATGACGTGACATTCTTATTACATTTTGAACTTTTATTACATAATGGGAATTTATTACATAATGTAGCTCAACAGGCCCGTGGGATGACAAAAGTGCAAAAATTCCACAATGAACTCATTTTAGTTCAGGTTCCACGTACAGACCAATAGGATCTCAAGTAAAATAATAGCGAAAAAATTACAAAAAAATAATGACTCCATATTTTCTTCTCGATTTGATGTGAAAAAAAATTTACATTATGCCTATAAATAATGACAACTTCAAATTTTTCTTTGTTTTAGAGCAAAAAATAACATGAAATTATGAAAATATTTCCATTTACTAACTATCCTGTAACAATAAAATGTGAATAACCTGAACAAATATGAACAACTGAAATGTCTAAAGAAAATTAAGCACAATTTTAACAATTTTCTGCCTGTTATTAAGTGTTTAGTGTCTTTGTAGATCTCATCCATAATGCACATGTAAAAATGATAAGTTGAAGCATAATATTGTTAAAATGGCACTTATTTTTCTAAAGAAATTTCAGTTTTTTCAGGTTATTCACATCTTTTTTGTTTGGATATTTTATAAAAGTAAGTATTTTCATCATTTATTGCACTAAAATTAAGACAAAAATTTGGAGTTGTCATTATTTATAGGTTATTATGTTATTGTTTTCCTAGTTCGGCCCACTTCAGATTAAATCAGGCTGAATGTGACCCCTTACAGAAAATGAGTTTGAGACCCCTGATGTAAATGATAAACTAAAAATGATAAATTGCAATTATTTTTCTTAAGCCATTTCAGCTTTTTCAAGTTATTCACATCTTTTTTGTTTGGATATTTTATAAAAGTAAGTATTTTCATCATTTAATGTTTCTTTTTTGCACTAAAATTAAGACAAAAAATTGGAGTTGTCATTATTTATAGGTTATTATGCTATTATTTTACTAGTTCGACCCACTTGAGATCAAATCAGGCTGAATGTAACCCCTGAACTAAAATGAGTTTGAGACCCCTGATGTAAATGATAAACTAAAAATGATAAGTTGCAATCATTTTTCGTAAGACATTTCATTTGCTCATGTTAGTCGCATTTTTAAGGAAACTTTGTACATTATTATAATATAATTTTCCTCTTCTCCACTGTTATTATTTTACTGGTTTGGCCCACTTTAGATCATATTGTGCTGAATGTGACCCCTGAACACCCTTGCATTAGATGATGCATATAATATCTATATTTTTTTTCACTCTAAATATACTTTTTATTCAGCAAAAATGTCATTTCATCAAGATAAGAGGATAAAAATATAGTCAAGGTGGAAAATTATTGACACTGCAGAGTCAGTTTTCAATTTTCGAAGCATTTTTACATCATTTGCACTTGTGTGATTCCTGCCATCTGCTAATAAGACACGCACTAAAACACACTTTCATGTTTTACCTTGAAAGCCGGAGCCTTGGCCACAAATAAAATGATTTAAAATGTGCAGAAATAACCAGCTCAACTCTTCTAGTACCATGGGATGTACGTACATAGATCATAGCTGACCTTACTAATCGTCCTTCTCCCCTCTGTGGAACTTGCCATTATTTAACTATTCACCAGAACCACTAAGAAGGCCACATATGTTGGGACCACTTAAAGTGCTAATGTTGACTGAACACAAGGTTCGCAATAATACAACAAATCATTACCATAAATTATTCTGAATTATTCACTCTGTATTCATCTATTCAAGGTCATCAGCTCTGCCTGGTATGGAAACCGAATGTATGCTAGTGCCTTGTCACAATTAATCAAAAGAAACAGATTACTGGTGGGCAGCCTCGAAGCTCACGTCAAGGATTCTTCATCAACACAATGGTGGGTGTAGACGCAGACAAGCTTTAAGTGCACAGTGGCAGTTTGATAATGGCCAGCACATGCAATCATTACACCATTAGTGTCATCTCTACTGAGAAACAGCTTGAAGCAACAAAAAAAATATATACTAATCTGATTCATAAGTGATGTCAGTTTGAAAAAAAACAAAACAAAACACATTTAACACGTACTAAGAACCAGACAAATGGCACAGATGCTCAGGGTCTTACACAACAAGAACCATCAAACCAGTTTTTCTCCAGCCTTAAATGCAACTCAGATGGAAATATGAGCAATGAGAATCCTTTGAAGTATTGGTGACGCACTCCCTCATTAGCCCAATGTTGAAATCAGACAGTCAAGTGCAGCTGCAAATGAAAACAGTAGGGTGGGGAATCGGAGTTGTAAGGCCGATATGATATGCATCTCGATTTAGCGTCTCCGATCTGATATATTAAAGCACAGGTGTCAAACATGCGGCCCGGGGGCCAAATCCGGCCCGCCAAAGGGTCCAGTCCGGCCCTTGGAATGAATTTGTGAAATGCAAAAATTACACTGAGGATATTAACAATCCTTTTAGTTCAGGTTCCACATTCAGACCAATTCAATCTCAAATGGGCAGAACCAGTCAAATGCTATCATAATAACATATAAATAATGACAACTCCAAATTTTTCTCTTTGTAAATGTAAATATTTTCATGCATTTACACTAAAACAAAGTATAATTTCACAAAAAATGTAAATAACCTGAACAAATATGAACAACCTGAAATGTCTTAGGAGAAGTACGTACAATGTTAACAATATTCTGTCTGTTATTAAATGTTTCGCGTGTTTGTAGATCCACTGTGATCTGAAAGTTCTAATGTACATGTGGAAATGATAAACTGAGGCAGAATATTGTTAAAATTACACTTATTTTCAGTCAGTTCATGTTACTCATATCTTTGAAAAGATAGTTTGCAGATGTAAACCTTTCCATAATGTAAATCAACTTTTTTTTTTTTGCTCTAAAACATATAAAAAAGTTTGGAGTTGACAATATTTATATATAATAATGTTATTATTTGACTGGCTCGGCCCACTGCAGATTAAATTTAGCTGAATGTGGCCCCTGAACTAAAAGGAGTTTGACACCCCTGTATTAAAGAGTGGCATTTCGCGATGTGACACAATTCACACCCAAATCACGATACAGACAGATTAAGCCAGTGTTTTTCAACCTAGGGGTCGGGACCCCACATGGGGTCACCTTGAATTCAAATGGGGTTGCGTGAAATTTCTAGTAATTAATAAAAATGTTTTTAAAAAATTGAATGATAAAAAATGTACGGTGATTTGACAGAGACAATCCCAATACATAAGACATGACAAACTGAAGCTGATACTGAACCACTGTGGTTGTGTTTATGTTTCAAATGTTCATTGTGGTCAGTTTCAGATGCTGCAGCTCTTTCATAATTCATAGTTTGAGTTAGTGTTCGTTCAGTATTAATTGTCAGCCTTGTAAATCCAAGCTGGTTGTGGAGGAAAAATGAATTTTTTGCTGATTCATTCTGTCTAAGCATTTTGTATAATAATAATAATAATAATAATAATAATAATAATAATAATAATAATAACAATACATTTTATTTGTATAGCGCTTTTCATATAACTCAAAGACACTTTACATGCAGCAGATAAAAACAGAAAATAGACATATTAAATACAGATAAAAGCAGGTGCAAAAGGAAGGTATACGAATATAAAACAGTTAAAGTTAAAGTCTAAACTTTGTACTTGTCATTCTGATGATTTTAGACTTTGTACTTGCTATGCTGAGCAAATCAATAGAATCTAATCAAAACCAGACACTGTATGGACATGTGATGGAACTCAGGTAAACATGTTTACATGATCTGCACAGTATAAAGGCTCTTTGACTTCTCTGTGTGTTTGTCCAGTCGTAGCAGACTGCACCCTGTTTGGCCGAACAGAAACTTTTGTTGATCATTGTGCTTATTGCTAGTTGTTCATTTTAACTGGAAATATTATTCTGTAATAAACTGATGTAAATCTACAAGCTCATTGTGTGTCTTTCACACTGTGAGGTTTAGGCCCTGACACTGGACTGACTACATATCCCAACTAAGGAAAATAACATTCTCATTTTGTGCAGTAATCTACACCTGGCTTTTCTGCCTCCATCCATAATAGTATACATTATATAGACTAAATATCATCAGCAATTAATGGTTATTTGCAACGTTGTAGAGCAAACTATTACATGATCAAAAACAAATTAATTTTAGCCAAAAAAAAATCTCCATTCTGGGGTCACCGGAAATTTGTGATGTTAAAATGGGGTCACGAGCCAAAAAAAGGTTGGAAACCACTGGGTTAAGAACATTCTGATTCAACACATTCATTCTGGTAAAAAAAAAAAATGCAGCGCAGTTCAATGAGTTTGATTATTTATTTATTAAATCAGACCATGACTTTTCACAAAGTGACTTTTGTGTAATTTCAGAACACGGGCCTCACATTCAGTCAGGTGAAAAAGTTAGGACTTTGTTTCCAAAGTCGTTTCTCTGCATGTTTGTAACACTCAACTTCTTGCTCCCTCACTGAATCAATTTGTAATGTAATGTAAAGTAATGTAATGTATTTGTAATGTAGGTAATACAGAAAAAGGTTCTGTCACTTTAAGAGACACCTGCGCAAGTAATTCTGGGATACGCTGTTAGATGTGTATGTCACTGTTTAAGGAAGTATCTCTGGTATGTACGGCAGTATTAATTTAAGACCAAATATGATTAAAAGTAGTATTTTTTATTAAAACTACATACAGTGTGTGCAACGTGTTAGCAATTACCAACAACAGCAAAACATCAGCGCTTGCAATATACTGAATTAATTCAATTAATCGAGGTTTTACTTTCTAAATCTGGAAACTTTGTCCGATCAACAACAACAAAAATCACAATGGAACCTATTTGGTATTTGAATTCTATAAATCGTGAGTGTCTCCAGTCAGATATGGCATATACTTCTACTAAAAAAAGTGTATTTTAGTATCATGTTTCATCTTGTTTATATATCACAAAATTAATTAATTATAATTATACAAATTCCATGACCTCAAAACCTACCCAGCTCTAGAAAGAAAAAAACTATTGTGTTACTAAAAAAAAATATCGTTATGAGTCAAGCAATATATTTACGGGTTGCACTTTACATTTTTGACGGACAAGAAGGGGTCCAGAAAAGGCGCAAACTTCAGTTTTATGATTTTTCCCACAGTTTTTTAAAAAGTAAACTCAATTACTCAAACAAATACAATTTATTGTCCAGCTTTAGTTTTAACAATGTAACCGTACACTTTCATTATGTTGCATTTACATCTGAATTTGACCTTATATGCAAATTCAGTGTCACCTATTTTACACGATAACTGAACTTCCACATTTTAGAAATGCACAGGTAAAGTCAAAGAAATAATTTATATCAATTTTAGATCCCAAAACTCTTATTTTACCTTAATACTTACAAATTCTTGACTAATAAATGGCATTTCTGTTACTCATTTGTGATGTAGGATTCACCGGATCATCCAAAATACCAGAAAAAGCAGCACAAACATGAAGAATTTTCTCCGAATCCGAAAACAAGCCCTAATGTGACATCTGCGTGAATATATTTATCATGTCACTCAACTTCAGTTCATTAAAACTGCATATTAAATTAACACAGGGTTGAAGAATTAGGAGCTCCGTGCTGACAGGCGTCTCGTACGCACTGTTGTTTGTGCCGTCTATTCTGCTTTCTTAACATTGATTTTCATGTGTTGCTGCTTCTTTTTGTATAATTATTCTGTTGTTTGGGGCCAAAATACACGGGCTTTGCTTTCCCAGCAATAGATATCTCAGTTCTTCTGGGAACTGCTAACTACTCCAGACAGCAACAACAGACTAAAATAGGTTTAGTCTTAAACTCAGAAGGACCTTGCAGAGGATCAGAGATGTGGCCCGGCTTCCACTCCTTTCAAATTCATCTAAAAAGCCCATGTGTTTGTCTGAAGTCCTTAAAATTCCAAGTGATTTAAAAATCCATTTTGCCCTTTTTGCGCTGTTACAGCTGCTCCTTTCTCAGCTTTTATTCTTGGTTGTTTTTTCTGCGTTACATACATTGGTGCCTTTAAACACTTTGGATTACATAGAATGTTCAGCGCCTTGTCCGTCTTTGCACTCAGCGAGGTTAGGGCTGTAACCTCCCTGAAACGAGACGAAGCTCGCCGGTTCGTCAGCACACTACAAAATACAGTTCCCAATGGGGTTAATAATGATATACTATTCCTGCGCTGCGCCTGCATTAAAATACATGTTCATCCTGAATTATAAATTCATTGTTCATCTCTTTTCTTTTTTCTTTTCCCCAGGCTCTTCCGAGGCCTGGATATGAGCGGTACTTACAATACATACACAGATCCATATTTATGAATCAACATATTTACAGCCTAATGCATTTTGTGCTTTGTTAGTGTAGTTCTGCTGTTATACTTTAACAACCCTGAGTGATAGCGTATATATATAATAAATGTGATGGAGTCAACTGGCTTCCTGCTAACAGCCCAGGTTACTTAATGCACTCTACAGCCTATAGTCACAGGCTGGGGCACCACAAAGGGGTGGGGGGGGTGGTAAACATGACAAATTCATGGGGCCCAGCATTTGCAGGGGGCTCAGTGGATATAGGTTAGGACCAGTGGCGATTTCTCATAGACTGCAAGGGAAGCTCGCCTTCCCCTAAAATTATGAAAATTAAATGGTTAAATATGTTCGGTTGTGTTGACATTTCACTGACTACAAATGTGTTAGAACACGTTCATCTCACAGACGAGTTTGTTCAGAATCAGCTTTATCACAAATCAACAGACTCCATGTTTTTCACTTCTCATACAATCCCGTTGCGCTGTTTTCTCGTTCGATCTCTGCTCAGTGCATTTGTCCGTAGACTGCGGGCGTCTCTGTGCTTCAATGGGACTGGGTGGAACAGTTTTTTTCATTGCCTCAAAACTGGACGGTAATTGGATAAATGCCACGATGTTGTCCCGCCCCCGGACGCCGGGCATCTCTGGGGGTGAATGGAGCTGTGGGCGGAGCTCGGCCGGGGTGGACGCCAGAATCCCACATGCTGATTGGAGGATCAGTCAAAGGCTGAATCCTGTTTGACTGACAGATATTTTCAGATCTGCTCCTTCACTGACACAGTTCAGTTTAATACCGTCGCGCATTCTGCTGTGAAATCAGAGAAACCACTACGAAATTACTCGTTTATTTCTTGCACTGTAAATAAAACACACTCATTGGACTTCCTTGTTTCAATTTAACATCATTTCACTGTTTTCTTGTTTCAGTTACATAATTTAATCATTTCTTGTTCAAGTTTAATATTGTTTTGTAGACAGTTAAATCGATCAAACTGTCGGCTAGGTCGGCGTGAAAGGAGCATCTGTAGTTTAAAAAGGCCGAAGTCTTACACCTGCAACACACTGGGCCAAGGCAATCTGAGCAGCCTAGCTCTGCTGGACATTCAGAGGACACTGGTCCAGTCCCTGGAAAAGACGCCTACTTGGTACAATAAGGTCACTGAGCATTTTCTTAAAAAGGAACGGAGAGCCAAATTTATGTGTAAATAACTTGACAATTTTTTTAATGTAAGCCAACAATGAGCTTCCCCTGTCTGAAAGACGAGCAGCCGCCACTGGTTAGGACAGTGTTTTTCAGCCTTGGGGTCGGGACCCCACATGGGGTTGCCTGGAATTTCTAGTAATTGATCATTTATTAGTTAGTTATTTCTATTCTATTCTATTCTATTCTATTCTATTCTATTCTATTCTATTCTATATATATTTGTGCTCTGAAGGTTAAGTAATGTTTTATACAAGTGTCATCATTCCAAACACAGAAGTCTCAGTCAAGGATTATACTCCGCCTCCAACCCACTAAATATTACACATTAAACCTTTAAACTTATGGCTATTTCAGCTCATTACAGTCACAACCATTAAGATGATTCCAGTCTATGTTTAAGTGTCAACCATCTGAATGTTCCTACTTTTGTTCTTCCCGCAGTCAAATAAACACTTCATCACACTTCATCATTACGGTTACATAATATCACACCCACATGACTCCAGGAAATTCAGGAAGCCCATCTATGTGCTACAATTTTCAGCGGAAAAAAAAAAAAAAAAATCAGTATCTCATTTTATCTCGTGTTGCATCCGACAAAAAACCGTAGGGCATTCAGAGCACCTTCTCTGAGCGCCGTCTGATTACAGGACTGTTAACCATGCAGCCTGAATGCAAATAGATGCTGAATGCTGAGCGTATGCAGCGCCGTAGCGGTAAATAAACAACAAAGCGCCAGTGTGGCCTGTAACGGGTGGCTGGCATGTAAACAGTTCCACTTCAAGCACATGCATTGTTGCCATAGAAGACTGACTCGATATGTAATTGCTGGCATTCAGCGTTGCGCCGTGTTGACTGGGTTGTGTCAGAATGGTTCGTCTTTGTGTTTGGTGGTGTGCTCATTTTGTAAACCAAATACATTAAATGGTGGCAAAAGCAAACACATTTAGCCCTCAGCATATAGTCGTATCTCTACAATCTTTAATTACAGTTATGATTTTTGAACGAAACTATATTTTCAGTTATCTTTTTATATTTAAATGAAGTACGACCGCCATTATAACAGGCCGCCGGGGTGTCTTCGTGTTTTCTTTGTAAAAAAAAAAAGTGTCAGAAAATGCACTTTTTGACAATTCTGTTGCACTTTTGTTTTCAGGAAGACCTTAATTTTCAATATATGGCCATTAACCCTTTCATGCATGAATTATGAGAACCTTAATCAAGATTTTTTTTCCTGAGTGTTTTTATTACTATTTAAGCATGAAAAAAAAACAATGCCATTGAATTTTTTTTATGAATCTATTTTTCATGGAGTTACAAAAATGTCCACTCAGTTGGACACCATGCGTTAAATTTTTGAAGCTAAGACACATATATTTAACACCCATCATCATAAAGTGATATAGAGTGTGAAAACTATGAAATAAAAACATTTTTGATGCAGCTAATCTGATGTTTTCTCACGTTTTATCGTACTCTAATACTAGTTTTTACCCATTTCATGGAGATAATACATAAAAAAAAAAAAAACTTTTTGTTTGAGAAAATTAGCTGTTGATTTACACTCAAACATGTTAGTGCAGACCAGGTTTATCAAGAGCAGCAGAGTTAAAGTAATGGTCTGAATATTTATGTAGATGATGCATGAGCGTCCACCATGTTGGTTGATATCCTCTTGAGAGCCAGTAAAGTGAAAATCTTTAGCTTTTTTACATTAAACAGTCATCTTGTTTGGAAACTGCAAAATGCAAGTTTTTCCAGGTACATTTTAAAAATTATTTTCATTTATTTATTTTTAATAATAATAATAATAATAATAATAATAATAATAATAATAACAACTTTATTTGTATAGCACCTTTAAAAACAAAGTTTACAAAGTGCTTTGACAGAGGGCACAACAGCAGGATACACGAAGCAAGTAAAAACACTAAAACAGAAGCAACATCGTTAGAGAGATGTATGAACAAATTAATAATCAAACAGGATCAAATTTAAAAAATAAAAATTAAAAGTTAAAAAGGGACAGATATCACATAAAAGCAAGTCTATAAAAATGTGTTTTAAGAAGTGATTTAAAAGATGTCACTGATTCCGCAAGCCTGGATGGAATGTCCTATGCAATGAACAGCATTTTTTTTTTTTTTTATAAAAACTGTCAAACTTTAGTCCCCTACAGAGGACAAAAATGCATTGCTGGGTCTCAGGAGGACATGGAAGTAAAACAACTAAACCCATGAATATACAAGAGAACAGCTGGAGAATATCTGTCCACAATAGTGACCACTATGCATGAAAGGGTTAATTATCATTATTATAAATAATAAATGCTTAAAACAGTGTGATTTAGTAAAACAGAAAAAAAACGGACATGTAGTTTTTAGCATATTTATTATCAGAAACAACTGTAAATGTCCATAATGAAACTTTTTGAGATTGCAAAAATAAACTTTCAACTATTTTACATCTGTTCAACCATGCTTTTTGGTCTTAAACATTCAGTATCCATGTTATGGCTTCATATTTTTTGGTTATTTTCATATTTTTGTTTTTTGGCCTGTGTGGAAGTCTCTGAAATAATTCCTTTGTACTTGTAATGGAGTCCCACATTGCTGCTGTAAAGTGTTATATAGTGTCGGAAAGCTCAGAATCTCAGTTTTCCGATGCCATTGGAATTTTGTGGATAGTGCAAACGGTTCTTACGTTACAGTAATTTGAATGTTGTAAAGTGCAAAATGTAGCGCTGGAAAGATTGCCGTTGTTAAAAGGTTAATCTAAGGATCCAGAGTCCTCTTGAGAGTGTTGTAGTCAAGATTGGCTAGACCGAGACCAAGACACTGCTGAGACCAGAGGGTATCAAGACCAAGACAAGACCGAGACCAAATGAGTTGAATCTGTGACAAGACCAAGACCACAAAAAGACTGTTCTCGAGAGCTACAGCACTACCTCTTGATAGACCATTCATCGCTGCTGCTGCCCTTCAACCACCTTCCAGTCCGGTCTCTAGTGGACTGTGGAGTGGACTGTGGAGGGCTGGCATTGTCCGTTGAGAAAATGTATTCAGTTAAAAATGTTTTTAAAATAGATGCATTTGACTGGTTGTATTTGAAGAAGGAGCGTAATAAATAGTGATACTATTCTGTGATGATGTGGTTTTTGTACAAATCCCAGACCAAATACAAATCGCAGACCAAGACAAGACGGAGACCAAAGAGTGTTGAGACCAAGATAAGACCGAGACCAAAGAGAGTCGAGACCAAGACAAGACCGAGACCAAAGAGAGTCGAGACCAAGACAAGACCGAGATCAAAGACAGTCGAGACCAAGACAAGCCGAGATCAAAGAGAGTCGAGACCAAGAAAAGACCATAGAGAGCAGAGACCAAGACAACACCGAGACCAAAGAGAGTCGAGACCAAGACAAGACCGAAATCAAAGAGACTTGAGACCAAGACAAGACCGAGACCAAAGAGAGTCGAGACCAAGACAAGACTGAGACCAAAGAGAGTCAAGACCATGACAAGACCGAGACCAAAGAGAGTCAAGACCAAGACAAGACCAAGACAAAAGAGAGAAGAGACCAAGACAAGACCGAGACCAAAGAGAGTCGAGACAAAGACAAGACCGAGACCAAAGAGAGTCGAGACAAAGACAAGACCGAGACCAAAGAGAGAAGAGACCAAGACAAGACCGAGACCAACGAGAGTCAAGACTATGACAAGACCGAGACCAAAGAGAGTCGAGACCAAGACAAGACCAAAGAGACCAAAGAGAGTCAAGACCATGACAAGACCAAGACCAAAGAGAGAAGAGACCATGACAAGACCGAGACCAAAGAGAGTCGAGACCAAGACAAGACCAAAGAGACCAAAGAGAGTCAAGACCATGACAAGACCAAGACCAAAGAGAGAAGAGACCAAGACAAGACCGAGACCAAAGAGAGTCGAGACCAAGACAAGACCAAAGAGACCAAAGAGAGTCAAGACCATGACAAGACCAAGACCAAAGAGAGAAGAGACCAAGACAAGACCGAGACCAACGAGAGTCAAGACTATGACAAGACCGAGACCAAAGAGAGTCGAGACCAAGACAAGACCAAAGAGACCAAAGAGAGTCAAGACCATGACAAGACCAAGACCAAAGAGAGAAGAGACCATGACAAGACCGAGACCAAAGAGAGTCGAGACCAAGATAAGACCAAGACCAAATGAGTTGAGTCCATGACCAGACCGGGACCACAAAAAATTACATCACTACCTCTTGATAGACCATTCCTCACTGCTGCTGCCCTTCAACCACCTGAACTTTTCATAACTACAGATTCCTAAATAAATTTCTACCATTCTTTACTTCTCTTCTTTTGTCTCCACATTCTTTTTGGGAAGACTGTTTCTTACAGTGAATTAAAAAAAAAAAAAAAAAAAAGAATACTCCCACAGAAAAAAAATACCTGCTCTACAATTCCAAAAAAGAACCATTTGTATCAAAATGCTAAACAAAAGTGACACCAGCATGAATTTGTGTTCACTGGAATCGTCTTTGTAGCTAGGAAACCAATGTTTAAGCAGATCCGGTCATCTTTAAATTGATTACACCATGCCAGATTTAGACATGTTTCCAGAGCCATATGCCAGTGTAACCTTTACAAATGTTGTGTGCCAGCAGCGGTTCATTACTCTGCAGAGAGGAAACTAAAATAGACACAGTTAGAGGGAAAAATGAGTAAATAGAAGGACAATTTGCTCTGTATCAAACATGTGATACAACAGATTTTAGATCTAAGAAACTCACGCCGAAGTAAATTCCCTTTTTTCCCTTTTTTTTTAATCGACATTCGACTCGTATCTTGGTGAAAAAGTGTCAGTTTGAACTCCAGCGATACCAGTTCTACCTTTAATAACAAAGACAGTCTTAATTTAACTGTCCTTTGGGTAATCCACATTAGCATAGTATTAATTCAACACTATCCTGTTTATTAGGAGCGTCATATCTTATTTAGAAAAGAGACACACACTTTTAATATTTCAAGATGAGTGATACCTTACTACCAGAGTAATGTATTAAACTGCTTTCATTTCATGTCATTGTCATTTTTTTGGTTGATCTGATGGGACAAGGGCCATAGTGGGGGTTAAATGAAAGACTTTTAAAGACCTTTTTAAGACTCCTTAGAACTGAATTTAATGCCCATTTCATGGCCATACTGGCAAAAATTTGTGACTCCTAGAATTCAGGAAAATGTATTTATTTACCCCAACACCTTGATTTCCACCATTCCAAGTAATTTCCCACGAGGGGCTGCAAAGTTAGTGATAATTGGTTCCTAATTTCAATATAAATTGTTGGGTTGGAATGCATGGAACTGAATAGACTAACGTTATTTTGTACTTTGGACATTTAACAGACACATTTAAACACAATACAGCAAACAAGTTTACAGCAACATAACTCAAGACCTACTACATCCAACTTAAAACTGTTAAAAGACTTTTTTAAGGTATTAAAAGTAGATTTGTAAATTCACAACTTTTAAGGCTTTTTAAGACCTTTTTAAGACTCGTTAGAACTGAATTTAACACCCATTTCATGGCCATACTGGCAAAAATTTGTGACTCCTAGAATTTAGGAAAATGTAGTTATTTACCCCAACACCTTGATTCCAACTGTTCCAAGTAATTTCTCACTGCGGGCTGCAAAGTTAGTGATAATTGGTGGCTCATTTCAATATAAGTTGTTGGGTTGGAATGCGTGGAACTGATTAGACTAACGTTACTTTCTTTGCAGTTTGGGCATTTAACAGACACATTTAAACACAATACAGCCAACAGGTTTATAGCAATATAATTTAAGACCTACCATATCCATATGTAGATTTGTAAATTCACAACTGTTAAGACTTTTTAAGACCCAGCAGGAACCCTTTATATAAAGTATATACTCAGTATGTATAAACGTGGATGTTAACGTGGATTAATCCATCATCATGATTAATCTGATTAAAAATTTTAATGCAGTTAACCCATCTGTAGCACAGAATGACTGAACGTCTCTGACAATACATTTTGGTCAGTTTGTTCAAGTAGAGTTAGCATTTCACATGTGCAAATGGGTAGTTGATCCGATAGTGACAGGCAGTAGAACCAGCCCATAAAGATGGAAGATGCTAAACAGCACATTGGTCTTCTGGATGGAAATATGAAGACAAAAAAAAAAACAAGACAGAACAGTTGTTTCAAGCTGTTTTGTTGAAACAGTCGAAGGTTAAGTGCATATATATTCCCTTCTTTCTTGAGTGTGTTTACTCATGCAAAATGAAACTTGATTAAAATAGATTAAAAATGAATGATATTTAATCACGATTAATCAAAATTAATCCACAGCAACCCTGTGATTAATCTGATGAAAATTTGTATCATTTGACAGCACTGATAAATAAACTTATATTTAGCAGTTTTTAGTGTTGGCAGATCACCTTTGTGATTTTAAAAGTCGCTTGTAAGCCAAAAGTGTAAGAACCCCCACTTTACGGCTTAGTTTTTGCGACTGAGCCATCTGTGTTTTATTCTTGAGAACACCATTCATCCAATCATTCATTTTCTGAACCCACTTTATCCTCACTAGGGTCACGGGGGTCGCTGGAGCCTATCCCTATCCCTACTTATGGGCGAAGGCGGGGTACACCCTGGACATGACACTAGTTCATTGCAGGGCTGAACATATAGAGACAATCACTCTCACATTCACACCTATGGACAGTTTAGATTAACTGATTAACCCAGTAGTCCCCAACATTTTTTGTCTCGTGACCCCATTTTAACATCACAAATTTCTGGTGACCCCAGACATTCAAAATGGAGTCTTTTTTTTTTGGCTAAAATTAATTTATTTTTGATCATGTAATAGTTTGCTGTACTATGTTGCAAATAAAAGTTAGCCAGCTTGGATTTACAAGGCTGACAATTCCTTCTGAAAAAACAAGAACTCAAACTATGAATTATGAAAGAGCTGCAGCATCTGAAACCGACCACAATGAACATTTGAAAGATAAACAGAACCACAGTGCTGCAGTTTCACAACCACAGTTTGTCACGTCTTTTATGTTTGTGATTGTCTCTCTCAACTCACCATATATTTTTTTTATTAGTAAGTTTTTTATTTTTATTTATTAATTACTAGAAATTTCAGGTGACCCCACATGGGGTCCTGACTCCAATGTTGAAAAACTCTGGATTAACCTATCAGTGCATGTCTTTGGATGGGGGGAGGAAGCAGGAGTACCCGGAGAGAACCTGTGCAGACATGGGAAGAACATGCAAAATCCACACAGAAAGGTGTTGGAATTGAACCCAGGACCTTCTTGCTGTCAAGAAGAAAGCACAAGAACACCAAGTTTATAACAAGCCCTCGACAAGTTGCATGTTTCTATGTACACAGACCCTGTTTTGTTGTGCATATTGACTGAAGATGTGGTGGTCTGGCAGCCCCCCCCCCCATCCCATCCTTATCCCTGTTGGTCTGGTTATTTTGTGTCATTCTATGGACTGGACTTTTTATTGTCAAAAAGTTAAAAATAAAATATTAAAACAGCGATGCCCCACTACTACAGTTCACACTATTGACTGGTCGTTGTCATTGGAGTGGGGTGATACCGCAGATAATCACTGTTCTCTTCCTCAGGTTCAGCCTTTAACAAGCTCTACACACTTAGGTGGTGGCACTAGACAAACCCACACACCAACACCGAACTACGAAAACCAGCAACACACCAATTAAACGACCAAACTCGGCGTACGGCGCTACTTCGCAGTATGAAAACAGAGCAACAGCCTCCGAAATAAGTCATTCACAAACCTTCATCTCTGTTCTAAAAAGCAGAAACTAGAGCCACACAGCAGAACGGCTAATTCTACCAGCTCCTTATTAGAGCCGGACAGAGGAGGAGAAAGAGTCAAGTGTAAGGTGGACTGTCTCGAAGCTGCCACGTGAAGATGCCTGTACTGTCAAGGAGACGGCGAAGAGTGGGAGGAGAAGTAAACGCCACTGACAAGGGTCACCTCAGGGTGTTCGGAACAAATGTGGAAGACTACATGCTTGGACACAGCAAACTAGAGGTCGACTAATAATGCAGCACGGCCTCAGCAGAAAGTACTGTCGAGTTTTGAAAAGTAGATGAGTAAGAATATGTATATAAAAAAAAAAAAAAAAAGAGAAACTTTAGAAGGAGACAGATATGATGGAAAAATAAAGAAGACCAGTAAATATTAGCCATAACAAGAGGTGAAAATGATATTGTATTGATACAAGATAAATATGAATTAGTGCAATGGGAACAGATTTAGCGGATAATTATGTGTTTCCATGTGTGGAGACTGTGACATTTACTGATTTTATACAAAAAAATAAACACAAATCATATATTAGATGGAAATGGCAACAAAACACTTCAATGAAATGCTACAGAAGCAAGTTTTAGACAAAGACTTTGACAAATAATGGACAACAATACTATAAGGAATATAATAGATGTGGAATGTCTGAAGGGTTTTGGTTTTTAAAGGGGTCATATTTTGCTAAACCCACTTTTATTAGTCTTTGGTTCATTTATTTGTGTATTTGGACCCTAATTTGAACCCTCCAGGTGCTGCAAACCCATCTTTATACTCATTCTGGCAAAAATCGAGTGGATTTCTACAAACTGTTTTAATTCCTGCTTAATTTGTTCCGTTTTATAACTAGTTACGTCACAACATTTGCACATATAAGGTCAAGATTTCGGACGAACATTTCTCAGAGTACGACATAATTGTTTGTCAGCAGCAGTGGTTGTAGTCCAAACTGAAAATATGTCCAAACTTTGAGACAGTTACCTAAAACGTTCAGTTGTTGGTTGTATTAATGAACCCAAGTGGCTGAACAGGACAGAGCAGCACAGTCAACAACCTGGAGGGGGTGGGGTGTGAAGTGATTTATTTGCATTTAAAGGGCCAGCGCTCAAAACGACCTTTCTGGTGTCATTACTCAGAAATAGTGTTGAAGATGGACCTGTGGAGTTGAATTAATGAAGAATTCAGACCCAAGTATAGCATTTACAGTTTATGTAGACCACAGGGAAATGTTTGAAAATGCATAATTCCATTTAAAAAAAAGTAAATTATCACTCCTTTAAAATTTGTGGCACATATACATAGTATATATGCAAAGATTATGTAGGGATCTTTTCAAAGTATCCCTTGTATCATGTGTTCAGTGTCCTAGTCTGCTGTTGAGGTGACTCTAACACTGGAAGGCTAAATCTTTCTTTGGGCTGTTTACATTCTATCTTTGCATGTGTATGTGTAAAAAGAAAAAAACATAAGCTCTACAGTATCAGAACATTCTACATCTAGAAAAGCACTCAGAGTGCAGACCTCCGTCAAGGCAGATCAGTGCCCCCCCCACCACCACCAAAATTTAATCATTTGTTCCTTGTGGCAAAAACATAACCTCCTTGCCGGAGGTAAAAATATACTTTCCCAAGTCAGAACAGAGGAAAAATGATGGTGGAAAGCCAACTCTTCCAACAATGACACAGCAGAGTAGTTCTCCATCATTAGCTTTATCCATAGGAGTGAAAACTGAAATAAAGGCATAAAGTAGCATCACAACTGCACATAATGATACCTATGAAATATGAGCAGAATAGGCCTTTTACTGATTGTTTCTTTTGTTAAATAAATAAACAGTCAACCTTTGCATTTAGAAAAGCATTAGTATGCCATGCTAATATGCTAATGCGCTTTATATAAACACCACAAGTAATACTGAAATGATTCATTACCTCCACCAGGAGGTATTGTAATCACTTTGTTTTGTGTGTTCGCGTGCGTGCGTGTTTGTTTGTTTGTTTGTTTGTTTGTTTGTTAGCAAGATAACCCAAAAAGTTATGGACGGATTTTCAGGAAATGTTGATACTGGCACAAGGAAGAAATGATTAAATTTGGTGATGGTGGTGATCGGGAGGGGGATCTGTCTTGGCAGAGGTCTGCGCTCTCTGAGTGCTTTTCTTGTTTGATTAAACATTTACATGCTCTGAAAACCTGCGGGAGCTGGAACATTACACAACCAGATACTGATTATTCATTTGTAATGTATGAAGGTTGTTTTTTTTGGTTGTGTCTTCATTCATTGTCGCAACAATATCTATCCTTTATTCTTCGCAAATTCAAATTCACTTGGGGAAAAATCCTCTTTATCTTAAAAAGGATCTCATCTGGTTAAAAAAAATGTAAAAAAGCATAACAAATAGGGGGAAAAAAATAACAAGTGCTCACAGGCAAACGTTTTTGGGGCCATACAAACAGAGTGAAAGAAACATGTCTTCTTATATCCGAACTGACTATGGTAACACCGAAAGGACAAAACATACATTAGTGACACTTACTCCGACCACTAGAGGGCCCCCTTTGCTTGCTTTTAACAACTGAACACCACATATAATTGGTCTTATTAGTATTAGTACTTATTAGTGGGCTTAAGGCTCCTGTCAGTCACTGACAACCGGAAATAAACTGGTGGGGACATAAACATGGAGAAAAGTACCGGTCTTTTACATGGACATTTTCATTTTAAATGTCTTCAGATGGTGGGGTTGAGAAGGACACAGGTGTTTGTAAGCACTGCAATGTGCAATTATTTTTGTCACTGGAGTACTTCAAGTCTGAAATATCACTTAAAGGCAATTCACGCTGTTGATGCCAGCACCCCCCCCCCCCCTTTAATAACTATGTGATTAATCGCAATTAATCGCAGAACTCCATGTGATTAATTGCGATTAAAAATTTTAATCGCTGCCCAGCACTAGTAAATACATTAAAATATTTACATTTACAAAAGAGAAAAATTTGAAATTGTCATTATTTCTATGTTATTATGATAGTATTTTACTGAATCCTGCCCACTTGACATTGAATTGGTCTGAATGTGGAACCTGAACTAAAAGGATTGTTCATATTTTAGTGTAATTTTTGCATTTCACAAATTCATCCCAAGGGCCGGACTGGACCCTTTGGCGGGCTGGATTTGGCCCCCGGGCCGCATATTTGACACCTGTGACCTAACCGAACCAAAAACAATACCTCTTGCCTTCCCTTTGGGGGGGGGGATAATAAACTCTGTCCGTTTCATCGCAGTAATGCACATAACAGATGAGATGAGAGCCCCTTTGTTTGATGATATGTATATCTGAAATCCTGATATGTTCTGGAGCACTGATGATGACAAGATGAAATGGTTGTTTTGTTCTGATGTATATAAATCAGCATTATTTGTTTGTAAAGCCTGGAAAAAGCGGCAGATGTGTTTGTTTTAATAGGTCAGTATTTTGTTTTGTTCAGTGCCTATTGTCTGGTGTTTGATTTGTGGTATATTATAAGCCCATGTAAGGGCTGGGCATGTTCTTTATGCAAGACACAATAATAAAAACATCCGTTCATTCATTTGTAGAGTCCATTTTGCTAAATCTCTGCCTTAGTATGGACGGGGTATGACTAACTCCATCTGAGCAGTCTGATATGATAATGGAGGAAACAGAACTTGTCTGCATTCCTTCTGTAAAAGCAGCCCCCTCGGCTCTTCCATAAGATCTTGACCTCTCCTCTTGACCTGAACACTTGCTCATTTGGGACATTTGAGGATGGTGGGATGAGATTTTCTGGTCAGTTTGGCTGATGAGGACTCCACAGACTCTGGCTACTGCTGATACTGACTGATACCAAAACCTCCCATTAGTACAGATTAAAGCAGCCTAGCCAATTAATCAGCCCACCTTTAGCACACACTCACTCATCGCCAGAGGATAAGTGTGTTCTCAGACCTTCCTGTCCGGTGAAAAAGCACATATTCCCAAATGTGATGATTTTGAATGTTTGTGATAAACTTCAGGATTAAGTGTTCCTTCATGGGTTGGGAAAATCCTCCAGCTCCTTAAGCTAAATAAACTCTGTAAAAATCCTCCTGGATCAACTGGAAAACGCTGTCACAAAGCAGACAACAGGCCCGTTTTTTCTGAATCTGAAACCAAAACCTTCACAAATTATAGTGCAACACTGACAGGGAACATTTGAATTGAATTATATATATATATATATATATATATATATATATATATATATATATATATATATATATATATTTTTTTTTTTTTTTTTTTTTTTTTTTTTTTAAATTTTATTTTTTTATGATATAACTTGCATTAAATGATCTGACTCCTTCCATTCCTGCAATTTTCATTTTATATCAGAAATCTATTCTGTAATGTTACGTATATAACATGCAGTGGATGTTACAAATGGCCTCTACTGTTTACATTTGCACTCACATCTTGTTGCAATACATTTCTGTGGACATACACTACATGGACAAAAGTATTGGGACACTTTGAATTCAGGTGTTTCTTTTCTAACAGGGCTCTGAGATACAAAACAATTATGAGAAATGTCATAATATAGTTTTACATTGTTATAAATATTCTTCATCGTATTGAAAAAATAAAAGGAAATACTGATGTTTATAAACTTTATTAAGAAAGATATTGGGATACACGAGCGGCTACAGCTGTAAGATGTTCCCGTTCATGCTGATTTAAGAATCGTTAAAGTTTAATGGGAGATTGTTCTTACTAAGTGAGATGTGAAATAAGTAGATGGTTAGTTGAGGTAGAACATTATTATTTACAGTCAAAGCAAATTTAGAGGTAAAACATTTAAAATTATTGTCATGGAGGACAAAAAAATAAAAAGGACCCAGGGTCCTGTACTCCAACAGCATATTTAAAAACATTAATTGACAATGAATGAATGAATGACTGAATTTATTTTTGGTTTTACATCAATCATCAATAAACAAATAAAATAATTGGTACAATGTACTTTCTCTTGGCAGAAACATTCAAATATTAACCCTTAGTGGTCTGAGTCTATTTTGTCCATTTTTCAGTACTTTTGATTTTGCCTTTATATACTATATAAACAAATGTTCACTATACCCATGTTTGGTATCTCTTTTTTTTTTAGTACAACTTCTTTTATATCATCTACCTATTATTTTTTTCACTTTAACCTACTATATCAACACAAAAAGACAGAAAACACAAAAAATATATAAAATCCGATTTGAAAAATGTATGTAATTTATTACATAAATAACACAAAGATACTCAACGAACCTTTTCAAAGACTTTAAAAGTGAATATTGGTTCCAAATATTAGGTATAGAAAATTAAAATTGTAATAAATTAAAACTATACTCAAACATTTGACATAAAAACAGATCTTTACATAGGGGTTTTTTTCCCCTAACAGTGCGGTAATCAAACACGGTTATCATGATAATTAGAATTTAAACGGTAATACTAACCGTCTGCAATTTTACCGCGGTTTATCGTTACATCCCTATGTATTTCATAAATTACGTTCCATTTGTACATACATTTACATTTATATCACCTCATGTTGTCTATATTTACAGGGTGGGGAAGCAAAATTTACAATGAACATTTAGTTGTTTTTCCTCAGCAGGCACTACGTCAATTGTTTTGAAACCAAACATATATTGATGTCATAATCATACCTAACACTATTATCCATACCTTTTCACAAACTCTTGCCCATATGAGTAATCAGGAAAGCAAACGTCAAAGAGTGTGTGATTTGCTGAATGCACTCGTCACACCAAAGGAGATTTCAAAAATAGTTGGAGTGTCCATAAAGACTGTTTATAATGGAAAGAAGAGAATGACTATGAGCAAAACTATTACCAGAAAGTCTGGAAGATACTATTAAAGAAGAATGGGAGAAGTTGTCACCCAAATATTTGAGGAACACTTGTGCAAGTTTCAGGAAGCGTGTGAAGGCAGTTATTGAGAAAGAAGGAGGACACATAGAATAAAAACATTTTCTATTATGTACATTTTCTTGTGGCAAATAAATTCTCATGACTTTCAATAAACTAATTGGTCATACACTGTCTTTCAATCCCTGCCTCAAAATATTGTAAATTTTGCTTCCCCACCCTGTACATCTATAATTGGTGTTTGTAGACATAATGGAACTATCACACCACAATCCACAAATGCAGCGTTCCATCAAACTGTGCATTCGACAGCCATAACAGAACACCTTCACATTTGTGCCGTGGCCCCGCTGCATCCTTTATGTGCTTAAGATACACTCGCGATGCCTCATAACACACACACAGGTTAGATTTCACCCGGAGCTGATATGGTGAGTAACAAAAAAGTAATGGCGAGTTTAACGGCGGATGATAGCATATTCAAGGCAGAGTGACAGTGCCCTTATAAAATCACTTTATGGAATCCATTTTATTTTCTCCTCAGAAAATCGAATATGGGAAAACAATAGAACGCCCTTAACATCGCGACTCGGAGCGGCAGACTCAAAAGGGGATGCTGTGTTTTCCATTACTAGCCTGCCTAGGAACATAAAACAATAGTGCACTGCTGCAATATTAAGTAGCCACTTTCCTCTAAGTGAGCGCTAGTCATGCGTGGCGGGGCAACTGGCCCGTCAAGGTGAGAGTAAACTGATATGTCATTTGTGAGAAAACACAGGCTTTTTAAACACAATCACGCATTAAGGAGGATTATCTTGTCTCATTAGGGTTTGTTATCCTGCGGTGTATGAGGCATCATCACATTATGTAACATCTACCGCTACTTGAATAATTACTCACGATATTAGAACAAGGGAAATAAACAGGCGCGATAATCATATTTATTTTAACCCATGAAGACTCAGTGCTACTTTTGAGATTAATAAATTACTTGTTCTTAAGTGATTTATCATCATTTATTATAATCCAGTGGTTCCCAACCTTTTTTGGCTCGTGACCCCATTTAAACGTCGCAAATTTCTGCCGACCCCAGACATTCAAAATGGAGACTTTTTTTGCTAAAATTAATTTGTTTTTGATCCTGTAATAGTTTGCTATACTATGTTGCAAATAAACGTTAATTTTAGACGACATTTAGTCTAAATAATGTATATTATTATGGACAGAGGCAGAAAAACCAGGTGTAGATTACTGCACAAAGTGAGAATTTGATTTTCCTCGGTCAGGATATGTACAGTCCAAGGTTATTGTCGTTAACGAAAACTGACGAAATGACGAAAACTAGAATTGAAAAAATATTTTCGTTAACTGAAATAAGTAAAAACTATAATTAAAAGAAAAAAAATAACTGAGTTTTATTTATGATGTTATTTAATCAGCTGTTTCTATGTAATGCTGTCAGATTCATGTTTGTTACATCTTTTTGAGATGTATTTTATTTATTTTCATTTTATGTATTTATTTTGCTTTATTTATCTATATTTATTTTCATTTATCCATTTATTTATTTATATATTTATTTTTTCTCTGCCATGTTCAAGATGTTCATGATGTTTAAAGTTTTGTATGAATGAAAAATAATAGATAAATGTTTATAAAAAAAATAAATAAATAACTGAAACTGTATTATGTGCTTACAAAACTAACTAAAACGTATAAAAGTTATGTGTAAAATTCCCTTCGTTTTCATCTTTGTCAAAGTTGATAAAGGATAGAATGTGAAAATAGAGGTATAGAAGTTGAGAGGCCAACGGTGAAAGTATGGAAAGTTTCAGTTTCGTTTTTACGTAAATGACGTTGTGTATGGATCACACCCCCACCTAAATTACCCCCTCCAACCTGCTATAGGGAATTTATACATCGTACTGTACATATGTTTGTGCCGCCCTAACCTGACCTCCAAATAAAGTGTCCAGGGTAACCTCACCTATTTCTTTGAATAGGATGGCGAGGAAGATAAAATATATGAAAAAACTGAAACTAATACTATGTTTATGTTTATGTTTATGTTTACGCATTTGGCAGACGCTTTTTTCCAAAGCGACTTACAGGGGAAAACCAATTAAATCACTCAATCAATCAAATTTTATTTATATAGCGCCAGATCACAAAAAAGTTATCTCTTGACATTTTATATATAGAGTTGGTCAAAACCAGACTCTAAGTCAATTCTACAGAAACCCAACAGAATCCTCCTGGAGCAAACACTTGTGACTGGTGACAGTGGCGAGGAAAAACTTCCCTTTAACAGCAGAAACCTCGAGCAGACCCAGACTCCTGGAGGATGGCCGTCTGCCTTGACCAGTTGGGGTTAAAGAGAGAGAGTAGAGAAGGGGAAAAAGAGAGAGCGATAGAGATAGGGACTGGGGGAGAGGGGGAGAAGGGGGGAGTAGGGGGAGACACATGGAGGCGGTTGAGGATAAGTGAGTGGTGATGATGAGGGCAGGGAAGAGGCCGGACCACCGCAGCAGGTCCAGAGATAATCGTGAAAGAATCTGTGGTTGTCCTGGGAAAAACCTTATTAGAATATTTAAAATGGAATGTTTGAAAGTGCTAGGACAGGAGGTGCTCTCGGAAGAGCTGGGTCTTCAGGAGCTTCTTGAAGATAGGCAGGGATGACTCTGTTCTTGTAGCACTTGGTAGAGCGTTCCACCAACGTGGAACGACCCATGAAAAGAGCCTGGATTGTCTTGTACAAGGTCTGGGGACCACCAGACTACGTTCCCCAGACGAGCGGAGTGGTCGTGGGGCGACATAAGCTTTTATTAGTGCACCTAAGTAGACAGGAGCAGACCCACGGAGAATTTTGTAGGCTAGGATTAAAGATTTGAATTTGATGCGGGCAGCTATGGGTAGCCAGTGTAACTCAATGAGTAAGGGGGTGACATGTGCCCTTTTAGGCTGATTGAAGACCAGACGCGCTGCTGCATTCTGGACCATCTGTAGTGGTTTGACAACACAAGCTGGGAGGCCCGTTAGAAGAGCATTGCAGTAGTCAAGACGGGAGATAACCATAGTCTGCACCAGGAGCTGGGTGGCCTGTTCGGTTAGGTATGGCCTGATCTTTCTTAGGTTGAACAGAGTGAAACGGCATGATCGGGTGACAGAGGCAACGTGATCCGTAATACTAAACTAAACTAAACTAAAGCTAAGCATTCAGAAAAAACAATAATAAAAACTAGCAAACCTGCTCTAAAAACTAATTAAAACTAACTGAATTACAGGAAAAAAAAAAAGTCAAAACTAAATAAAACTAAACTATAATTAAAAATCCAAAACTATTATAACCTTGGTACAGTCAGTCCAGCTTGGATTTACAAGGCTGACAATTAATACTGAACAAACAAGAACTCAAACTATGAATTATGAAAGAGCTGCAGCATCTGAAACTGACCACAATGAACATTTGACAGATAAACAGTACCACAGTGCTTCAGTTTCAGCTTCAGAGTCTGTCATGTCTTTTATGGATTGGGATTGTCTCTGTCAAGTCACCAAATATTTTTTAATTGCTAAGTTTTTATCTTTTATTTTTATCCATTACTAGAATTTTCAGTGGACCCCATTTGAATTCCAGGCGACCCCACATGGGGTTGAAAAACACTGTTACAATATTATCCTCTGTATTTTGCATTTTCAGTGAAAATCAGGTATTTTCCTATATTTAATTTACTGATCATGTAAATGTTCATAAAAGCTCAGATTAAAGTTGAAGGTTATTATATAAGAAACAGAGAAAAAGGAAGAAAAAAAAACACTTTTTAGCAAAGATATTATATTACATTTATGTTTTTGGTTCGGTTTGTTTGTTTGTTTCTTTGTTTGTTAACACTCTAGCAGCAAAACTATTAGTTGAATTCATACCAAATTGGGTTTATAGATTGCCAGTGACCCAGACTAGATGTCATTACATTTTGGGAAAAGTAGGTCAAAGTGTCAATTTTTTTAAAATAATTTTTTAAAAATAAAATCTTTCTTCTGCCATTTACTTGTAATGGGTGAAATTTCAAATGTTCGAAGCAGCAAAATAATAATACCAAATTTGGTTCATATATTGCCAGTAACCCAGAATAGATGTGGTTACATTTTGGGAAAAGTAGGTCAAAGTTAAATTTTTTATGAATTTTTTACATCTTTTTTTTCCTCCCATTTACTTATAATGGGTGACATTTCAAATGTCTATAAAAACATCAATTTTCCTTCAATTTACTTCAAACTTGCCACATATATGGAGGCAATTGATATGATGACATCAGCACATGCATAGACATGATGACATCAGCTGGATCGATGCCAAAATAAGCTACAATACGTGCAAGGGGTGGGGTTTGTTGTGCCTGGAACCACTTGTTATTATCATTTTTATAATTATTGCAAAAAATACAATTGCTCATAGAGACAATCTGAAATGGCAAGGCACTACACACACCAGCATTTACAAAAAACTCAAGGTGTTAAAATAATAATGTAATATTCATAATGATAAAACATGAAAACCCTGTAAAAACAAGTGCATCCATTCACTGTCATTGATCCAACTCCATGGGTTCTACTGGTGAATCAATGTTGTAGAAGATGACTGTGTTTCCATGGTAACTACAGAGTCTCTGAACTGAAATGGGTCATATCTGATGACCATGAAAAGACAACAAACTATATTTTACAAGAATTTTTTACATGTGTTGATAGGGTTAGTGGATCTACAGGTATTAACCCATGTGTGGTGTTCAGATTTTTGTTATTCAGTCAGTGTTTGTGGGTGTGGTGGTAACTTAATTCAACATAATCAAACAATTTTGTGTTAAAATACTCAGCAGATGTTTACTTCATCCCAATTATAAGCAACATAAAAAGCATATTTGTTTAATATTTACCTTTTGCCTTTACTCGATCACATTTATGAATAAATTGCTACTCTTTTTTTTTTTTTTTTAAATGCAATGTAATATAATCAAGATTTATATGGAAGACGATTAGGGGAAAAAAAGCTATATATACAAATATATTTTATTATTATTCTGTTTAAAAAGAAGTCTGAATTCCGACTTTTTTTCTCAGAATTCTGACTTTTTTTCTCAGAATAATAATAAAAAAATATATATTGGACCTTAATTTTAATGTTCTTTCAAGTGGCCCTAATCCTTTTCCGTAAGATATGAGAGGAAAAAATTCATTAAAAAAAAATAACTTGTCATTTTTCTTTGAATAAAAAATGAAAACGGGTCCCACACACCCAAACTCCATACAAGGGTTAAACAGTTTTTATCAGTAGATGGTCCGTGTCACCGGTGACTCTTTAGGTCTCTAAGGGTTAAATGATGCTGTGATGCTTCACAAATGACTCGAGTACATTATTTATCTCATGCGAAACATATTTGATCAATGACAGAAAAGTAAATGGATTTTAAATCATGCTTTTAAGGCCTAATGTTATTTCTTCTCCCCACCCTCTTGTCACATTAACAAATATTCTTTTCTGGCTTTTGGTTTTTTTTTAGTTTTTTTTTGGCAATAACTCCATAATCGTCATTTTTATTGTATTAAACATACTATGATTTCCTTTGTGGATATGAACCATTCACACAGAGCTCTGTAATAATCATTTTACAGCAGTTTGGAAGGATTGAAAGTGCAATTACAGTAAATAAATCCTTATTAAAATGATCAAACATTTCCCATCTCCACTTTCAGTTCAGTGAATGTTCACCCAAATCTCAACCGCCGTGTTTTGTGGTGAAATGAGGCGCTGATGTTTCAAAAGATTGTTTTTCTAAATAGATGTTTATTTTATCGATTCACGCGATTCATGGTAGCGCTTGACAAGCCGTAGTTGTTTGAATACGAGAAGAAGAGTTCTTTTCGAATATGAATGGCAATCAATACGATTCATCAGCCAGACAAAACTATCAATTTACTGTTTCATTTGCTCTCTGTAGATACTGACTCGTAATCCACATGTTTTTGGCGATGTTTATCTATTTTTTTTTTTTTTTTTTTTAGAATGGAACTCCAAATAGTCGTCTCAGATTAAGCTCAATTCATCACATCGATATTTTTTTCAGTACAACACAAAAACAGGTTTCATATAATATTCAGTTCAGATTTTTATAAAGTAATATTCATCCTTCTTTTATATTCTTTTTGATTTATCCAATTCAATCCAACTTTATTTGTAAAGCGCTTTAAAACAACCACAGTGGACCAAAGTGCTGTACAGAAAAATAAATAAAAACCAAAATAACAGAGTAAAATACAAGAATAGATTAAAAGACATAGAACTGTAAAATTAAAATTAAAAATAAATAAATAAATAAATAAATAAATAAATAAACAAACAGAAGAATAGATAACGTCTACATAAAAGAATAAAATACAAGAAAAGATTAAAAACATGTAGATTTATCCATAAAGGACCATTTTTTGTCAGATTTATGAATTTGTTTTAAGGTAACCCAAAATAACAGAGTAAAATACAAGAATAGATTTAAAAAAAACATAGAACTGTAAAAATAAAATAAAAAAATTAAAATAATAAATAAATAAATAAATAAACAAACAGAAGAATAGATCACACCTAAATAAAAGAATAAAATACAAGAAAACATTAAAAAACATATAGATTTATGCATAAAGGACCAGTTTTTCTCAGATTTATGAATTTGTTTTAAGGTAACCCAAAATAACAGAGTAAAATACAAGAATAGATTTAAAAAAACATAGAACTGTAAAAATAAAATTAGAAAAATTAAAATAATTAATAAATAAATAAACAAACAGAAGAATAGATAACGTCTAAATAAAAGAATAAAATGGAAGAAAAGATTAAAAACATATAGATTTATCCATAAAGGACCAGTTTTTGTCAGATTATTAATTTCTTATAAGGCAACTCCAAATACACAGATATTTTCAGGTTGACCTCAATTCATTGCATCAGGATCATTAAATACACCAAAAATAAATACATTTAAAAAACAGGTTTCATGCCATTCCCCATGCAGATTCTTATGAAATGCTATTATCTTCCTTTTGTGTTCTAGGAGGGGTTTAAACAGTGGTGACTCATCAATAGAGGGACAATTACAATTATTTTATTCCAAAAATTAATATTTAAATAAACAAGCTATATATGATACAGCCCGTGAGTACCATGTATAATCTGTATTCAAGTGTAGTTTAAGAATGTTTTTGGTTGTTTAGTGAACAGTCAAATCATGCATTTCCTGTTTGGAGCACCCAGCACTTGACTTTACTATGATACAGATGTGTACATAAGTTTACACTGCAAAAATCCAATTTTTTGTATTTTATTTTATTTATTTATTTTAATTTTTTGTATTTTTTATGTATTTTTCTTATTTCTAGTTAAAATATCTCATCACACTTCAAATAAGACATAATCACCTAAAGGGTAACTTTTCAGTGAGATATAAGAACTGATTTTTAGACAATATCTTATTACAAGAAATCTTACCAAGATAATTTTCACTTGTTTCACTGGCAGATTTTTTTTGCTTAAATCAAGATTTTTTTTTTTTTTTTTTTGTGCTTAATTCAAGCAAAAAAAAAAAAAAAATCTGCCAAAGAGACCAGTGTTTGTGTTTTGACATTAATGGTGTAACTTTCCTCTTTTAGCCCTTACCACAATCTGTTTCTAACACCAACCAAGTGTTTTAGGCCCAAAATTAACCAAACAATAGTGATGTAATAGTCAAAGCTGAAAGTGATATGGGTGCTTCTATGAAACTGGACATGGGGGCTAAAAATTTAAACCAGATGTAGACGAATGTTATGAAGCAAGTTTGGAAGCACTTTGGGTCTGTTTTAAAAAAAAGAAATACTTACTGTGATAAAAGAGGAACTATTTTTAGGAAAAAACACATTTTTATATTATTTTACATTATATTTTATATAAAAATCTGCATGTAACATGGTCAAAAGGACACGAAAATTACATGCTACTATTTTTTTTTTTTTTAATATCTCTTTATTCTCTCACAGGTACATTTTAGGAATCAAACTAATTATGCAAGGCAGAGTGTTTCACAAAAATAACCGCTGTTGCAAAATCATTCACGATTTATATGCGTTTAAATGGGCAGGTTCTGTATGTAACACAAGTGGACACGATGGGTTACATTCAAAATCTGGAATGAGACTGAGATTTATGAAAAACCTGCATGTCTGGATTAGAAAAACCACTAGGATCATGAACTTTAACACAGTGTCTTTATTTATAGCAATATTTCCAGCCATGTTTTCAGATCAAATACACTGACATCTAGGTAGTTTTTCATGTCCCAATTTTGGTCCTATTTTTGGCCCCAGTATTTTATTAAAAATGTATTAATTTTGGAATGGCTCAGAGCAAGAGTATAATTTTTTTTGCATTTACCTGAGGTCATCATTAGGTACATCCTGGTGGGAAATATGTCTACATTTCTCTTTTATTAAAAAAAACTAGAAAAGCACTCTGAGAGCGCAGACCTCCGCCAAGGCAGATCAGTGCCCCCCCCCCCCATCACCAGCAAAATTTATTCATTTGTTCCTTGTGCCAGTATCAATATTTCCTGAAATTTTCATCCAAATCTGTCCATAACTTTTTGAAAGATCCGGATCAGTCTTTGCCATTTGATAGAACACCCCATTGTAAATCCCTGAGTCAAATTGCATGAGATTTGCACAATTCCCCCATATTGTGATTTCCACCATAAATATTAGTCCCATATTTATTTTACCTATATTTTAAGATTCCTTGACCATGAAAACATACCATTAGCAACTGGATTCATAATTATATCCTTATTAGTTCAGTAGTTATTCACGAAAATCACATTTCTCGTAATGGCGGTTTTCTTCCAGATCTAGCTCCTTAAGTATTAAAGCTACATGAAATCCGGTGGCATACTCCCGATGCGGAACTGACTGAGCTACACGATGGCGCTTGTCAGAAATTTCTACCTTTAATATTAAAGGCACAGTAGGCCAAAAAGTAAGGGCACCCCCATTTTTTATATAAATTGAGATAAAATCCGCCTTCTGGATCAGATCCGGATCAGCCTTTGAAATGTGACAGAGGACCCAATTGTCAATTCCTGAGTTAAATTTCATGAGTTTTGGTCAATAATTAAGCGAGATATTGGGAAACGAAAATTTTGGCCCCATTTACCACAATGTTAACGAAAATTTCAAAGTGATCCAGAATCCAGGATTTCTTCCGGATCACCCCCAAAAGTTAATCATTTCTTCCTTATCCCATTTCCAACAAACCCTGAAAATTTCATCAAAATCTGTCCATAACTTTTTGAGTTATGTTGCACACTAACGGACAGACAAACAAACCCTGGCAAAAACATAACCTCCTTGGCGGAGGTAAAAAACTAGCAAAGTGCCAGGTATCAAAATTTTCAGTTTCATAGAAGCA
Source organism: Sphaeramia orbicularis (assembly GCF_902148855.1). Lineage (NCBI taxonomy): Eukaryota > Metazoa > Chordata > Actinopteri > Kurtiformes > Apogonidae > Sphaeramia > Sphaeramia orbicularis. The sequence continues at coordinate 38,809,970 of NC_043970.1, read as the reverse complement.
CCCAAATGCAAAAGCCATTTCTCTACAGGCAAGTGAAGGTTTTCATCTGTGACCAACATACGAGCAGTCCTCCTCCAGACTTTCCTTTGTTTTCCAGATCTCGTCTTGACCCCTACACTTCCCATCAACTGCCAACTCTTGAGCTATTATCTGAAAATGCTGCACATCTTGCAGCCTTCCCTTCCGCTGAGGGCGACAACAACTTCCATTTTCAGAGTCTTACACAGCCGCTCAGAGCAATCCAGGGCTGCAGTCCGAGTATTAAAAAGCTTAAAAAACAGAACCGCTTGACACTTCCTAATAACAACAGTTGACAAGTTCCACGAGCTGATAATGTTCTGAGCTTGTAAAAACATGTAAAAAAATAATCTGGGCTTTGTGAACACACAGGGGGGCCAAACGTTTGCACATTCCGCAATTTACTTAATTATTTCTTTAATTTTTGTGCAATTTGTGAAATAAAAAGTAACTGTGCTTTAATGTATTGTTGACTTTCTCATATCCTGGAGAGACTTTACATCAAAAAAAAAAAAAAAAAAAAAAAAAAAAAAAAAACACCAAATGATGCTATTGTTTTGTGTCTCTATATATTGCTATGGGAGTGAATAGTAAACAGCCTTTTACAAAGTCAACTCAGGTCTTTATTGATCCCCACGGATTGAACTTATTTTGCAGCAACAGGCAGACAGACAATATGAACACAACAACAGGACACCGAACACTAGTAAAACAACAAATAAAACATACAGGACTGGAAATGACCCGCTGTAAAAGATCTGCATAAAGTGAACAGTGGAAGCTGAGCCACACAAAGAAGGACTGGAATATAAAATACAATGATGTAAAAAAAAAAAAAAAAAAAAAAAAAGGATGAAACTATTTATGTGTGTGTGTGTGTGTGTGTGTGTGTAAAGTACAACTGAATACATGTATGAAGGAAGGTGTGTGGGCTCATTACACACATAGATTAGATTTAGATTAGATTACATTAGATTAACTTTGGTTAGGATTAGATTAGATTAGTATTAGATTAGATTTAGGTTAGGATTAGATTAGATTAGGTTAGATAAAATTAGATTAAGATTAGCATGAGATTAGATTTAGATTATATTAGATTAGTATTAGATTGGATCAATTTAGGTTAGGATTAGATTTGGTTAGGTTATATTAGATTAAGATTAGATTAGATTTAGATTATATTAGATTAGTATAAAATGAGATTAGTTTAGGTTAGGGTTAGATTAAATTAGATTTAGATTAGATTAAATGACATTAGATTAAGATTTAATTAGATTAAGATTAGATTAGATTTAGATTAGGATTCAACGATCAAGGCAGCAACATAATAAATTACACGTAACGTATACATGTACAAGAATGAAAAAAAAGTTAGGATTATATTATATTAGCATTAGATTAGATTTTGATTATATTATATTAGTATTAGACTAGATTAGTTCAGGTTAGGATTAGATTAGATTAAATCAGATTAGATTAAGATTATATTAGATTTAGAGTGGGAATCAACAATCAAGGCAGCAACATAATAAATTACAAGTAACGTGTATGTGCATAAAGAATGAAAAAAAGGTTAGGATTAGATTAGATTAGGTTAGATAAAATTAGATTAATATTAGCATTAGATTAGATTTAGATCATGTTAAATTAGTATTAGATTAGATTAGATTAGACTGGGTTAGGTTAGGTTAGATCGGATTAGATGAGGTTAGGTTAGATTAAATTAGATGAGATTAAGATTATATTAGATTAGGTTTGATTAAATTAGATTAAGATTAGATTCGATTTAGATTAGGATTCAACGATCAAGGCAGCAACATAATAAATTACAAGTAACGTGTACTTGCATAAAGAATGAAAAAAAAAAGGTTAGGATTAGATTAGAATAGGTTACATAAAATTGGATTAATATTAGCATTAGATTAGATTTAGATTCTATTAGATTAGTATTACATTAGATTAGTTTAGGTTAGGATTAGATTAGGTTAGGTTAGGTGAGATTAAATTAGATTAGATTAAGATTAGATTAGATTTAGATTACATTACATTACATTAGGTTTGATTACATTAGATTAAATTAGATTAAGATTAGATTAGATTTAGATTAGGATTCAACGATCAAGGCAGCAACATAATAAATTACAAGTAACGTGTACATGCATAAAGAATGAAAAAAAGGTTAGGATTAGATTAGATTAGATAAAATTAGATTAATATTAGCATTAGATTGGATTTATATTATATTAGATTAGTATTAGATTAGTTTAGGTTAGGATTAGATTAGATTAGTTTAGGTTAGGTCAGGTTAGATTAAATTATATTAGATTAAGATTAGATTAGATTTTATTAAATTAGATTAGATTTAGATTAGATTTAGATTAGGATTCAACGATCAAGGCAGCAACATAATAAATTACAAGTAAATGTGTACATGCATAAAGAATGAAAAAAAAAAAACAATATAAAAAAAATTGTCAGAATATCTACACAGACTATATACAGATTTACAACAGAGAGGGATTGCATGTACCTATTTGTAGATTTATTATATGTAATATGTGTGTGCGTGTATATATGAAGGTGTGTGGGCTCATGACACATGTAGATTAGATTAAGATTAGTTTAGACGTTACCGATCCCACAACGGGGAAATTCAACGGTCAAAGCAGCAACAGAATAAAGTGCAGGAAAAGTGTATACATGCATAAAAACAAACAATATATTAAAAAAAAATAATAATCGTAATAATCACCGTACAGACTATATACATATTTACAACAGATTGCATGCACCTGTTTTTCCTTAAACCAACATTAACTACATGCATGATATAAGACACTAATTATGCAAACTCCAGACAAACATCTAGTTCTTTTCTCAAACCACAGTACACATCTTTAACTGCAGACGAGTCACAAAAATAGACGCCGACTGCTTGGTAGCAGGCCTTCTTATACAAATACCCACTTAGTGGATCGTTTCCTGTTAATACATGCTGTGAACTGCCATAGTTGTCATGCTATAAAGGCCTTTTCTTGTCTCGTCTGCATTTTCTTAAAGGGTTCCAGCAAGTACACACGGCATTCATGTAAATTGACATTGACGTAAATTGTCAGTGTTAATCACTGCGCTGTCTCCTTCTCCTCCCTCTTTAGCAACGCCTTACGATTAGATCAAACATGTCGAGTAAAGAGGAGACACTAACCCACTGATTCTTACAGTGGATATCTGGTGCTCACCATGTTATAGTTACAACAGCTGGAAAAAATTTTAAAAAATCAAATAAATAAAAGATATGCCGGTGATATGGATGCAGAGTAGAAAATGTAATTTAGCATGACTCCAGTGTGTACTTATTGGATTTAGACGTAAACACTGCTTTCCTTTAATGGATCATTTATATAACCGAACCTAAAAGGCTGATTTTCTAAACCTACTGATGCAACACAGCATTTCGGTGAGGTGTCGAACCTGAATCACCCACATATTTAACCCTTTAACGCTGATTTTTTACGCTCAAATAAATATGAGCTTCATGTTTTCCTTGTCAAACAGCACATCAAACAAATTCAGGATAATCCCCATAACAACGCCCGAAGCGATTTTCTAAATGCAAACAAAAAACAAAACAAAAAAAGAGCGAAAGACTTTAACGTGACGGGCCCTGTGCAATTCATGTTTACGAGTTATTTTTCTCAAATGCTGTTTGTCTTGGAACTAGAATGCGTCTCCTGATGTGCATCAAATTAAATATTGAAGATTTGTTAGAAAACAGGTCAAAATCACAAAGTTAAAAAAGCCTCCATTTCTCTTGTGAAAATGGTAAAAACTCTTACTGAAAATAAACTTTCTGCTGTTCATACAAAACACAAGTACAAGTAGAACTACAATATCTGACAGTTTGCAGGTGACTAGTTGCTGAAATGAACTTTTCGATTTGTCGGGCAAGGGAATTGGGCGATGAAAAACCCACCGGCCAAATATTTTTTTATTGGGCGAAATCACAAATTGTACACATAAAAACTCAGCAGTGTGTTATAGGCAGCCTCTGACCACGCTTTCATCTCTAAACGTCCATTTATGAAAGAATTATCTATGGATTTGCTTGGTGTGTTTTTCATTCTAAACATCAACGCCACATATCAGATATTTAAAGGTACAATATCAATGGCCAGAACACAAAACCTCCTATCTGAAAAAAATCCCTTTATTCAGGAAACAAACAAAAATAAAAGTTTAGTTTTATTATGGTATGGTCTTTGTTAAAGATATCCAAGCATATTCTACTGTTCTCAGACTCTCGTTCTACACTGAACAAAAATATAAACGCACCACTTTTGTTTTTGCTCCCATTTTTCATGAGCTGAACTCAAAGATCTAAAACTTTTTCTATGGACACAAAAGGCCTATTTCTCTCAAATATTGTTCATAAATTTGTCTAAATCTGTGTTAGTGAGCACTTCTCCTTTGTCCTTTGCTGAGATAATCCATCCACCTCACAGGTGTGGCAGATCAAGATGCTGATTAGACAGCAGGATTATTGCACAGGTGTGACTTAGGCTGGCCACAATAAAAGGCCACTCTAAAATGTGCACTTTTACTGTATTGGGTGGTCCAGGGGGGTAAGAAAACCAGTCAGTATTTGGTGTGACCACCATTTTCCTTGCACAGTCTTCTTCATCAATTCTCTGAAACACCTTTGGAGATGGCTTATGGTAGAGAAATGAACATTCAATTCACAGGCAAAAGCTCTGGTGGAGATTCCTGAAGTCAGCATGCCAATTGCATATTCCCTCAAAACTTGTGACATCTGTGGTATTGTGCTGTGTGATAAAACTGCACATTTTGGAGTGGCCTTTTATTGTGGCCAGCCTAAGGCACACCTGTGCAAAAATCCTGCTGTCTAATCAGCATCTTGATATGCCACACCTGTGAGGTGGATGGATTATCTCAGCAAAGAAGAAGTGTTCACTAACACAAATTTAAACAGATTTGTGAACAATATTTGAGAGAAATAAACCTTGTGTGTACACAGAAAAAGTTTTAGATCTTTGAGTTCAGCTCATGAAAAATGGGAGCAAAAACAAAAGTGGTGCGTTTATATTTTTGTTCAGTGTATATTATGTGTGAACAATACATACTAGGTCAAAGGTGTCAAACATGCGGCCCAGAGGCCAAATCCGGCCCGCCAAAGGGTCCAGTCCGGCCCTTGGGATGAATTTGTGAAATGCAAAAATTGCACTAAAATATTAACAATCCTTTTAGTTCAGGTTCCACATTCAGACCAATTCAATCTCAAGTGGGCAGGATTCAGTAAAATACTATCATAATAACCTAGAAATAATGACAACTTCAAATTTTTCTCTTTGTAAATGTAAATATTTTCATGTATTTACACTAAAACAAAATATAATTTTGCAAAACATATAAACAACCTGAAACGTCTTAAGAGAAGCCAGTGCAATTTTTACAATATTCTGCCAGTTACTCAGTGTTTTGTGTGTTTGTACATCCACTGTGATCTGTGCATTGTAATGTACATGCGTAAATGATAAACCGAGGCAGAATATTGTTAAAATTACATGTATTTTTTCAGTTTGTTCATGTTATTCACATCTTTTGAAAGGATAGTTTGTAGATGTAAACCTTTTCATCATATAAATTAACTTTTTTTGCTCTAAAACATAGAGAAAAGTTTGGAGTTGACATCATTTATATATAATTATCTTATCATTTTACTGGTCCGGCCCACTTCAGATCAAATTTAGCTGAATCTGGCCCCTGAACTAAAATGAGTTTGACACCCCTGTACTAGGTATTTAATGGTTCTCATCATTTAATGGGAAAACTCAACATCTAAAAATTTGCAGATAGGAGGTTTTGTTTTTTGGCCATACAAATTCCATATTATGTAACAGGTACAGGTACGGGTGCTGAGATGAAGTTTGTGTTGGAGTCTGTGTTGTGTTCAAAGACATTCGTTTACGGATGTTAGCGGACTCTGTGTCTAATGTCAACAAACCAACGCCAACAATGCTAGTGTTGCAACGTGTTGATACAAAACATGGATTGTCATGGAAGGAGTTCACTTGACAAGGTTTCAATCGTCATACAAAAAATTTAAATAAAATAAGATTTTTTTAACCCATAAAGACCCAGTGCTACGTTTGTGTGAGTTCCCATCATTTATTGTAATATTACCCTCCTTATTTTCCATTTTTTTCATGCATTTTCCTATATTTATTTCACAGATCGTGTAGATGTTCATAAATTCACAAACTAAAGGTGAGGGTTATTATATCAAAAACAAAGAAAACAGAAGAAAAAAGTGACTTTTTCAGCAAATATATCATTAACTGAACATAAAAACAAGCATCTTCATCCACTGTCATTGATCCAACTCCATGGGTTTTACTGGTGAATCAATGCTGTAGAAGATGAAAGTGTTTCCACGGTAACTACAAAGCCTCTGAATGTCCAAATGGGTCATATCTTTATGGGTTAAAGTAGTACAAAATAATACTACTATTAATACTACTACTACTACTACTACTAATAATAATAATAATACTGGCTGTTTGGGTCTTTATGGGTTAATTTTTCTCCCTATTTAACCTTTCGTAAGTGATTTATCACCATTAATTATAATATTATCCTCTTTATTGTGTAAGTAAATTCAAAGGTTATTATATTTAAACAGAGAAAACTGAAAAAAAGTGACTTTTTCAGCAAATATATCATTAACTGAACATAAAAACAAGCATCTTCATCCACTGTCATTGATCCAACTCCATGGGTTTTACTGGTGAATCAATGCTGTAGAAGATGACAGTGTTTCCACGGTAACTACGGAGCCTCTGAACGTCCAAATGGGTCATATCTTTATGGGTTAAAGTAGTACAAAATAATAATAATAATAATAATAATAATAATAATAATAGTGGCTGTTTGGGTCTTTATGGGTTAATTTTTCTCCCTGTTTGACCTTTCATAAGTGATTTATCACCATTAATTATAATATTATCCTTTTTATTTTGTAAGTAAATTCAAAGGTTATTATATTAAAACAGAGAAAACTGAAGAAAAAGTGACTTTTTCAGCAAATATATCATTAACTGAACATAAAAACAAACATCTTCATCCACTGTCATTAATCCAACTCCATGGGTTTTACTGGTGAATCAATGCTGTAGAAGATGACAGTGTTTCCACGGTAACTACAAAGCCTCTGAACGTCCAAATGGGTCATATCTGATGACCATGAAAAGATAAAAAACTGTATTTGACACCAATTATTTACATGTATTGATAGGATTAATGGATCAGAAATTTAAAGGATCAGAAATTTAATGGATCAGAAATTTCAGGTGACCCCATTTGAATTCCAGCCAAAACCACGTGGGGTACAGACCCCAACGTTGAGAAACACTGCTCTAGCTGCAAAACTATTAATTGAATTCATACAACATTTGGTTTATACAGGGTGGGGAAGCAAAATTTACAATGAACATTTAGTTGTTTTTTCTCAGCAGGCACTACGTCAATTGTTTTGAAACCAAACATATATTGATGTCATAATCATACCTAACACTATTATCCATACCTTTTCACAAACTTTTGCCCATATGAGTAATCAGGAAAGCAAACGTCAAAGAGTGTGTGATTTGCTGAATGCACTCGTCACACCAAAGGAGATTTCAAAAATAGTTGGAGTGTCCATAAAGACTGTTTATAATGTAAAGAAGAGAATGACTATGAGCAAAACTATTACGACAAAGTCTGGAAGTGGAGGAAGCAACAAAAAACGGACCAAAGCTTTTATTAAAGCTCTCAAATCCAAAATCCTAAAGGATCCAACCAAATCCATGAGAAAAATGCCAACTGAAATTGAGGTAGACAACAAGACCGTTAGAAATGCAGTAAAATATGATTTGAAGTTAAACTCTTACACAAGAACACCAAAACACTTGTTGACAACAGCAACAAATCCAACTTTCGCAATTTTTGGGAATCATGTTTATGGCTGCCTTCTAGCCCAGATCTAAACCCTCTGGATTCTGCTATTTGGGGCGTTTTAGAACATGCTACCAATAGAACATCACACAGCAATGTCGACTTTCTTAAAGATACTATTAAAGAAGAATGGGAGAAGTTGTCACCAGAATATTTGAGGAACACTTGCGCAAGTTTCAAGAAGTGTGTGAAGGCAGTTATTGAGAAAGAAGGAGGACACATAGAATAAAAACATTTTCTATTATGTACATTTTCTTGTGGCAAATAAATTTTCATGACTTTCAATAAATTAATTGGTCATGCACTGTCTTTCAATCCCTGCCTCAAAATATTGTACATTTTGCTTCCCCACCCTGTATATTGCCAGTGACCCATAACAGATGTCAATACATTTTGGGAAAAGTAGGTAAAAGTTCACATTTTTTATGAATTTTAAAATCTTCACACATAATCACAATGAACATTTGAAAGATAAACAGCACCACAGTGCTTCAGTTTCAGGTTCACAGTTTGTCTTGTCTTTTATGCATTGGGATTGTCTCTTTCAGCTCACCACATATTGTTTACTTGTAAGTTTTAAAAATTTGTATGAATTACTAGAAATTTCAGGCGACCCCATTTGAATTCCAGGCGACTCCACATGGAGTCCCGACCCCAAGGTTGAAAAACACTGAACTAAACCTATACTCTGACATACTTCTGCATTAAACCTTGGTCAAGAAGGAGTTCTAATTGTTTTCATGGTCAAACCTGTCATGCGTCGTCGTTTGTATTAATTTAGTTTTGGGTTTTTGTTTCTTCCTGTTTTATTTTGGTGATAGTAGTCTCTTTCCTGTTTAGTCTGCACTCTGTCACTCTTGTCTCTGTCTGCCCTTCCCCTTCATTGTCTGCACCTGGTGTTTCCCTCGTAATTGTCCACACCTGTTTTTGATCCCTGCCTCCCTTATATATTCCACCTGCTCCCTTTGTCTCGTCAGTGCGTCGTTTCTGTGATCTTGTAAAGACCAACTATTGTTAAGTACAGTCTACTCTCGTTATACCACCAACTTCCGTTCACGGCCAAATTGGCGGTATAGCGAAAATGGCGTTACAACGGGTTGCGTCCATAATGTGCATGTCTTTACTATATGATGTCTATGCTGCCTCCGTTAACCCGTTCTAATTGCGTTTCTAAATAAATCTTGATTCTGTTATGTTGTAAGGGATCATTTAAAGTGGGGAAACATTTTAAGCATTATTATACCGTGTCGGGAAATGACACCCCATCATCTTGAGGCTTTGGCTTAATCCCACGTCCTCTTCCCGACATCCTGACCTACTGAGTGTTCTGCGATAAATGAACGGTGGCCGTTCCGTAGACCTACTCGTAGCTTGTCGCGATCAGCGTCTGGCGCGTTTGTTTCAGTGCATTGTTAAAATTTATGTGTACTCGATGGCAATCACGCTGGCGGTATAACGGTCGGGAAATCAATGGTATAAGTGTTGTTTGTGCATGGAACTGGGCTGGCGGATGGCGATAGGCGGAAATGGCGGTAGCTAATGGAATAATGCATTGGGGATTTTTGTGCCATGGTTTTGGTTGGCGGTGAGCGAAAATGGTGGTATAACGGCGGGCGGTTTAACGAGAGTAGACTGTATCTTGTACAGGGGTTGGACAAAATAATGGAAACACCTTAAAAAAATCAACAAAATATAACTGAATATGGTGTAGGTCCGCCTTTTGCGGCAATTACAGCCTCAATTCTCCGAGGTATTGATTCATACAACTTGTGAATTGTTTCCAAAGGAATTTTAAGCCATTCTTCAGTTAGAATACCCTCCAACTCTTTTAGAGACGATGGCGGTGGAAATCGACGTCTTACTTGAATCTCTAAAACTGACCATAAATGCTCAATAATGTTGAGGTCTGGGGACTGTGCCGGCCATACGAGATGCTCAACTTCATTAGAATGTTCCTCATGCCATTCTTTAACAATTCTAGCTGTATGGATTGGGGCATTATCATCTTGAGGTGAAGGTGTTTCCATTATTTTGTCCAACCCCTGTATCTTGAATCTTGAACCTCATGTTATCTTCCTCAGACTTTAGTTTATACAGAGTACGTTGTACTTCACTTTTAGTTCAGTAGGATTTTTAGAGCATGTTGTGCTTTCTCCTTTTGTTAACCTTTTTGTGATTTTGAGTTTTTTTGTAAAATAAATCTTTTTTTTTTGACCACTGATCCTTCGTCTCGATGCACTTGGGTCCACACCTTGTGAAGTGTCATAACAAAACCGTACCATACCAATAAACACAATAAAGACATTTCAAAATTCTTTACCAGAGAGTACTTTGAAATTCCGCATTCATGTCCCAATCTACAGAGCACCTCCGATAAAACACCCTTTTTAAGTCCACGAACTACTGCTTTACCAACATTTTTACCATTTTTTTGATATGTAATTCACAATTCATGTTAAAAAATATGCAGATAAACTGGTACTGGGGCTTTTAGTATTCACACAGACCATTGTGTTTCAGTGGCTCCATCAATTAGAAGGGCTTTTTTTTTTTTTTGTTAATAAAGCCATTGTAACCGTTGTCATTTTTAAATTGAAACATTCTCTCCAGAAGTGGCCAACGTAGATGGACACACGTTGAATGGAAGCGCTAAAACTCATTTCAGATTACATAACAACACATCAATCATGATAACAACTATTCGTCTTAGCCCACATGGAACTGCTTCATTCTCAGGGACATTTGAAAACACTCAAAATGTAAAGTTTTTCAGCATTAGATTGGTGTCGTAGTGTCAAGAGGTTTGAATACAGTCATTTATCATCAATACGTTTCCCCGTATATACTGTGTAAAGCTCAAGTGCCGAACTTTTTCAGAATAGTTACGTACTTTGCTCGGTGGAGTGCCCGCTGGCTTTTCAACGGACTGTTACACTATATTAAACTTTTTTTTTTCTTTTTTTTTCTTTTACACAACTCTACATGTTTAATCAGTGCTATGAGAGGATCCACCTGCATCTCCACTGCTTTTTATACAGTAAACACAGATGCTACAATCAGAAGTTTCAAGTGTTAATCAACTCAAGGCCTAGGCTACAATTAAAACCCAGTGTCGCATAAACACTTGGTTCTCCGTCGGCCCATGAGAATATTTGCTAGTGCTTTTCTGTTTACAAATATTATACCTGCAAATGGGAGTTATCGCTAAATCTGCAGAGCATCCAGTGCCACAAGGGAGGGGTAATTAATTTGTGTTGTGGGTAGGGATGGGAATTGATAAGAAGTGTGGTTTTATTATCGATGTCGCTGATCCATTCGATTCCCTATTGATTCTTATTGGATGATGGAATAAACTATGACATAAATGGCTTTGTTTGCAGTAATCTTAGCTTTTCAACATTTTGCATTTGATCAAAAACAAAATAATTTTAGCAAAAACATGTCTCTGTTTTGAATGTCTGGGGTCACCAGAAATTTATGATATTAACCCTTTCATGCACGAATTATGAGAACCTTAATCAAAAAATTTTTTTCCTGAATGTTTTTATTCCTCTTTAGGCACGAAAAAAAACAATGTGATTGGAAAATTTTCTTCTGAAAAATAAATAAAAATAAATAAATAAAATACTTAAATAAAAAAAAAAAAAAAACATAAAAAAGATAATAATAATAAAAAAAATCTTATGAACCTATTTTTCATGATTTCATTTATTGATTTATTTATTTTTATTTTATTTCGAACATGCAAAGAAAATAAAACAAAACATAGCAAATTAAGACATAAACAAAATAACATTTAAATGGACAGAATCTATCTTCAAGCACATACAAGTCTGAATTTTGCATGGTCGAAAAGGAGTAGGAAGAAGTATGAACTTATTTAATCCTACCCCTCAGTGCTTTTACACCTTTATTGTTAATTTTATACAGCAATCAGCCTATACTATTTCCCTAATTTTAGCATCGAACCACAACAATCCATAATACAGTAACTGAATTATCCACAACAGTATGTTCATGTCAGTACAGTCATACAAACAGACTCAACAAATCAAACATTTTCTTCAATAATTACAGCAGATTTATCAGTACATCATTCATAAACAAACAGGCTTCATTGTCATTATTAAATACTGTATCTCTCAAGAATCAATTCTTTATATATTTTTTTAAACTGAATTATGTTTGATATTTGTTTTATCTCCACACATAATTTGTTCCATAGTTTTACTCCACAAATGGTGATAGAGAAACTTTTTAATGTAGTGCGTACTTTATGAATCTTTAAATTTAATTTTCCCCGTAAATCATAGCCTCCCTCTCTTTCACAAAACATTTCTTGAATATTGCCCAGTAGTAAATTGTTCTTTGCTTTGTATACTATTTGAATAGTTTTGAATTCCACAAGGTCAATGAGTTTTAAAATTTTAGATTGTAAAAATAGTGGATTTGTGTGCTCCCGAAAACCAACATTGTGAACAATTCTTATTGCTCTTTTTTGCAATATGAAAATCCTATGTAATGAACTTGTATATGTGTTTCCCCATACCTCCAAACAGTAGAATGTTGCAAAAATGTCCACTCAGCTGGACACCACACGGTTAATTTTTGACACACAGAAACATGCATTTACTGATAAATTGTGTGAAAACTATGGGGAGGGCTTGTGACTCTGGGGGTTTATGCTCAGGAGAGATCTACATAATGTTACCAATTCATGTCAGAAAAGTGTGGGCGAAAAGTGTGTTGTAACAGAAGTGCTATTGAACATGTACCAAGTAAAATATTACTGAAAATGTATTAGTAGTGCCTTACACTACTGCGTTAAAGCAAAAAGTAATCTGTTACTGTAATGCATTACTCCCAACACTGGTTGAGTTCTGGAGAAGCATCAGATCAAAAGGAATGGACCTGCCATGAAGCTCATCTGGTGCCTGGGTGGAAACTAATGGGTGGCAGGTCCGTGCCCCCGGGAAAGTCATGTCCATAGTGCGCTCTCTGAACTGAAAGCCCCGCAAGATCAAGACTTCAATTTTCGAGGACAGCCTCTCAAAAAAAAAATAAATAAAAAATTGTCATTTCTGGTGGATCTATCATGGCAGCGGTCTGTTGTTTGTGGCGCCAGCAATCACAGCCAAGCCTCCCCCGAGAAGAGCCCGGTTCTTGGCAAGTTTCATAAAAATAGCCTGGGACTGTCCTGTTATCTTTGGGATTTCTGCTGAGTTAAGCTGTTCTCAAACCACTGTTCCACACAAGCTAGAGGAGATTCTATCTTCTACAAAGTCTACCTTTCCCCTTAGATGTTTCACCGCCAATATCACTCAAAAAGGTCACTGATACACACTTCATCTGTCAACAGTGCCGTGGCCGCTTGGGTTTTAAACATATTACAGTTACTGAAATCTCCTTGAATACTGAGCTACTAAAGTCTTTTGACATTTCCCAAAGGACAATATATATATATATATATATATATATATATATATATATATATACAGGGTGGGGAAGCAAAATTTACAATACTTTGAGGCAGGGATTGAAAGACAGTGTATGACCAGTTAGTTTATTGAAAGTCATAAGAATTTATTTGCCACAAGAAAATGTACATAATAGAAAATGTTTTTATTCTATGTGTCCTCCTTCTTTCTCAATAACTGCCTTCACACGCTTCCTGAAACTTGCGCAAGTGTTCCTCAAATATTCAGGTGACAACTTCTCCCATTCTTCTTTAATAGTATCTTCCAGATTTTCTCGTAATAGTTTTGCTCGTAGTCATTCTCTTCTTTCCATTATAAACAGTCTTTATGGACACTCCAACTATTTTTGAAATCTTCTTTGGTGTGACGAGTGCATTCAGCAAATCACACACTCTTTGACGTTTGCTTCCTGATTACTCATATGGGCAAAAGTTTGTGAAAAGGTATGGATAATAGTGTTAGGTATGATTATGACATCAATATATGTTTGGTTTCAAAACAACTGACGTATATATATATATATATATATATATATATATATATACACTGAACAAAAATATAAACGCACCACTTTTGTTTTTGCTCCCATTTTTCATGAGCTGAACTCAAAGATCTAAAACTTTTTCTATGTACACAAAAGGCCTATTTCTCTCAAATATTGTTCATAAATTTGTCTAAATCTGTGTTAGTGAGCACTTCTCCTTTGTCCTTTGCTGAGATAATCCATCCACCTCACAGGTGTGGCATATCAAGATGCTGATTAGACAGCAGGATTATTGCACAGGTGTGACTTAGGCTGGCCACAATAAAAGGCCACTCTAAAATGTGCACTTTTACTGTATTGGGTGGTCCAGGGGGGTCAGAAAACCAGTCAGTATTTGGTGTGACCACCATTTTCCTCGCACAGTCTTCTTCATGAATTCTCTGAAACAGCTTTGGAGATGGCTTATGGTAGAGAAATGAACATTCAGTTCACAGGCAAAAGCTCTGGTGGAGATTCCTGAAGTCAGCATGCCAATTGCATATTCCCTCAAAACTTGTGACATCTGTGGTATTGTGCTGTGTGATAAAACTGCACATTTTGGAGTGGCCTTTTATTGTGGCCAGCCTAAGGCACACCTGTGCAAAAATCCTGCTGTCTAATCAACATCTTGATATGCTACACCTGTGAGGTGGATGGATTATCTCAGCAAAGAAGAAGTGTTCACTAACACAAATTTAGACAGATTTGTGAACAATATTTGAGAGAAATAAACCTTGTGTGTACACAGAAAAAGTTTTAGATCTTTGAGTTCAGCTCATGAAAAATGGGAGCAAAAACAAAAGTGGTGCGTTTATATTTTGGTTCAGTGTGTGTATATATATATATATATATATATATATATATATATATGTATATATATATATATATTTTATTATTATATATCCTCTGCTTTTTTTCTTATATTTCTTTATAACTTGAACAAATTCTTTCGGTCCAGTCCAATTCAGACTCCCGTCTCATTTTATTGGCTGTAATAACAAAGAGAAAACTCATCTCCAATATTTATTTAATAAGAGGCTTTTTCATGTTAAAAACGACTTCTCAGTTGCTACTATTTTTAAGACTAATGGAGCCACTGGGAATTAAAATAATAATAAGAATATGATGGTATGGGTCCAAGGTTCACCAGTGAAAGGAAGCAGGTATTCAGATGAGAAATGTCTGTAAATAACCTGTTTTTTTAAAGTCACTGAAATGAGTTGTTGTGGATCAATGTTATGCATATGTGGAAACTCAGTTACTGGACCAGTCCAAAAAAAAGAGATGGATAATGGACAATTTAATTCATGGACTAGTTCATCAACTGACCCGGAACTGTTTAATACATGAATATGATCACGACTGTATAATTACATGTTACATCATACAGAGGGTTATTAATATTTATAGTGTTGTGTAAGTAGTCCGAACCAAACACCTGTGGTCACCACCTGAGTCTGGAATCATGTGACACAGCCATGACGGCACATCAGTGAACATGAACAAAACTGAAATCTACACTCTAGACTAGACTAGATTAGGTTAGATTAGATTAGACTACGTTAGACTAGACTAGATTAGATTAGACTAGACTAGATTACATTACACTAGATTAGATTAGATTAGACTAGACTAGATTAGATTAGATTAGACTAGATTACATTACATTACACTAGATTACATTAAACTAGACTAGACTAGATTAGATTAGACTAGAATAAATTAGACTAGATTAGATTAGACTAGATTAGATTAAATTAGACTAGATTAGATTAAACTAGACTAGACTAGATTAGATTAGACTAGGTTAGATTAGACTAGAATAAATTAGACTAGATTAGATTAGACTAGATTAGATTAAATTAGACTAGATTAGATTAAACTAGACTAGATTAGATTAGACTAGATTAGATTAAACTAGATTAGATTAAATTAGACTAGATTAGATTAGACTAGATTAGATTAAATTAGACTAGATTAGATTAGACTAAATTAGACTAGATTGGATTATATTATATTAGATTAGACTAGATTACATTAAATTGGACTAGAATAGATTATATTAGACTAGATTAGATTACACTAGATTAGACTAGATTAGATTAGATTATTTTAGATTAGATTAGATAATATTAGATTAGATTAGACTAGATTTGATTAAATTCGATAGAACTTTATTGATCCTTTAGGCAGAGGTTCCAATAGCAGCACAACACCAAATATACACACACAAGAAATACGACAAGAAAATAGCAAAAATAGAAATAACTATTAAAAAAAAAAAACACAGTAGTGGAAAAAACTGTTAATTGCACATTGGAAAGTACTAGTAGAAACAACAAGTAGCAAAGTAGTAGTAGTAGTAGTAGTAATAATAATAATAATAATAATAATAATAATAATAATAAATAATAATACCTAGTTAATTGTTATAATATTATAATATGCACTATGTATTTAAGTAATAATATTCATCATCAAAAACAATACTCCTACTACTAATAATAATAACAATAATAATTTGAAAATGCTAATTATGTTATACTATAACATGCACTATATAAATATATGTAAAATAGTAGTCATAACAATGATATACAAGTAAAAAGTAATATAACTATGTAAGTAATAATATTCAACAACAGCACTACTACTACTGATAATAATAATAATAATAATAAAAAATTTTCAAAAATTTGCAGCAGTAAGAACACTAAAATTCCCACAGCAAGAAAACAAACATTGCACACTGGATTAAACAATAAACAACACCAAAACCACTAGTAATAATAATTATCATGACACAGCATGTAAATAAAATGTCCAGAACACAGTGCATATGGACGTTGGTGGAGGAACAGCTAATATTTAAGTTATTTATTTTGGACAGTGCTGAGCAGAATTAGCGAGGTTAGCTGTTTTGTTCTCCAGTCTTTTCCAGGCCGGGCTAATATGCTATTGATTTTGCCCTTTCAAGCAAAAATATTAATCACTATCCGATGGTAATGACTCGCAACTAATCGCATGTCATTACTAATGATTTTGCAGTCACTGGTATGCTGCTGGTAAATCACTAGTTGATGGTCATTTAGCGGTCTAACAATGTGAAAACTGATGTGCATTACTTTTAAATTAGTCTGGGACATTAACAAGGATGAACATGGAAGCAGGTCGGATAGTGAGTCCAATCCTGGGTTAAGTATATATTATGTTCTTACCATATGATAAATGATAGAAGCCACTGCTGATATGTCTGGGTTTCACACAAAATGGATCAAAAACAGTGTCTTAAGCAGATTCTGACGATACTGTTTTGTGAACAGTCTGAGTTAATTTCAAGACGGACGAACAGTGCATTGTTAATGATGATTAAAATTAAAGGAACCACACAAACACGCCTCCGAACCACTACATGTACATCTGCACTCAATCAGATAAAATAGGTACAAAGGTTAACGGCAATGTTCCTGTTCGTTTGTAGTTGATTTGTTCACTAATTATTGTTTGTGAGAGTTCAGATTTACACTGAACTCAGTATGTCCTCAACAGCAGCAAACACACAGGCAGCATAAATAACATTCTTCTTGTGTAACAGGTAAATGTTGTTTATAGACTATCCTTAATCAGATCATCTGTAAATAAATGATAATGCCAACAGGTGATGTGTGTGTTAATGACAATACGTTTACATGAACAGAGGCATTTTAATTGGACTTTTTAATCCGTGTATCATTCGTTCATTCGTTTTTCAATTTATAACCAAAAATTTCAAAAAAACAAAAATACGACTCGTTTTTTTGTTTTTCATTTTCAAAACCAGAATGAAAAACGGATAACGGTTTGTTTTTCCATTTCCCGACTTTGTGCTCAAATAAAAAATGGAAAAAAAAACCAGATAACGACCGTTTCATCCGATTTTGCTATTTTCAATATAGTTAAGTTGTCTGACCCGGAAGTAGTCGTAACTAGGGAAAAAATAAACAAATGGACTGGAGGAATATTTTGCTATAATTAAGCTGCTGTTAATCTCGTTAATTCAGAAAAATAGAACCGAATTTTTTTTTTGAGTGAATGCAATACGCTTCCGAATCAAACAGCTGCTTAATTATAGCAAAATATTCCTCCAGTCCGGCCATGATTCCGTTTGTTTATTTTTTCCCTAGTTACGACTACTTCCGGGTCAGACAACTTAACTATATTGAAAATAGCAAAAATGGATTGTTATCCGTTTTTTCCATTTTTTTTTAATTTGAGCACAAAATTGGGAAATGTAAAAACGAACCGTTATCCATTTTTCATTCTGGTTTTGAAAATGAAAAACAAAAAAACGAGTAATTTTTTTGTTTTTTGATTTTTGGTTTTTAATTGAAAAACGAATGAACGAATGATACACGGATTCTTTGTCGCAGTCTACAATTTGCGATTCTGTTGGGTTTCTGTAAATTAGCTTAAGAATCTGGTTTTGACCACTTCTGTATGTAAAGTGTGATGAGATAACTTTTGATTTTGATTTGGCGCGATATAAACATGTGGTGCCAGGCACAACAAACCCCGCCCCTCGCATGTATTGTAGCTTATTTTGGCATCGATCCAGCTGATGTCATCATGGCTATGCATGTGCTGATGTCGGCATATCAGCTGCTTCTATATATGTGGCAAGTTTGAAGTAAATTGAAACAAAATGGATGTTTTTATAGACATTTGAAATTTTCCCCATTATAAGTAAATGGGAGAAGATAAAAGATTTAAAAATTCATTAAAATTTTTAACTTTGACCTACTTTTCTCAAAATGTAATCACATCTATTCTGGGTCACTGGCAATCTATAAACCCAATTTGGTATGAATTCAACCAATAATTTTGCTGCTACGGACATTTGAAATTCCTCCCATTATAAGTATATGGGAATTTTTTTAAATTTTTTTTTAATTCATAAAACATTTAAAATTTGACCTACTTTTCCCAACATGTAATCACATCTATTCTGGGTCACTGGCAATCCATAAACCAAATTCAGTATGAATTCGACCGATAGTTTTGCTGCTTGAGTGTTAACAAACCAACAATCAAATAAAAAAAACGAACCAAAAACAATACCCCTTGCCTCTCCTTTGGGGGGTGGGGTAATAACATTTAATTTGATTGTTGAAATTATGTCACCTCTTCTACGATTGGTGGGAATACGCACTATTTTAGCCTGTTAACCTACAATGTCATAAACCACAACAATAGTCAATAGGGAGCTATCGAGTCATCCACCCAGAGGTAAACTGGTACGACAGTGGACCACATAGCAACACTGTATATGTAGCTTTTATAGTTGGTGTACTTGTGTACATGAGATACACAATGTTTGACTTCCACCCCCTCCCCTTCCAATCTGACCGGTCTGTTAACACACAAGCGTAGCCCGATTTTCAACTGCATTATCTGGAAGAGTTTGTGCGACCACTAAAATTTTGATTTCATTTTCGCTAACGTGTCTCCATTGCAATAATTTGTTCGTAACTCCACTGAATAACAGAAGCTGCTCCATCCTCACATTGAGTCTGTACTCATACAAAAAAAATGTCCATTTTCTCTCAGGGTATAAAAAAAAAAAAAACAACTTCAGGACTGATAACACGGCAAAGCAAAAACATTTCCAGAACACAATCCATCTATATGATGGAGCAGAGCTTCAAAACAGTGTACACCCAGAAGTGAAACTTAATCACCATGGTAACAGAGATGCTCTCCTCTGTCTGTTACAGTACCTGTGCACAATTATGAAGACCTCAACAGAAACATATAGTAATATTAATCATTTAACATTTTGGATTAATATTAAACAAACAACAAACGTATAGAAAAGCTGCTCTGGTCTCATATCCAATGCTTTCAGTTGATTTATTTACCTGGGTTATTTTCACTTAACTGTTCCATGTTCCATTCAGCATAAGACTGTACAATCTAGCTTTATATTATTATTGTTATTATTATTATTATTATTATTATTATTATTATTTATTTATTTATTTATTTTTAATGCTCTATATACTCTGTGGACAGTAACTATTTACATGTCTGATACAAATAAATAAATGAAATGAAAACAAATTTTAAAAAAGAAAAAAAAAACTCTAACTTTTATACTGATTCTACACTTGTTAAATACTGGCACCAGCATCTTTATACTTGTTATTGAAGATAGGTGTGTGTGCATGTGTGTCGTTTTTACATTTATAACCCTTATTATTATTATTATTATTTTTATTATTATTATTTTTTTAATGCTCTATATACTCTGTGGACTGTAACTATTTACATGTCTGATACAAATAAATAAATGAAAAGAAAAGAAAAAAAAAAAAAAAAAAAGAAAAACTCTGATGTTTATACTGATTCAACACTTGTTAAATACTGGCACCAGCATCTTTATACTTGTTAGGGTGTGTGCATGTGTGTCATTTTTACATTTATAACCCTTTTTATTATTATTATTATTATTATTATTATTATTATTAATGCTCATTATAATCTATGGACTGTAACTATTTACGTCTGATACAAATAAATAAATTTTAAAAAATTCAGTCGTCTGATTTCAGTGTAAAGAGCTGCAGATTAAAGGTGTGTATTTTCAGTCCTTCCATTTCCACCTCCTGCTTCTTTTCACTGATATAATTCACACATTATTGTCAAGAACAGGCTGAACTTCAATTAGAGGGAAATCCCAACAACAACAACAACAGCAACAGAAAACAACAGAAACAACCAACAACTGCCTTTCATAAGTGCAGATCTGCCCCAAATTGTGGAGGACACAGTGGAACCAAGCGTTATTTTCCCAACCAGTTTGATGAAAACCAGTGTTGTAGTTTTTACGTAACCGAACAGACTGACACGCAGACAAATGCCAGCGATCACATAACCTTGGCAGTGGTAGTAAACATTCCTCCCCTCAGTGCACAGTGATTCATTGTGTTCCTAAAATGCTTTAATTGCTCTTGACAACAAGCAATGTCAAGAGGGTCTCGACGTGTTAGGTAATGAGCTCTTAAATGGCGCTGTTCTCCACTGAGGACAGGCATGGAAATGCTTAAAAGAAAATGCCAGGGTTTTTTTTTTTCTGTTTTGTTTGTTTGCTTGGTTTTTTCCCTTTTTTTCGTAAGGTTCTGGAGTGCATTCATCAAGTATAATTGCATACGACTGGGTTTTGGAAACATAAGATAAGACAGACAAGATGAATTTTTATTGTTATTGCACAGGAGTACTAAGTGTACGGTTCAATGAAACTGGAGTACGGCCCCCCCCCAACAATAAAAACAGAACAAGATATACACAAGATACACTACAAATAAAAAGTTAAGGAAATTTTAAATTGTTGGGCTATTTTTTTTTTTAGTTGGGATTCTTGCACTTGCTTTACTTTTTTGTGTGTGAATTGAATTGAAACACATTTTTTTTAAATGACCAGACATAGTTTTATTTACAAATGGCAAAAATGACCAAAAAAAAAGATACAAAAAAAAAGAAATATCCTTAAATTTTTGTTTGTAGTGTATACACACAGATTTAAAAAATAAACTGTGTGCAAAAATATGCATATGTATATGTAAATATACATATATATAAAAATAAATTAAATACAGTGTGCACAAGTGTCAAAAGTAAAATTACTGCTGATGGCCCAACATTTTAATATTGGTGATGATGGTGATGAACTTTATTTCGAATACAAGATATAACTAAATCATTAGGGCAGTGTTTTTCAACCTTGGGGTCGGGACCCCATGTGGGGTTGCCTGGAATTCAAATGGGGTCGCCTGAAATTTCTAGTAATCGATTAAAAAAAAACAAACAAAAAAACCCAAAAAACTTGCTAATAGAAAATATATGGTGAGTTGACAGAGACAATCACAATACATAAGACATGACAAACTATGAGTCTAAAACTGCAGCACTGTGGTTCTGTTTATCTGTCAAATGTTCATTGTGGTCAGTTTCAGATGCTGCAGTTCTTTCATAATTCATAGTTTGAGTTCTTGTTTGTTCAGTATTAATTGTCAGCCTTGTAAATCCAAGCTGGACTGACTGTACATATCCTGACCGAGGAAAATCAAATTCTCACTTTGTGCAGTAATCTACACCTGGATTTACTGCATCCATCCATAATAATATACATTATATAGACTAAATGTCATCTAAAATTAACATTTATTTGCAACATTGTATAACAAACTATTGCATGATCAAAAACAAATTAATTTTAGTAAAAACAATGTCTCCATTTTGAATGTCAGGGGTCGGCAGAAATTTGTGATGTTAAAATGGGGTCATGAGCCAAAAAAGGTTGGGAACCACTGCATTAGGGTGAATGAAAGGAAAAGATTCTAAAAAAAACACTCCAGAATACAGAATGTAGTGAGCTAAGAACAAACTAAAATGGATAATCAAAACAAATGTATAATCATTGCAATTAATAGCACTTTGTGTCCAAAAATGAAGATGGAAGAAGCTGTTATTTAGTTCAATGGTGATAATTTTTTTTCGTGAAGTATAAATTTATGTCTTAATATGTATAAATATGTACTGCATATCAGATAGATAGATAGACAGATAGCTAGATAGAGCTATATGAGCTTTTTATGTATTTATATATGTTTATTTTCTGTTTATTATAAATTCACCCCCGCTGAACCCCTGCACAGAAAAATAACACATTTTCAACAACGTGCCCACTACCCACAATGCAATGCAGAGATAAAAAGGTGTGGTCATGAATAAAACTCAGTGATTTAACTCCAATCAACTTAAACTTTTTTGTACTTTCAACTATGTCTACAAATTAGTAGAATATACTGAACATTTTATTGTAATGTCATAAAACTTAAATCATTTAAGTACGTTGTAATTAAAGTATTTTAGTAAATACAAATTCCGGGCTTACAGTGAAAGGTTAAACTGGTTTAATAGTTCTTACATTTTTTGCTTTTTGGAAGTATAGCATAGAGCACAGGTGTCAAACATGCGGCCCGGGGGCCAAATCCAGCCCGCCAAAGGGTTCAATCCAGCCCCTGGGATGAATTTGTGAAATGTAAAAATTACACTGAAGATATTAACAATCAAAGATGTTAAAATAATTTTAGGTTATTTCAGTCTAAAGTGGATCAGACTGGTCAAATACTATCATAATAACCTATAAATAATGAAAACTGTAAATTTGTCACTTTGTTTTAGTGTGAAAAAAAAGTAAAATTGCACAAAATTTTTTTACATTTACAGACTAGCCTCTTACAAAAAATGTGAACATCTGAAATCTCTTAAGAGAAATATGAGGAATTTTAATAATATTCTAACAGTCAAGGATGTTAAAATAATTTTAGGTTATTTCAGTCTAAAGTGGATCAGACTGGTCAAATACTATCATAATAACCTATAAATAATGAAAACAGTAAATGTGTCTCTTAGTTTTAATGTAAAAAAAGTAAAATTACACAAAAATGTTGACATTTACATACTAGCCTTTTACAAAAAAATGTGAATATGTGAAATCTCTTAAGAGAAATATGAGGAATTTTAATAATATTCTCCCTGTTTTTTAATGTTTTGTGTATTTGTAGATCCACTGTGATCTCTAAGTTGTGACTCACATGTACAAATGATAAACTAAGGCGTAATATTGTTAACGTAACATTTATTTTACTAATGAATTTTCAGGTTGTTCATATTTGTTCATGTTATGTTCAAGTACAGTTCGTAGATGTAAACATTTGCATTACAGAATTTACTTTTTTCACACAAAAGTTCTTATCCTATTATTTCTATTATTTTACTGGTCCGGCCCACTTTATATCATATCAGGCTGTATGTGGCCCCTGAACTAAAATGAGTTTTACACCCATGGGCAAAGAGGGAAGTTTGTAACAAAAAAAAAAAAAAAAAAAAGCTGCACAGTCTCAGTTTTTAGCATTGCAGAATGTATTTATTTGTTTATTTCTGTATGTAATTTGATGTTGCTCAGCTTTGCAAACTCCTGATAAACACATCATCGCGAGTAAAGTTTCCGAATATGTCAGAAGATGTAACCGAGCAGTTTAAGCTCTGTACTATTTTTATCGCGCCTCGCTCGCTCGTTCGCTCGCTCGCCGTCACCCGTTCATCCAGCTCCACCTTCCTACACCGCTATGACAGTGCACAAGTGGATGATTGACTTGTGGGGTGGGTGTAGAGAGGAGATAAACTACCACATCTTTCTTTCACTCATCCTGTCAGTGATGAAGAAAAGAGTCTTTCAGTGAAAATCGCGCATGTGTCGACAAATGATTATAATGCCTCCTTTGTGAAATGGGATGATTTGCCACATCATAGAACATCAGCGTTTTTTGATACAGACCCCCGCAAAAAAATATTTGATTTGTCTGTGTGGCTTACAAATACCTGCCAATCACAAAGACACACGAGGGGGGAGAGAAAAAAAAAAAGCAGGAGGGGTGAGGAATGTGAAAACAGCCGGTTCCTTATGGAGGTATGAGCACCGTGTCTGTTTGTGGAAGATGATGGGTTGTGAAGAAAAAGAAAACAGTGTCCTTTTGAGCACCTCAGCACAGGCGTCTGAAATGCAGATGACGATGGCGTATTAGGAAAAAAAAAAAAAAACACACACGGCCTGCTGGGAGTATTGGCTGTCAGACGAGTTCACACGTCGTAGTCCAGGAAACTCAGGAGGAAAACTTCTGCATAATGCATTTGGAAGAAAATCATTATGCAGTATTTGAATATCATCTCCTTATATAGAATCAAAGGCAAGGCAAGTTTATTTGTACAGCACATTTCAGCAACAAGGCAATTCAAGGTGCTTCACACAGGACATTGAAATAAAAGAAACAAAAAGAAACACATTTAAAACATTATAAAACAAACATGTAAAAGGTGATTAATAAAACAACACATAAAAAAAAAAAAAAAAAAGAATAAAAATAAAACTTGAAAAGCACTGTGAGAGCGCAGACCTCCGCCAAGGCAGATCAGTGCCCCCCCCCGATCACCACCAAAATTTAATCATTTGTTCCTTGTGCCAATATCAATATTTCCTGAAATTTTCATCCAAATCTGTCCATAACTTTTTGAAAGATCCGGATCAGTCTTTGCCATTTGGTAGAACACCCCATTGTAAATCCCTGAGTCAAACTGCATGAGATTTGCACAATTCCCCCATATTGTGATTTCCACCATAAATATTAGTCCCATATTTATTTTACCTATATTTTAAGATTCCTTGACCATGAAAACATACCATTAGCAACTGGATTCATAATTATATCCTTATTAGTTCAGTAGTTATTCACGGAAATCACATTTCTCGTAATGGCGGTTTTCTTCTGGATCTAGCTCCTTAAGTATTAAAGCTACATGAAATCCGGTGGCATACTCCCGATGCGGAACTGACTGAGCTACACGATGGCGCTTGTCAGAAATTTCTACCTTTAATATTAAAGGCACAGTAGGCCAAAAAGTAAGGGCACCCCCATTTTTTTTATATAAATTGAGATAAAATCCACCTTCTGGATCAGATCCGGATCAGCCTTTGAAATGTGATAGAGGACCCCGTTGTCAATTCCTGAGTTAAATTTCATGAGTTTTGGTCAATAATTAAGCGAGATATTGGGAAACGAAAATTTTGGCCCCATTTACCACAATGTTAACGAAAATTTCAAAGTGATCCAGAATCCAGGATTTCTTCCGGATCACCCCCAAAAGTTAATTATTTCTTCCTTATCCCATTTCCAACAAACCCTGAAAATTTCATCAAAATCTGTCCATAACTTTTTGAGTTATGTTGCACACTAACGGACAGACAAACAGACAAACAAACAAACCCTAACAAAGACATAACCTCCTTGGCGGAGGTAATAAAAATAAAAACACACATATTAAAGTAAGAGTTGCAGTGCAGAGTTTCGAAGGAGAATATAAAATTTAAAAAGTCAAAGCCTTTTAGTCAAAGGCAGCAGTGAACAGGTGAGTCTCTAACCTGGACTTCAAAGAACTCAGACTCTCAGCAGACCTGATATTTTCTGGTAGTTTGTTCCAGATATACGGAGCATAGAAACTGAACGCTGATTCTCCATGTTTAGTTCTGACTTTGGGAACACAGAGCAGACCTGCACCAGATGACCTGAGTGGTCTGGATGGTTCATACTGGACTAGAAGGTCTCTGATGGATTTTGGGCCTAAACCATTCAGTGCTTTATATGCTAGTAAGAGAATTTTAAAGTCTATTCTCTGAGAGACAGGAAGCCAGTGTAGAGACCTCAGAACTGGACTGATGTGGTCCACTCTCTTGGTCTTAGTGAGGACTAGAGCAGCAGCATTCTGGATCAGCTGCAGTCGTTGGACAGACTTTTTAGGCAGACCACAGAAGATACTGTTACAGTCGTCAACTCGACTAAAGATAAATGCATGGACAAGTTTTTCAAGGTCCTGCTGCGACATCAGTCCTTTAATCCTTGAAATGTTCTTGAGGTGATAGTAAGATGACTTTGTAATTGTTTATATGTGGTTTTTAAAATTCAGGTCTGAATCCATGACAACACCCAAATTCCTGGCCTGGTCTGAGGTTTTTAACTGAAGTGACTGGAGCTGCATGCTGATTTTAAGACGCTCCTCCTTGGGTCCGAAAACGACTACCTCAGGGGCCGTTTACACGGCGTAGGATTCAGTCGACTCTGGGAAGATTTCATCGCGGATTAGCCTTCTGTTAACATGGAAACGGTGCCTAGAGTGCCTGAATCCGGAAACTTTTGATACCAGGGTCCAGGGTGGAATGTTATCGATACGCTCCGCATTTCAGCTCCGTGTTAACGCGAATCGGAGTGTTCCGGG
Organism: Sphaeramia orbicularis; assembly: GCF_902148855.1. Lineage (NCBI taxonomy): Eukaryota > Metazoa > Chordata > Actinopteri > Kurtiformes > Apogonidae > Sphaeramia > Sphaeramia orbicularis. The sequence continues at coordinate 38,783,072 of NC_043970.1, read as the reverse complement.
ATAAAATATGACGTCACCGCATGTGCGCGCAGCCAAGAACCACCAGTTAACCCACTCCAGGCCAGTTGGTGGCGGTAATGCGCCTCCAAGTTGGTTTGCCAGCCTCTATGACACAATAAAGCTGCAGAAAAAGAAGGAACAACCACAACAACAATGGCCGGTTTCAGAACAACATACGTGCTGCTAACTGTGCTCAGCTCGTCTGTCCAGACACAGAAGTCCTGCGTCTTTGTACGACCACTCGCCATTGTTTTTTGTAAATAGCGTTGTCCACCTCGTCTTCTTCTTCTCCTCATTTAAAAGCTGTCTAAACCGGAAATCGTTTATGTGCAGGCGCGTGTTTTACCGCCACTGTTTCACTACAGCTCTACATCGCCAGCTACTGGTCTGGCATGGCCACTACAGCGTATTCAGCCGTCCTCGCGGACTCATGTTAACGCAGATCGTTATCATAGCGGCTTCGTCTTAACGGGGAATGATTTTAAAACACAAAGGAGAAATCTTTGCGAAGTGTTGCCGTGTAAACGTACTGTCAGTTTTTTCTCTGTTTAACTGAAGAAAGTTATGGCCCATCCATTCAGATACTTGCTCCATGCATTTACCCAGTGCTTGTATGGGGCTATGGTCACCTGGGGACATTGAAAAAAAACACACTTCTCTCATTTTTCCTCTTTCCTGTCACTTTCATTCCTAAATGCAGTATATTACAGCTCGCCACTCCATTTTCATATTTTCCCTTCTATTTTTATTTATTTATTTATTTTTCTGGAGGTCACTGTCACTTTCCCGACGCCTGCTTCCATGCTGATCCTGCCGCCGTTATGTCTGCGACGCCTCGTCCGCAAGAGATTTCGGCCGAAATGAAAATGCGGCACATTCTGGAAATCAGTTTTTTTTTTTTTTGATTCCCTGCATTTTGATCCAATTTCACACAGAAGACAAAAGCTTTTCTTCTCATTTTTGCCTCATCACGCACAATGACGGTTCCTTCACACAGTATTTTGTTGAAAATGCGGTTCTAGGTTATTATCTGGTTTGCTGGTTTTTGGTGACGGTACCGCTGTAAGACATTCAGCAGGATCCTGTTTTTATGCATCCAGGGATGTGTTGTTTAGGCCATGCAGGGGGAATGCATTAAAGCAGGGGTCTCAAAGATGCGGCCTGGGGGCCAAAACCAGCCCACTAAAAGGTCCAATCTGGCCTGTGGGATGAATTTATGAAGTGCAAAAATTACAATGAAGATATTAACCCTTAGGGCGGTGTTTTTCAACCTTGGGGTCGGGAACAAGGTAATAATAGTTTTGGATTTTTCATTCTAGTTTAGTTTTATTTAATTTTGACTTTTTTTTCTCTAATTCAGTTAGTTTTAATTAGTTTTCAGAGCAGGTTTGCTTGTTTTTTTATTAGTTTTTGCTTAGTTTTAGTTTACTTTTTTCATATCTTTTATCTTCTTCACTGTCGTATTCACATAAATCCCAGACAGGACTCTGCTGCTTCCTCCCAACTTTAGTCTCCATGTTTCCAGGTAGAGTGGGGACCAGAAGATGACTGGAAACCACAAGTGATGGACCGTTAAATGTCATATGGTGCCAGCAGCTAAAATCGATTTCATATTAATCCGACATTGACAAAGACGAAAACGAAGGGAGTTATATCCATCATTTTTTATATGTTTTAGTTAGTTTTATAAGCACACAATACAGTTTCAGTTAGTTATCATTTTTTTTCTTTTAATTATAGTTTTTATTTATTTCAGTTAACGAAAATGTTTTTACAATTCTAGTTTTCGTCATTTCATTAGTTTTCATTAACGATAATAACCTTGGTCGGGAACCCATGTGGGGTTGCCTGGAATTCAAATGGGGTCGCCTGACATTTCTATTAATTGATAAAAAATAAATAAATAAAAAATACTAATGCACAATTATATGGTGAGTTGATAGAGACAATCCCAATTCATAAAAGACATGACAAACTGAAGCTGAAACTGAAGCACTGTGGTTCTGTTTATCTGTCAAATGTTCATTGTGGTCAGTTTCAGATGCTGCAGCTCTTTCATAATTCATAGTTTGAGTTCTTGTTTGTTCAGTATTAATTGTCAGCCTTGTAAATCCAAGCTGGACTGACTGTACATATCCTGACCAAGGAAAATTAAATTCTCACTTTGTGCAGTAATCTACACCTGGCTTTTCTGCCTCCGTGCATAATAATATACATTATATAGACAAAATGTCATCTAAAATTAATGTTTTTTTTTTCAGCCTAGTACAGCAAACTATTACATGATCAAAAACAAATTAATTTTAGCAAAAAAAAAAAAAAAAGTCTCAGTTTTGAATGTCAGGGGTCACCAGAAATTTGTGATGTTAAAATGGGGTCACGAGCCAAAAAAGGTTGGAAACCACTGCTCTAGGGGTCCAAGGTCACTGAATCACATGACATTTTCAACACGTCATAGCATCAGAAGTCGGTCACATAGACCACTGGGGACAACTGCATTTGAAAGTGCGGACTTGAAACATTCTCCTACTTTTTATTTGATGTTGATAGAGCAAATATATGATATAATATGATATTTGAAACCGGAGCCAACAAACATGAATAAAAGTATGAAAATGAGGTGGGGTTGGCGTTATATTTTTGACCATATTGTCGTCAGTTTTTGGCTGAATCTGCGGATTCTAACCATCTATCCTTCAGGAGTCTGGGTCTGCTAGAGGTTTCTGCCTGATAAAGGGAAGTTTTTCCTCGCCACTGTCACCAGTCACAAGTGTTTGTGCCTGGAGGATTGTGTTGGGTTTCTGGAAATTATTATTATTATTACTTTTACTATTATTATTATTATTATTATTGTTATTAACTATTACTTTTATTTATTTATTTAGTTAGTTAGTTAGTTGTTTGTTTGCTTATCAATCATTTATGTACCAGTACTTATATTTTGTTGGTTGATTTTTGTTTTTATTTCACTGTCGACATGTTCAAAATAAAGATTTCATTCATTCATTCATTCATTTGTTCGTTCGTTCATTCATTCATTCAATTGGCTTAGAGTCTGGTTTCGACCAGCTCAATATGTAAAGCATCAGGAGATAACTTTTGTTATGATTTTGCGCAATAGAAATAAAATTTGATTGATTGATTGATAGATAATCTGCAGACTGCACTAGCATTACAGGTAAGGGTCTTGAACATCTAAATGGATCATATCTGATGACCATGAAAAGATGACAAACTGTATTTTACACCAGTTATTTACATGTACTGATAGAATTACTGGATCAACAGGTATTAAACAGTTTAGATCAGGTGGATGTTTGGGTTTTTATGGGTTAATTTGCCACACTTTACTTCCTCATATAGTGTCGCCTTTAATGTAGAACATCTACACAAACTAAAGCCCATTTCAGACCAACGCTACACAATAAGACAAGCTGAATCTTGCAACTACTTCCAACAATATGGTTCAAAGTTCTATTGTTTCAGAAATATGAAACAAATATTAGAAACGGTGGAAAAGGAATTGGTCAAGTTAAAAAAATGGTTTGACGTAAAGAAGTTGTCACTTAATGAAGATAAAACAAAATTTATGGTTTTTGGTGGTGCTATAGGGGAAATTATGATATAAAACTGAAAATTAATGAAATTGAAATTGAAAGGGTGTATGAAACAAAATTTTTGGGAGTGATTATTGACCATAAACGCTGTTGGAAACCACAAATAGAATATATCAAACGCAAAATGTCCAAGGCTGTTGCGATTCTTTATAAAACTCGGGACTTGTTAAGCAAAAAATGTTTGCATATGTTGTACTGTTCACTTGTAATGCCATATCTGTCATACTGTGTGGAAATATGGGGCAATGTGTATAAAACTAATTTAGACCCGATAATTAAACTCCAAAAAAAAAGCTATTAGAGTCATAAACAAAGCTGGTTATCTCCAATCAAGTAATCCACTTTTTGTAGAATCTGGTTTACTAAAATTTGTCGATATTGTATATTTAAAAACAATGGAATTAATGTTTCGCGTTAAAAGTAAAAACCTTCCTTTTTGTATTCAGAAAATTTTTAAGTTAAGAGAAGGACATTATAATTTAAGAGGGATGTTTGTGTTTGAAAAATGTAAAGTAAGAACAAACGTTAAATATAACAGTGTTTCAGTTATTGGTGTCAAGCTATGGAACGAACTGAAGGATGAAGTGAAATTGTGTAGCTCACTGTTGAGTTTCAAAAAGAATTTAATTTGTCAAATTATGGAGGACTATGAAAGTAATATGATTACAAAATGACATAACACTGAATGTAGTATAATTTGTGTTTAAGTATTTATCTGCTGCAACTTCAGGTGTGGACTAAGGATGTGAATAGGAGAAGCAGAAATAAGCCTCCAGCTTCAGCTTCTTCCTTTTTCAGTTACAAAATGTGTTAATTTTATGTTTGTTTGTTTTTTTTTAAATATGTACGTGTTTTGTTTTGTTGTTGTTGTTTTTTTTTAATATGTATGTGTTTTGTATTTTGTATTTAACTGAAATAAACATTCATTCATTCAGACTAATTCACAGAGTGGCTTTGGTTTGTTGTTTAAATAGTAACAACTCTGTACATTCTGTATTTCTGTTCTAATTTATACCGTCAGTGGGCAGTTATAGCAAGCAATTTACTACAGCTGCATTTATTTTTTTTCATTTAGTGAATGGTTTCTCAAATAATGAGCGAAAACACAGACAATTAGGTCAGGATTTACCAGAACAGCTGATTTTAACACTGCACTTTGTGGTAACAGGTGAAGCAACTACTACGAACGGGCATTTTGATAATTGGCGGTAATTTAGTCGTGACTATTGGTGGAAAATACCATCTGCAGTTTCATTAGATGAGGTTGAGGTTATACGCTGTACGTACAGGGTTTTGGAGTCGCTTGGATTTGATCATTGCTTATTTAACAACACAGGTGTGAACTGAATAGATTATACTGAGCAGAGATGAACAGGTTGAAACACCGACAACAGCTTAACTTTGTTACCACGCAGATTTATTTTTTACTTTACATTAAATCTGCAGTTCCACAAAAGAATTATCTCACGAAAAAGGAGTTTGGAACCTGGTGAATATCAATGAAGGCAATTATTTTAATTTAAAACGTTAGTAAGCATTAACCTTTTATCGGCCAAGTGACTATTTCTGGTCATTTCTGGACACATTACAAGACTGTGACTGTAACAACAGTTCCAGTGAGGACAATGAGTCAACAATCTCAGGTCCAATGTGGTCTACAGGGTCTGTAAGGTCCACCTTTGCATGAACAGTGAGTGTAGCTGCTTTGTTAGGTATCAGGAAGTAATGGTACTGATGTAAGGAATGATGTTCAAAGGGGTAATGTGGATGTGGACAGGTGTTATGTTGTTGTAATGTTCTACAAGTGGTGTTCTTATGTTCTAAAATACATGTTCCTTTCACTTTACATGTGTATTTCTTGTATTTTAGTAAATTAGTAAGACCCACAGAGTCACAAAATGCTTTACAGTGTGAAGTACAAATAAACAGTACAAATAAAATACAATTAAAATACCATTAAAACACAATAAAATACAATTATAATACAATTAAAATACGATAAATACATAACGTGCAATCAGTTTGTAGCAGCCCTGAGTCAGTTGGGAAATTAAAAAGCCTGCTTGAACAGGAGTGTTTTGAGGTGTTTTTTAAAACTCTCTACAGAGTCCATGGACTGTAGGTGTAATTTTCTGTATATATTTCTTGCATTTTTCTTATTTTTTTGCCACTTATGGGTAAAGAACCAAATATGGTAACCTCACTGACCTTAATTTTCCAAATTACAATGAAACATTTTGGAAAATTTCACAAAAGTAATAAAGTCTTACATCCTCCAATAACACACTAAGGTCCTGCGTCACATATACAGGATGTTCTCGACTAAAAATGGATAATAATAACGCTGCTATTCCTGATGGAGCTGATACCAGACATTGCTGAAAATGAGGTAAAAATGGGACAGAATGATAGAATGAATGTATCAATATAACCACTATTTGGCCCAATCCCAATTCACCCCTTGGCCCTCCCCCTTGGCACTACCCCTCGAAATGGAGTTGCAAGTGGTAGTGGTTGAAACATTCCCCTATGAAATGGGACAACCCTTTGAGACCTGTTACGTCATCAGCAGTCATCGATGCCGCTATAAACAGACGCGACAACTTTGTTTCCGAAAGTATTCTCCATGCCGTCATCAGCCGTAACCGTCTCTGTTCCATGGGCTTTGGCCATCTTTTTATGGCTATCAACTACAAACCGCAGAAATGCGATCTAGAACACACTGAAACAGCATTAAACGGTCGATCAAATGATTAAGTTGTTTGCGAAGAAAATACGTACATTTGTGTATTTCTTTCATCACACTACTGCACTTTTTTGCTGTGTTTACCTCCATCTTGCCGAGGATTCGAACAGAATTACCGGAGATTTCTCATACCTAGGGATGTAACGATTACCGGTATAACGATAAACCGCGGTAAAATTGCAGACAGTTAGTATTACCATTTAAATTCTAATTATCGTGATAACCGTGTTTGATTACCGCACTTTTCCGGAGAAAACGCCTATGTAAAGATCTGCTTTTATGTCAAATATTTGAGTAGAGTTTTAATTCATTACAATTTTAATTGTATATACCTAGTATTTGGAACCAATACTCACTTTTAAAGTCTTTGAAAAGGTTCATTAAGCATCTTTATGTTCTTTATGCAATAAATTATATACATTTTTTAAATCAGATTTTATTTTATTTTTTTTTGTTTTTTGTCCTTTTGTGTTGATATAGTAGGTTAAAGTGAAAAAATAACAGGCAGATGATCTAAATGAAACTGTGCTGAAAAAAGATCTCAAACATGGGTATAGTAAACATTTGTTTAAATAGTATATAAAGGCAAAATCAAAAGTACTGAAAAATGGACAAAATAGGCTCAGAAGGTACAATGTACCTATTATTTTAGTGGGTTTTTCTTTTTTTCTTTTTTCAAATACAACTTGGTTAACTTATTTCAGTGTGTGTATAAGTACTTTTTGAACATTTTGAGCACAATTTCAACAATACCGCAATAATAATGATAACCATGATAATTTTGGTCACAATAACCATGATATGAAATTTTCATATCGTTACATCCCTACTCATAACCCTCTGTTTGTAGAGTGGTCCTGAAAAATCTCCATTTCGAGGGCCAAACAGCCGTTCCCCTTAGCTCATCAAGAATCGGGACACCCCTACCCCTTCAGGTGAGCATGCAAAAGGGAAGGGTAGGGGTAAGGGGTGAATTGGGATTGGGCCTCTGAGAACTTGGAAATCATGATCATTCCTTGCTACAACCCATAGATACTTAGAGAAAGACATTATACGGCATTCCATTCTGAAACTGAATCGCTGATAGTATCGACGGCCGTGATGAAACGAGCTAAGAAGATCCACTTCACACAACGGCAACATCAAGTGAAGCCTTGGTCTGAACTGGACTCAACCCCCACAGACCGAAACAACCAACAAAAGCATCTACTGATCTAAAATGTTTAATAACTTCTGAACCACCAATCCAATCAATACACGTAAATAATTCAGGTAAAATGAAGTTTCACAGGTTTTCATCATCACTATCATCATCATCATCATCATCAGATATGACCCATTTGGGCGTTCAGAGGCTCCGAGGTGAACGTGGAAACATCATTATCTTTAGCAACATTGATTTACCAGTAAAACCCATGTACTTCGACAAATAACAGTGAATGGAGACACTATTTTTCATGTTCAGGTAATAATAAAGTCACATTTTCTCCAGGTTTTTTCTGTTTGGACATGATATTGTTCAAATTTCCTCTGAGCTTTCTATGAACATCTACGTAAATTAAACAAAGGAAAACAATTTTCTACTCAAAAATGCAAATGATTGTATACTAATAAATAAAGATATGTCACTTAAAGAAATAAATGTAGAGAAAAAAAATCTATTGGAAGTAGCCAATAATTTATATATACAGGGTGGGGAAGCAAAATTTACAATGAACATTTAGTTGTTTTTTCTCAGCAGGCACTACGTCAGTTGTTTTGAAACTAAACATATATTGATGTCATAATCATACCTAACACTATTATCCATACCTTTTCAGAAACTTTTGCCCATATGAGTAATCAGGAAAGCAAACGTCAAAGAGTGTGTGATTTGCTGAATGCACTCGTCACACCAAAGGAGATTTCAAAAATAGTTGGAGTGTCCATAAAGACTGTTTATAATGGAAAGAAGAGAATGACTATGAGCAAAACTATTACCAGAAAGTCTGGAAGATACTATTAAAGAAGAATGGGAGAGGTTGTCACCCGAATATTTGAGGAACACTTGTGCAAGTTTCAGGAAGTGTGTGAAGGCAGTTATTGAGAAAGAAGGAGGACACATAGAATAAAAACATTTTCTATTATGTACATTTTCTTGTGGCAAATAAATTCTCATGACTTTCAATAAACTAATTGGTCATACACTGTCTTTCAATCCCTGCCTCAAAATATTGTAAATTTTGCTTCCCCACCCTGTATATATATATGTATGTATATATGATGCTGGACAAGACAAGTTAGGGAAAAAAATAATAATGATAGTAATAAATATTTATAACAGTTGTAGCTCTTTTATGGTGTTATAACTCCTGCCTAACATTAAACTGATATTGATCCACCTGTGACTAATGAACAGCTTCAAATGTTACAGGATTTATGGTCAACATGTGCAAATAATACACACTAATAGAACTTCATGAAAGCCAATACCTATTTTATATAAGGGAAACGGACTCTATTTGTGTGTGCGTCTCGGGCATCACACAAAATCTGGAAAGAGCTGACTGTTACAGTTTGGCATACTTATGTATTTTTGGTCAAAGAACAGACTCGCGAAAACAGCAAGTTGATAGGACCATAATTTTGGGAGATATTAGCAATTTTGGAATACAATAGCCTTGGAATCACGTTGCTATGCCCAGAATCATCATTGAAGTGGGTTATCTAGCAATAGATAAACAATAAAGCCACGTTGCCATGGTTTCAAATTTCATGTGCAGAAACAGACATGCCAGCTGAGAGGATATTGAACTGAAAAGGCCAGTGGAATTTACCGAGAAAGTAAAGAAAGTAAAGGACTGAACTGGATCAGAAAATAGTAATAGACAGATGATATAGATGAGGTTGTGCTGAAAACAAACAAAGAAACATGGGTATAGTAAACATTTCTTAATATAGTATATAAAGGCAAAATCAAAAGTACTCAAAAACGGCCAAAATAGGCTCAGACCCCTAAGGGTTAAGCATTTATTATTTATAATAATGATAATTAATAGGCATATATTGAAAGTTAAGTACTTCCTGAAAATAAAAGTGTAAAAATAATTGACAAAAAAAGACATTTTCTGACACTTCTGTTGCAAAGAAAACATGAAGACACTTAGGTGGTCTGTTCTAATGGCAGTTTGGGACTTCTACAGTATCACCACCAGTGCAGGGGCATGAGGTTGGATGTGTGCAATCAAACTGGATGTTGATTTAGATGTGGAGCATCAATAAGTAAAGAGTTATATGCCATGTTTCCCACTTGGGGCTAATTTTGAAAGATCTAGCTGCAGAAGTGTTAGTGTCAGTGCTTCCTTCAGGCTCAAAATGATGGATTGATCAGGCATTAAAACAAGCTCCTTGGTGCATTATGAACGATACGGCACTTGAGGTACTAGCTAATAACATATTCCTCAGGGTGGCAGAGCAGATGAGATGTGAAAGCAGAGATACAACGGCACACCACAGGGCGCGGTGGCAGAATGTAATTTGCCACATAACACGCAACTGCAAACCGAGTCACCCCGGAGGCCTTCTTAGCGAGGTTTAATTCCACCTCAGGCTTCGCTACGGTTGCCAGGAAGGAGAGAGTAACAGAGGGGCCGGAAAGCATCATTCTTCGCAGAACAGGAGAATACGCTGCAGCGAAGAACCAGACTCAGCTGAACATGATGCCACGTTTTTGAGAGAGCATCCACATCTACGCCAGAGCAGCTCTTAGCTCCGATCAAATAAACTCCTGGCCCTTAGCCTTGCGGTGTCGCAGATGGAGTCTGTTTTTGGGGGGGTTTTTTCACGGTAATTGGATTACCAAGAACAGAGATGTCAAACATACAGCCGGCGGGCCAAAACCAGCCCGCCGAGGGTTCCAATACAGCCCAAGGGAGGACTTTACAAAGAGCAAAAACTGTATTATATTTAGTTCAGGGGACACGTACAGCCTAATTTGACCTGAAGTGGGCGAGACCAGTAAAATAATAGCTTAATAAACAACTCCATATTCCAAACTCAAACCCAAAATGAATTACTTTTGTTGCTGATGTGACACAGATCCTAAGTTAAGTGGAAATGGTTCATTTGAATATAGCACCGACGATGACTATAGTCGCTTTTGCATTGGACATCTGCGCAAAACTTTACCGATATTTACTAAATAAGGTAAAGACGCTTTACTAATTACTTTATTGCCGCATTTCCATTATGTGGAACCGGTTCAACTCTGCCTGTCTCCTGTTGTTGTGTACCTCATTTCCTTTCCCCTACCTTCGGAAACTTGCATTTGAGCGGGTACGACATTTGTTGCCAGCACCGGAAGCGGAACCAGGCCCAGATGAAGGCCTGGTGTTCACTCTGCCGCTAGATTCACAAGCTTCGCTAAGTAGCGTACCAAATGAATCACATGCTGTGGACAAATGTTTGAACATTTTGAAGAAATGGAAGCTTTGACAGTGTTACCACTGGACCTGGTGTCGTCTTTTTAGACCGTTTCTGCCTCATTACCATGTTGGCTACGTTCTGACCAAAACAATGCAGCGTACGTGTGACATCATCACGCATGCGCAACAAAGGCGGACTTGATAAGCAGAATCTTTAAGCAGGCAGGCAAACGATTCCAAGAAATCGAGCTACTGGGATCCAGTTCTCAAAAAGAACCAGTTCTCGATTCCCATCCCTAGTAACGTCAGTCTTTCCATTAAATCACAAATGCGATGATTTGTTTATTTATTATCGCGAGATGACATGAGAAGTCATTCCATAAACAAGGTGACAAATGTAACTATGGTGATGATTTACAGATATATTCATTATCATTATATATTACCCCTCTATCTCGTACTAAATTAAAAAATGATCGGGTTTCCTGGTGTGTCCACACATACCGCCACATGTTTCTTCTTCTTCTTTGCTTGTTGTAATGTCCGACAACATCCGTTTTTTTAATTCACCTGACTCTAGTTGCGAAAAAAGATCTTTCCATTGCAGTTTTGCGTGATATACAAATTGCTCTATGCCTGAAAAAAAAACACCTCTTACCAGCGCAAAAACTTTTAATCGAAAAATGAGACTTTTTGGCGAAATTGTCGCTTTTACATAAGGTAAATTTTTATGCGCAATTTGAGGGTCAATGGAAAAGCGACTACAAATTAAAAATGATACTAAAAGCCGAAGCTATTACTATTTGCTTGGGTCATCTTTCTTCTTCACTTTTTTTTCACTCTTACTGGTTGAAAATCCACCCATTTCCCTGCTGCTACCCCACCCCCACCCACCCCCACTCCCAGCATGTCTCTGCAGGAAACTTCCCGCTCGCCGTCATTATACGCTGTAAATAATCTGCTGCTATGTGATAATGACCTTGGCATGGTTATGGCCAGGATTTACATGTAACTTCATGATAAACACAATTAATAGCTGCAGTCTTGTTGACTGGGCTTTTGGCAGCAAGTGGGTCATCTACACATCAGTGCCAGCTTCTTATTATTCATGAATCCTTTCGGCTAATGAGCACTGATTTTCCACACTCGATCCATACTGCACAGCCCGGAAGGAATAAACAAGACACATACACATCCGCCAAGTCTGATCTATTGTATGCTTGTATTTTATGATGTCTCTTGTGATTTTTGTCTGTGAAAAGAGCTACATAAATAAACTTTATCAACTTATGCATCCTCTTGTGAGCCTGGAATGATGTTGTCATTTAAACCCCGTTGTCACTTTCAGTATTGATGAACACTATTAACGTACCCACATCCCAAAAGTGCAACAAGAAAGAAAATAATCACAATAATACAAACAAAACGGTTCGCACACATTTTTCAAGTCAAATCCAAGCACTTTTAAGGTCATTTTCAGATTTTTCCAGCACACATATCGAAATACATATCTATGGACTCGTGATTATTCTTATCACAATAATATACATTGTATTATGCCATAAACATCTAAAATTATGTTTCATCAGAGCAAAAAGTTTAGAAATTAAAGGAGAACACAAAGTTTTATTCAAAAAAAAAAAGGGAAGCCACTAAGCGTTCATTCGATACACTTGCTTTATTCTCTCACAGGTACATTTTGGGAATTGAACTAATTATGCAAGGCAGAGTGTTTCATAAAAATGACCGCTGTTGCTAAAACATTCGCGATTTATATGCGTTTAACTGGGCAGGTTCTGCATGTAACACAAGTGGACACGATGGGTTACATCCATAACCTGGAATGAGACTCAGATTCGTGAAAAACTCACGTCTGGATTAGAAAAACCACTAGGATCAACAAATTAAACACAGTGTCTTTATTTATAGCGGTATATAAGACCATTTACAGCCATGTTTTCAGATCAAATGCTACTGCTGACACCTAGGTAGCTTTTCATGTCCAAATTTTGATCCCAATATTTTATTGCTTTATAGCGTGCTGGGCTCCACCCCCCCACAGCCACATTAATTTAAATTGATTCATATAAACTCAAAACAGATAGTATGTGATACAAATACATTATTACAAATATTAAATTATTTAACTCGTTGTATTGTGACTGCCTCCGCCGCTACCGCTGCCACAATAATTCTAGCAAATTAGGCTACTGGTATTATTAAATATTTTTGTATTATCACAACAATTATTATTCTCCCCCTCACTCCCCCCTCTCTCTTTCTCACTTTCAGTCACACCCCTCTTCCCCTTTTCCCTAGCACCCCTAGCCAAGCTATATGGTTTAGTTGCTATTTACATTTATGATCTTTTTCTTTGTAATATGACGTTGTTTTTGTTTGTCAATACTCTGTCGTTGTTGGTTGTTTATTTGTTTGATTTTCCCTTTGTTTATGTGTTGTCGTTGTTTTTCTGTCCACATTGTCTTGTTAACTATCACTAATTTAAAAACAAAAAACAAAAACAAAAAACAGATTTATGAGAACCTTAGTCAAGATTTTTTTTACCTGATTGTTTTTATTCCTCTTTAGGCATGAAAAAAACAAACAAACAAAAAAAAAACAATGCGATTGAAATTTTTTTTAATGAACTTATTTTTCGTGGAGTTAGAAAAACCATGAAACAAAGAAACATGTATATCAGAAAGTGATGTACTGTGTGACAGTTATAAAATAAAACATTTTCAACGCAGCTAATCCGATGTGACTGGTTGTTACTCACTTCATGGAGATAATACGCAAAAAAAAAAAAAAAAAAAAAAAAGTTTAAGAAAACTGTTTTTCTTATAGTCTAATTGCAATTTGCAAATGATTTACACTAAAACATGTTATTGCAGATCGGGTTTATCAAAAACAGCAAAATTACAGTAATGGTATGAATGTCAGTGTATGGGATGATGTATTAGTGTCCGCTGTGTTGGCTGATATGGAACTAAAACAACAAAACCTGTAAATATTCAAGAGAACAGCTGGAGAATAACTGTCCACTGAAGTGACCAGTATGCAGGAAAGGGTTAAATAATGTTAGTTCCTTTGTTAGGATTGTGCAAAAATAATGTTATGTTAGTTCTGAACTAATAGAATATGAACATTTGAACAGGATCTTAAACTGTAATGTCTGTAAAACATAATTTCAGTTTTAACACAAGAACATTTTGTGATATAACATTAGATCCTGTTGTGATCAAATAAAAATGTGTTTAGTATTTGTGCATATTTCTGCTGTAATTCAATTTTTTGAGGAAATATTCATTAAAAAAAAAAAAAAAAAAAGAAACAAAAAATTGCCTTTTTAATAGTATCATGATATATTGTATGGTGATTTGTATCGTATCACCATATTCTTGCCAATACACATCCTTATTCCATGCTAGCGTTTTTTTCTCCTGCAGTAACTGAACAGCTGAGTAATATGGATCAGCTTCCCCACACACACATATTTCCAGTGAAGCCTGCAGCCCTGTTAAAATCACCTTGACCATGGAAGCGTACCAGTAAACATGTCCCACCACCCAACACCGGCAGAGAATAACAAAAAGCCACAGCTCCGCACGTCCTTCATATTCCTATATTTTTAACGGGCTGACATGAGCAATAAATTAGCTTTTCTGTTCACAATATCAAGCAAAAAAAAAAATCCCTGCTAATGCTTATTTCATTGCGTTCCTCTGTGCCATCTATCCCATTACTGCCCTGAAACTATTAAAAACCAATAAAAACAGCCATATTGTACCGTTGCAAAGGGTGACATATTCTTTCATTACAATAGAAACAGCAGCTAGGTTTGTTCTGAAGCGAATCGGCGTCTGCATTTTTTGATCTCTGGAGAGCAGCGGCGTCCGCAGACTGTACGGAGCATGCTCGGGGGTGCACTTTGGCGTTCGCGCTGCTTTCATAGTCTGACGAGGTGAGAGGAATAAAGTACACCGCTGGCCCCTTTTATGTGTTTTTAATAGTTTTTGGATGACGTAGTGTTCAGTGGTGCAGAGGTAAGCTGAATCAGGCTGCAGATCCACATATAACACTGTTTAGTTGTGCTCGGACTGTTAAATAATGGATTTAATGTCGAATTTTACCCACTGAGGATCTTTAGTTTTTACTTCCAAAGAATATATTTATCTTCCCCATACATTTGTTCATTATCAGTTCTTAATGGGGTTGTTGTAGAACTGGGCAATACAGCAAGAAAAATAAATCTCCTTTTTATTTATTTATTTATTTATTTATTTATTTATTTATAATTTTAATGGATTATTTATGATTTTAATCCACTGTATTGCAGTTTCCTCTACACACACTAAAAGCTTATATTCATTAAAAAAACAAAAAAACAAAACAAAACAGGAACTACTCAAGGAAATACAGGAATACAGGTGATTGTGTTGACTCTTGCGGTCCAGGTTGCCATGGAGATAAAAGTTCAAATGTTTTAAGCTTTATGTGTTTTTTTTTTTTTTAATTATTTATTTATTTAAAAAAAAAAAAAAAAAAAGGTTTATATGTTGAGATGAAATGTCCAGCTTGCTGATGATATCAATGAATTGCAAACTTATTTTTATTTTTGTATGAATTTTGTAACTGTATCTGTATTGTAGCGGACCCCAGGAAGAGGAGCAATCACTATGGTGGAAGCTAATGGGGATCCATAGAAACAGTAAACAACTAGAAAAGCACTTGGAGCCCCCCCTCCTCCGATTACCACCAAAATTTCATCATTTGTTCTTTGTTTCAGTATCAACATTTCCTGAAAATTTTATCAAAATCTGTCTGCCCCCCCCCCCCCCCAATCACCACCAAAATTTCATCATTTGGTCCTTGAGTTTTCTTTTTTTTTTTTTTTTTTTTTTTTAGTTATCTTGCTAACAGACAGCCCCCCCCCCCATCACCACCAAAATTTCATAATTTGTTCCTTGCGCCAGTATAAATATTTTCTGAAAATTTCATCCAAATCCGTCCATAACTTTTTGAGTTATCTTGCTAACAGACAGAAAAAAAAAAAAAAAAAAATCCCCCTACCCCCCCATCACCACCAAAATTTCATCATGTGGTCCTTGAGTTTTCTATTTTTTGAGTTATCTTGCTAACAGACAGCCCCCCCACCCCCAATCACCACCAAAATTTCATCATTTGTTCCTTGCACCAGTATCAACATTTCCTGAAAATTTCATCCAAATCTGTTCGCCCCCCCCCCCCCCCCCCCCCCAATCACCACCAATATTCCATCATTTGGTCCTTGAGTTTACAATTTTTTTACTTACCTTGCTAACAGACAGCCCCCCACCCCCACCCCCAATCACCACCAAAATTTCATCATTTTTTCCAGGTGCCAGTATCAACATTTCCTGAAAATTTCATCCAAATCCATTCGTCCGTCCCCCGGATTTATTTGAATACGACGGAGAAGAAGAGAAAAGATACGTCACAACTAAAACTAAACTAAAACTAAGCATTTAGAAAATAACGAAAACAAATAAAAACTAGCAAACCCACTCTAAAAACTAATTAAAACTAACTGAATTATAGAAAAAAATGTCTAAACTAAATAAAACTAAACTATAATGAAAAATCCAAAACTATTAGAACCTCGGTTTATGGTGGAGTACACTTCAAAACTGTTCATTGTGAAGGAAGAGATTCCACTGCGTAATCACGAAAAGACTTACGACTTCACGATACTTAGGTTATGACTCAGGTTTTACAGATTTGATGAAAAAACGGGTAACGAAAGTCAGACGCAGTTTTAAGACATGACCTTCCAAGAAACAAAAATAAAGAATACTAATAAAAACCAACCAACCAAGCAGCAAGTGAACCACAAATACACCTTTTTCCATTTTTACTTAATGCAATCGCTGCCTGTTTGAGCGAAATAAAGCCACGTTTGGCTTAGTTTTACTGCCGACATCTGCTCTAGTCTCTTGCCATATAAAGCAAGGATGCAGCAGTCGGGCAGAAACAGTATCATAAACATTAGTTCTGCATCTTTATGAGGTAAAACAAACCTCCTCCCTGCCCAACTATCAGAAAAAAAGGGAGTTGACTCCTGAAAAAGGATTTGGACTCATCGACTTACCAATTTTTTTTTTTTTTTGTGCACATCCCTACCCCAAATGTGGACATCCTAATTTTATCGGATTGTAAATCTTAATTAATTCTCCACTGCAAATCTAGAATATTGAATTGAATTTCAACATGTTAATATATACATTTTTAATTAATTTCTTCTGTTTCATTACGATTTAATGCACCCTCCTTTAATTACATACAGACTATATTCACAGGTGTCAAACATGTGGTCCGGGGG
This sequence comes from Sphaeramia orbicularis, assembly GCF_902148855.1. Taxonomy (NCBI): domain Eukaryota; kingdom Metazoa; phylum Chordata; class Actinopteri; order Kurtiformes; family Apogonidae; genus Sphaeramia; species Sphaeramia orbicularis. The sequence goes on along the minus strand of NC_043970.1, from coordinate 38,765,945 downwards.
CCTAATCCGGCCCGCCCAACGGTCCAGTCCGGCCCTTGGGATGAATTTGTAAAATGCAAAAAATACACTAAGATATTAACAATCCTTTTAGTTCAGGTTCCACATTCAGAGCCATTCAATCTCAAGTGGGCAGGATTCAGTAAAAAACTATCATAATAACATATAAATAATGACAAATCCAAATTTTTCTCTTTGTAAATGTAAATATTTTCATGTATTTACACTGAAACAAAGTATAATTTTGCAAAAAATATGAACAATATAATAAAATATATTCTGAAAATATGAACTTTCTTGCAATAAACGAGTTCTGAAGATTTTACTTTTGCCAATTTATGATTAATGTGTTTTTTTAATATTACAGGTGAATGAAATGGCTTCGACTAGAAGATCTTGCAAAAATAAGCCTGACATATTCTGCTACATCTGCGGTGAATACACCATTGTACCGAACAGGAATCCTGTTAGAAAATGATTTTTTTTCTCTTAAAACCTATTTTGGGTGAGAACTATATAAAAAAATCAACTGATAAAGTCATAAAAATGTAATTAATTTTGTGAGAAGATCAAATTTTTCAAAATCAAATTAGCAAAAAAACCTGACCTGATTGAGAAAAACAGATGTCATTTCTGGATTTAGCGGTGCAAAATGGTCCTAATTCAGTTGAAAAAACCTAGACAACTTGCAAAAAAACATTTTTTTTTGTAGCCCAGTGTAATAACAGAAATAATGACAACTTCAAATGTTTCTCTTTGTAAATGTAAATATTTTCATGTATTTACACTAAAACAAAGTATAATTTTGCAAAAAAATAAGAACAACCTGAAATGTCTTAAGAGAAGTAAGTACAATTTTAACAATATTCTGCCTGTTACTCAGTGTTTTGTGTGTTTGTGGATTCACTGTGATTTGTACGTTATAATGTACATGTGGAAATGATAAACTGAGGTAGAATATTGTTAAAATTACACTTATTTTTTCAGTTTGTTCACGTTATTCACATCTTTTGAAAGGATAGTTTGTAGATGTTAACCTGTTCATCAAGTAAATTAACTTTTTTCGCTCTAAAACATAGAGAAACGTTTGGAGTTGACATCATTACCTCCGCCAAGGAGGTTATGTTTTTGCCAGGGTTTGTTTGTTTATCTGTCTGTTTGTTTGTTTGTTTGTTTGTCTGTCCGTTAGTGTGCAACATAACTCAAAAAGTTATGGACAGATTTGGATGAAATTTTCAGGGTTTGTTGGAAATGGGATGAGGAAGAAATGATTAAATTTTGGTGGTGATCAGGGGTGGGGGGGCCCACGGGGGGGGGCACTGATCAGCCTTGGCGGAGGTCTGCGCTCTCCGAGTGCTTCTAGTTTATATATAACACTGGTCAACAACAAATTTATTGTTTAAGTTTTTTGAGCTGATTTAGGATAATTTTGGTGTGCTGAATCCAAAAATCACATTAATTTGCTCAATCAGGTCAACTTTCTGAACTATGCTACATATTGGCTTTTTAACATTTTTGCTTACATTTATGGGCATTTTCACATCATATGATACAAAATTCTTTCATATTTCTTGCAATAAAGTTCTGAAGATTTTACTTTTGCCAATTTATGATTAATGTTTTTTTTTAATATTACAGGTGAATGAAATGGGTTCCACTAGAAGATCTTGCAAAAATAAGCCTGATGTATTCTGCTACATCTGTGGTGAATACACCATTGTACCTAACAGGAATCCTGTTAGAAAATGATTTTTTTTTCTCTTAAAACCTTTTTTGGGTGAGAACTACAGGGTGGGGAAGCAAAATTTACAATGAACATTTAGTTGTTTTTTCTCAGCAGGCACTACGTCAGTTGTTTTGAAACTAAACATATATTGATGTCATAATCATACCTAACACTATTATCCATACCTTTTCACAAACTTTTGCCCATATGAGTAATCAGGAAAGCAAACGTCAAACAGTGTGATTTGTTGAATGCACTCGTCACACCAAAGGAGATTTCAAAAATAGTTGGAGTGTCCATAAAGACTGTTTATAATGGAAAGAAGAGAATGACTATGAGCAAAACTGTTACGAGAAAGTCTGGAAGATACTATTAAAGAAGAATGGGAGAAGCTGTCACCCAAATATTTGAGGAACACTTGCGCAAATTTCAGGAAGCGTGCGAAGGCAGTTATTGAGAAAGGAGGAGGACACATAGAATAAAAACATTTTCTATTATGTCAATGTTCTTGTGGCAAATAAATTCTCATGACTTTCAATAAACTAATTGGTCATACATTGTCTTTCAATCCCTGCCTCAAAATATTGTAAATTTTGCTTCCCCACCCTGTATATAAAAAAAATCAACGGATAAAGTCACAAAAATTTAATCGATTTTATGAGAAGATCAAATTTTTCAAAATAGAATTAGCAAAAAAAACCCTGACCTGACTGAGAAAAACAGATGTCATTTTTGGATTTAGCGGTGCAAAATGGTCCTAATTCAGTTGAAAAAACCTAGACAACTTGCAAAAAACATTTTTTTTAACGCAGTGTAATTATCTTATTATTTTACTGATTCAGCCCACTTCAGATCAAATTTAGCTGAATCTGGCCCCTGAACTAAAATGAGTTTGACACCCCTGGACTAGATCTTCTATTTCTGAAGCATCTTGGGTTTATTTTCCTCTGGATGTCCCTTCTTTTTTTCCATGCAAACACAGTATTGTATGAAATCCACTGGGTAAAATACTCATGCCTTTCCTTGTCTTTTATCCCTGGTACTATCCTCTGTGTTCATCAGTGAAATGACACTGCATAGTCATTTAAGCTATTTAGTTTGAAGCTACTGAAGCAATTTAAAAATGCTGATGACATGGGTTTACTGGGTCTCCTCCATAAAAAATAATGACGCATCTGATTATGTTACTCAGGTTTCCAAGCTAGAACAATGTTGGAAGCCTAGCTAATTGTTAATCAATGCTGAAAAGGCAGCGGAACTCGCTTTGAACCCAAACACACTGCTACTGTCAACTGCTTTAAGCCTCTGGGAACGTCATGCACGTGCATGATCACTACCCCCGTACGTCTTGTCAAAAATTATTTTTCTAATTAGGAAAGTAAAGATGTTCGCGGTCAGCCTTGACATGTTAGAAAACATGCCAATCTGATGGGGTTGATGCAATCTGCTATAGGTAAAGAGAAATAAACTGGCCACAACTATGACAGGGTTTCTGCAGGTATCAGCAAATTTAATGTAATGCGCTTTTAAACCCTTAGGGGTCTGAGCTTATTTTGGCCGATTTTGAGAGGTCCGGCATTGAAATGTGGTTCAACGAAACTTAACCCTTTCATGTACACTGGTCACTCCAGTGGACAGCTATTCTACAGCTGTTCCCTTGTATATTCATGGATTTTGTTGTTCTTTTTTTTTTTTTTTTTTTTTTACACATATCTTTATTAAAGTTTTAACCTTTTCATGCACGAATTATGAGAACCTTAATCAACATTTTTTCCTGAGTGTTTTTATTCTTCTTTAGGCATGAAAAAAACGATGCGATTGAAAATTTCCTTCTGAAAAATAAATAAATAAAAAATAATAATAATAAAAATAATTAAAAAAAAAAAAGTAAAAATACATTTAAAAAAAAAATAATGAAAAAAAAAAAAATTCTCATGAACCTATTTTTCATGAAGTTGCAAAAATGTCCACTCAGCTGGACACCACATGTTTAATTTTTGACGCACAGAAACATGTATTTACTGATAAATTGTGTGAAAACTATGGGGAAGGCTTGTGATTCTGGGGGTTTATGCTCAGGAGAGATCTACATAATGTTACCAATTCATGTCAGAAAAGATATGTAGTGTCTTAACCCTTTCATGCATACTGGTCACTCCAGTGGACAGCTATTCTACAGCTGTTCCCTTGTATACTCATGGATTTTGTTGTTCTTTTCATTGTTTTTTTTATTTTTTATTTTTTTTACACATATCTTTATTAAAGTTTTAACCTTTTCATGCACGAATTATGAGAACCTTAATCAAATTTTTTTCCTGAGTGTTTTTATTCTTCTTTAGGCATGAAAAAAACAATGCGATTGAAAATTTTCTAATGAAAAATAAATAAATAAATAAGTAATAATAATAATAAAAAAAAATTGTTTTAAAATGTAAAAATACATAAAAAAAAAATAATAATAATAATGAAAAAAAAATTCTCATGAACCTATTTTTCATGAAGTTGCAAAACTGTCCACTCAGCTGGACACCACATGTTTAATTTTTGACGCACAGAAACATGTATTTACTGATAAATTGTGTGAAAACTATGGGGAAGGCTTGTGATTCTGTGGGTTTCTGCTCAGGAGAGATCTACATAATGTTACCAATTCATGTCAGAAAAGATATGTAGTGTCTTAACCCTTTCATGCACACCGGTCACTACAGTGGACAGCTATTCAAAGTTGTTCTCTTGTATATTCATGGATTTTGTTGTTTTACTTGCATATCAACCAACACAGTGGACGCTTATGCTTCATCCAATATAATGCAATTCATACCATTACTGTTCTCAATCAACCTGATCTGCAGTAACATATTTGAGTGGAAATCAATTGCTAATGGGAATTAGACTGTAATAAACAGGTTTTTTTTTAACAACATTTTTTTTTTGGCACATCTGAGTAATAACTAGAGACCCAGGAAAGGAAAAGTTTTGCCTTTTTTTACATTTAACCCTTTCATGCATGAATTATGAGAACCTTAATCACAATTTTTTTTTTCCTGAGTGTTTTTATCCCTCTTTAGGTATAAAAATAACAATTCTGTTGATTTTTGTTTGCCTATTTTTATGGAGTTACAATGTCCCCTCAGCTGGACACCATGCATTTAGTTTTAGAACCAAAGTAACATGTATTTACTGATACACTGTGTGAAAACTATGAAATAAAAACATTTTTAATGCTGCTAATCTGATGTTTTCTCACATTTTAACATACCTTTATGGAGATAAGATGCAAAAAAACCCAAAAAAAAACCAACTCTTAATGACAGTCTAATAACAATTAGCAGTTTTTTTACTCTCAAACATCTTACAGCAGATCAGGTTTATCTAGAACAGCAAAGTTACAGTAATGGTACGAATGTCAGTGTGTGGGATGATGCATAAGCGTCCACTGTGTTGGCTGATATGGAACTAAAACAACCAAATCCATGAATATACAAGAGAACACTTTTGAACAGCTGTCCACTGTAGTGACCAGTATGCATGAAAGGGTTAATAATTGTCTTGATTGGAAACAGCATGATGCAACAGTTTTTTCAGGTAGATTAAAAAATAAAATAAAATTATGGAATGTCTTTTGCAGTGGACAGCAATTTTTTTTTTTTTTATAAAGCTGTAAAACTCTTGTCCCCTACAGAGGACAAAAATGCATTGCTGGGTCTCAGGAGGTTATAGAATATTAAAATGTGAGAACAGATTAATGGCATTAAAAAAATGTTTTTCATAGTTTTCACACAGTATGTCAGTTAATGCATGGTGTCCAGCATTTTGTAACCTCATGAAAAATAGGTTCATAAAAAATAAAAAAATAAATAATTCAATCACATTGCTTTCTTCATACCTAAAGAGGAATAAAAACAGTCAGGAAAAAAAATCTTGATTAAGGTTCTCATAATTCATGCATGAAAGGGTTAATGACTTTTAATGACCTGCAGAAACCCTGTACGAAGACAACAGGAAGGACAGTGGGTCGCCGACAAACGGTCATAGACGACCTCTGCAATACAGCTGAAAACAGGAACCCCATGTCAATTATCGGAACAAAACACATTCCCTCCTCTGCGAGTTTGAGCTGCTCCCCTCAAGATGACACCGCAAAACAACCCCCAGGCAAAGAACAAGACAGAAAAGGGCGCTTTTATCCAAAATGCATCTGCAGCGGAAGTAAATATTAGAGAACGGGCTGTACAGGCGTATGAAACTGAGCTGGAAAGTCATTCATTTAATCCTCTGGAGGGTCATGTGGGGGCCAGAGCCTATCCCACCCACCAGTCTGGACATGTCCCCAGACCATCACTGGGCCAAGGCTAGAAAATAAGCCCAAAAATACAAACACTATAAAAAAAAAATTGCTGAAAATGATCATAAAATATGTTAAATCACTCTTTCTTAAGTTTAACCCTTTCATGCATACTGGTCACTACAGTGGACAGTTATTCTACAGATGTTCTCTTGTACATTCATGAGTTTTGTTGTTTTAGTTGCATATCACACAGTGTACGATTATGCATCATCTCATACGTTGCAATTCATACCATTACTGTAACTTTACTGTTCTTGACAAACCTGATCTGCAGTGACATGTTTGGGTGTAAGTCAATCGCTAATTGTTATTAGACTGTAATTAAAAGTTTTCTTAACCCTATAACGCCAAACGTATCATATTTGATACATGAGTTTTGAAGCCCTCTACATAATCAGTGTGATATTGTTTTTCTTGAAAAACCTGATGTATACAATTAGATACATGCAATACACAAATAATCCACCAGGGGGAACAATTCATTCAGCAGAGGCCTTTCCAGTGACACTACAAGACTGTCATTAACCCTTTCATGCATGAATTATGAGAACCTTAATCAAGATTTTTTTTCCTGAGTGTTTTTATTCCTCTTTAGGCATAAGAAAACAATGGGATTTTTTTTTTTTTTTTTATGAACGTATTATTCATGGCACTACAAAAATGTCCACTCAGCTGAACACCATGCGTTTAATTTTTGAAGTAAAGAAACATGCATTTACCGACATACTGTGTGAAAACTATGAAATAAAAACATTTTTTGCCTCTGAGACCCAGCAATGCATTTTTGTCCTCTGTAGGGGACAAAAGTGTGACGGTTTCACTTCAAATATGTTGTCCATTGCAAAGGACATTCCATAAAAATAAACAAATAAATAAATTTAAAAAATATATTTGAAAAAAACAAAACAAAACAAAAAAAAAACTGTTGCATTAGGCAGTTTCCAATCAAGACAATTGTTTAATGGAAAAAAGCTAAAATTTTCACTTTCCTGGGTCTCAGGAGGTTAATGCTGCTAATCGGATGTTTTCTCACATTTTGACATACTATAATACTAGTTATAACTCACTCAGATAATATGAAAAAAATAAAAAAAAAACTCTGTAAATTACAGTCTAATAACAATTAGCAATTGATTTAGATAAAAGAACAGAAGAAAGTTACAGTAATGGTATGAATGTCAGTGTATGGGATGATGCATTAGTGTCCACTGTGTTGGCTGATATGGAACTAAAACAACAAAACCCATGAATATACAAGAGAACAGCTGGAGAAAAATTTTCCACTGTAGTGACCAGTATGCATGAAAGGATTAATGAGGAAGGAGGCGGAACTTTGACAATTTAGAAAAGGAATTACCAATTTGTTAAACATGTTTGTGTTATATTATGGTTTGTTTGGTCAAAAATAATGATACTTGAGCATTGAGACCTGATGTATCAAATATGATACAAAATTGAAACTCATACATGGAAATTGTTATTTGAAGCACATTACTTTTTTCATGCCTAAAGTGGAAAAAAAAAACACTCAGGAAAAAAATCTCAACTAAGGTACTCCTAATTCATGCATGAAAGGGTTAAAGGCTGAGTAAAAGGTGAAGAAAGCAGTCATTTATTGTAAAAGACAAGATAAATATGATGTAAACGATGCAGCTAGATGAAAATCATATCGAGTAAAGTATGTAAAGTAAGACAAAAATTATGTAAGATGCATCAGGATGAAAGACGAAACATCAGGTACACAAACTCCAAAAAAACATAAACAAACCCCGCCCCTCGCTCATATTGTAGTTTATTCTGGCATCGGCCCAGCTGATGTCATCATGTCTATGCATGTGCTGATGTCAGCATATCAATTGCTTCTATATATATGCCAAGTTTGAAGTAAATTGAAACAAAATTTAGGTTTTTATATACATGTGAAATTTTGCCCATTAAAAGTAAATGGGAGAAGAAAAATATTTTAAAAATTCAGAAAAAATTTGAACTTTGACCTACTTTTCCCAAAATGTAACCACATCTGTTCTGGATCACTAGCAATTGATAAATCCAATTTGGTATGAATTCAACCAATAATTGTGCTCCTACAGATACTGGAAATTTTATGAAGGGTCCACAATGTTTACCTTTCATGGGGCCTATAACTGTTAGCGGTGCCCCTGTTCGTATCTATAAGTAAATTTCACCAATTTTGCACATAGTATACTTCAGATTGTGAATACACAGTAATAAGTATTAGTGTAAGATTGTAAATTGCTGTAGAAAATCCAATTTCAGAAATATTGGTCACATTTTATCAATTTACAGCAAATATAAGTTGACATTTCCCTGGGTGAGACTGATTTTATCTCTGTTTTCAGATTGAGATAAATACACGTTTCACTTTTTTTATGATTTTGTTTTTGCAGTTTTTATCTCCTCCTTTTAAAAATGTTACTTAAATAAAAACTTCCTCACTATCCTATAATCCTGTCTTCATAGACTCTCAATCCGAATGGTTCTTCAGCTAAACTAATCCCACATAAACATCCGAGCGGTAACTTCTTCTATTAAAATGTAAAATGCAAATCTATTCCAATCTGTGTGTACAAGTGTGGTTTGTGTTTTATATTTACTACCTGAAAAACTGCCGCACACACTCAGTTAATTTTAATGATGTCGGTTTGCAGCTATCTAAAATAACACAGTTGTTTTCCATGCTAGGAGCAGATGTTGTAACGCTGCTGGAGCTGCATTGTCCATCCTAAATGTATAGTAAAATGCTCTGCAAACTGCGCCTTGTTGCAGATGCTGAAATGTCAGGAATGTATACACCAACAGTGGCTCTTAAAAATAGACCATATAATTATCGTTGTGTTCACTTAACCCATAAAGACCCCAACATCCACCAACGACCACAAGCGTCTAAACTGTTTAAAAACTGTCGATCCACTAATTCTATCAATGCATGTAAATAATTGGTGTAAAATGCAGTTTCTTAGCTTTAAATCATCATGAGATATGACCCATTCGGACGTTCAGAGGCTCCGTAGTTACCGTGGAAACACTGTCATCTTCTACAACCTTGATTCACCAGTAAAACCCATGGATTTGGACAAATGACAGTGGATGGAGACACTTGTTTTATGTTCAGTTATTAATATATTTTGCATAAAAATCACAACTTATAAATAATGACATCTTTTTCTCTTTGTTTTCGTGCAATAAAAAACATTAAATTATGTAAATACAAAAATATTCGAACACTTGTCAAATCTTAAGAAAGTGGTGGTTTATTTTTTTCTCAGAGACTGAATTTCCCTTTTTTGCCATTACAAAAGGTAAAGGCAAAAGTACTGGGAATATTTCACCTACAAATTTATTGGCCCAGTCCTTTTTTTTTTTTTAACATTTTATTCTAATATTTAGTGTGGCTCCCTTTGGCAACAATCACAGCAGTGCATCTTTCTGGCATTGTGTCGATGTATTTTCTAAGAGTTTCAACCCCGATGTCATTCCACGCTCTCAGAAGCTCATTCCAGAGAGTTTCTTTAGAATTTCCTTAGATTGTTGCCAAGGGGGGGCACACTAAATATTAGGGTGAAATGTAAAAAAAAAAAAAAAAAAAAAAAAAAAAAAAAAGGACTGGACTGATAAATTTGTAGGTAAAATATTCTCAGTACCTTTGCCTTTATCTTTTGCAACGGCAAAAAAGTGAAATTCAGGATCTGGGAAAAAAAAAAACCCAAACCACCAGTTTCTTAAGATTTGACAAATGTTCTAATATTTTTGCACACCACTGTATTTACATTTACAAACTGTCCTTTAACAAAAAAATGGGAATAACTTGAAAAAAAAAAGACCTGAAATAAGAAAAATAAGTGCAGTTTTAACAATATCATGCCTCAACTTATCATTTGTACATGTGCATTATACACAATGTTACACAAACGTGGTAACGGGCAGAATATTGGTAAAAATTTGGAGTTTGGAACTTAAATAAGAACAATTTATCATTTGCCCAGGTCCTTGTTCTTTTTTGATAATTTTTAAAAATTTATTTTCATTATGAGCACCGTCATTTTCTACATTTTTGTACTGATCCACCAGTAAAATCCATGTTGTTTCATAAATGACAGTGGATGAAGGTGCTTGATTTATATGTTGGCTGAAAAAGTCACTTTTTCTAAAGTTATCTCTGTTTTGATAATAATAACCTTTGAATTTACTGAGTTTTCATTAACATCTAAATTAAATATAGGAAATTAAATGAAAGATATATATTTTTTTTGGTTTTAGAGTTAAACAGAGAGAAAAATTCATTTGGGAATGCCCACAAAAGTACCACTGGGTCTTTATGGGTTAAAGGCATATTCGTTCAGCAGGAATTAAGACTATTTATGTCAGAAAGTAGTGGTTCGGAGTCAAAATGGGACAATGGAAATGAAGACGAAACTAACGTGTTGACCTGTGGGTTCTAGATCCTCTGATCCAGTTCAGTCCTTGACTTTCTTGGTAAATTCCATTTGTATTTTCAGTTGAATAACCTCTCAGCTGGCATGTCTGTTTCTGCACAGGAAATTTGACACCATGGCAACGTGGCCCTATTCTTTATCTGTTGCTAGGCAACCCACTTAAATGTTGATTCTATAATTCTGGGCATAGCAACATGATTGTAAGGCTATTGTATTCCACAATTACTAATATCTCCCAAAATATAGGTCCTATCAACTTATCGTTTTCGCTAGTCTGTTCATTGACCAAAAATACATAAGTACACCAAAGTGCTGCTGTCAACTCTTTCTGGATTTTGTGGGATGCCCGAGACACACACACAGAGTCCACTTCCCTTTTATTATATAGATATGTACCACTAATAAACTAAATCTAATTGGAGATAATTAAGTTACAGCTTTTTTTTTTGCTCTGAAACACCACATACTCTTGAAAATAATACTTCAGAGCCATCACAGTGGCTTTGCGGGCATATGCACATGATGGAGTCGACTTTCTTGGTAAATTCCACTGGTGTTACTAATATCTCCAAAAATATAGGTCCTATCAACTTGCTGTTTTTGCTAGTCTGTTCATTGACCAAAAATACACAAGGATACCAAAACTGCAGCAGTCAGCTTTTTTGAGATTTTGCATGATGCCCGAGAAACACATACACGCACACAGAGTCCACTTCCCCTTTTATTATATAGATATGTAACACTAATAAACTAAATCTAATTGGAGATAATTAGGTTACAGCTTTTTTTTTTGGTCTGAAACACCACATACGCTTGAAAATAATACTTCAGAGCCATCACAGTTGCTTTGCGGGCATATGCATTGACCAAAAATACACAAGGATACCAAACTGCAGCAGTCAACTCTTTCCGGATTTTGTGAGATGCCCAAGACACACACACAGAGTCCAGTTCCCTTTTATTATATAGACATGTAACACTAATAAACTAAATCTAATTGCAGATAATTAAGTTACGGCTTTTCTTTGCTCTGAAACACCACATACTCTTGAAACTAATACTTCAGAGCCATCACAGTGGCTTTGCGGGCATATTCACAAGATGGAGTCGACTTTCTTGTTGTTCAGTCGTATATCAATTTTGTTATTTGGTCTGGAAATTTTCACATCATTTCACACATATCCTCCCTTGCAGAGCGGAGCACTGGGAGTTTCAGCTTTCAGTTGACATCTCACTAACATGCGTGACGGAGGCAGAATAACTACCAGAGTCTGAAATAGAAGCCGCTCCGCGCTCACAATTGTCAATTCGGCTGGGTCGGAGATAGCCAGTTTATCTCTGATACAGCTGTCCGTCATCCCCATACAATCAGTTTCCCTTATCTTTCATCAATCTGAATTACTACAGACAGCGTCCGATAACTTGCAGCAAATCCCAGCCTCGCGGCGCCGAGAGAGAGCCGAGGCTACGGTTTGTGCCACAGTTTTCATTTCCACAATCACGAGGAAAAGAAAGTGGCGGCGGGGGTGATATGTTCTGCAGGTAGATGCATTACAGACAAGATAGGTATGATCCATCATGTGAAAGTTGGTGTGTTCATCTTGCTGTATCTTGGACTGGATCCCGTTTTCAGCATGCAGCCATTTCTCTCCTAAAACCTTCACACTGCTATCTGCATATTGCACCGGGTTGAACTTATTAATCAGGTAAAGGCCGATATCCCTGGATGTCTCACCTAAACAGTAGCGAGCGCACCTTCAGAGGTGATAATGAAGAAACGTTCTATCACCATATGCCATGAGTATGAGTAATTAATTGAAAATTATCAAGAGAGGAAGTACTGCAGGCAGGTCCGGGTAGGGATTTGCAGACTGTCTGTGCGCTGCTTAGATGCTGGCAGCTTCTGCTCAGTTGGATGCTTTCTTGTCTGATTCATCTGTTTTCTTGTCCTGTTTCAAGTCGAGCTTTCTTACCAGATGCTTGTTTCATAAAGAAATGTCGTCCGCTGCCAATCAGGATCTTAACACTTCGCTAATTTCTCCTCTCGCCGTGTGAGGACACAAACAACAGAGAAACTGCTTGCTCTGCCCCTTAATTTGTCATGTCATTCAACCAGAAAGAGGGAATTAGGAAAACACAAAGAAGTTCATAACGATCTTTCGAGAGATAATTGAAGCTGTGGTACTTGGAACGCAATTAAAAATATATATAGAGAAGAAATATTAAATTCCCAAAGGTGATGCTTTTAAATGAACTTCAATTGTTTTAATCTTTTGATTTTAATTTAGGATAATGCAAAGTGACAAACGACGTCACTCCCGCTTAAAACTGAGAAAAAGAAAATAAGGTCAAGTAAATGCAATGACGTTTAATTTGCGAACAACTAGAGCGGTGACAATGGATTAAAAGTATAGTTTGTGCTGAGGTGAAAACGACAGTGGTAGAAGCAAAAGTACAAACAAAGCAATGTAAAAAAAAAATACTATATATTAGAAGTACAATTCCTGCATGAGACATAAAAATACTGTTTCGGACTGGTCTCCACCTGGATTTAACCCTTTCATGCATACCACTAGTCTACAATTTTTTAGAAATGATTTGCTTCAGAGATTAAATGTGCTAAATGTTGCGTATTTTAATAAGATTAATTGAAAAATAAATGACAAAAGTGCCAGTTTGCCGATGTTTTCAAGGTATATGATTAAGTGTTATTACACATATATATTGGTTTATGTACATTTATATAATAGTCTTAGAAATCTTCCACTAATTAGAACCTGTAAAGTGAATGTATTCTAATGTGCAGACAGTGTTTTGAAGTAGATCTTGTAGCTCTGAGACAAATATTCCTTTCGAGTCAAACCCATTCTCTCGATAATTCTTGAATTTCACATTTTGACCCAAGGCTGTATCTTGGAAAGTTCAGCCAACCAGCATTTTTTACCTGATTTTTTTTTTTATCAGTGACTCTCATGTGGTAAAATTTCATTAGTTTTATTCTGGAAGCATTTTCCTTGTAGACCAGTGTACTGGTCACTACAGTGGGCATCTATCCTCCAGCTGTTCTCTTGTATATTCATGGGTTTGTTGTTTTAGTTCCATATCAGCCAACACAGTGGACGCTTATGCCCCATCCCATACACTGTAATTCATACCATTACTGTAACTTTGCTGTTCTTGATAAACCTGATCTGCACTAACATGTTTGAGTGTAAATCAACTGCTAGTTGTTATTAGACGTAATTAAAAGTTTTCTTAAACAAAAGAAGATTTTTTTTTGGCATATTATTGCCATGACGTGAGTAATAACTAGTATTAGAGTATGCGTAAGTGTGTGAAAACAGATTAGCTGGATTAAAAATGGTTTTATCTAATAGTTTTCACACAATATATCACTTTGTGATGTTTTTTAACACATGCTTCTTTGCCTCAAAAATAAAACACATCGTGTCCAGATGAGTGGACATTTTTGTAACTGAATAAAAAAATAGATTCATTAAAAAAAATGTAATAACATTGTTTTTTTCACGCCTAAAGAGGAATAAAAACACTGAGGAAAAAAAATCTTAACTAAGGTTCTCATAATTCATGCATGAAAGGGTTAATGCTGCGTTCCAGGTAACCCCTAACTGGTGTTTTCCAACCGTCTACTGGTGAAAAGGCACTGGAAGGGCAGTCAAACCTGTGACTTCCCACTCATGAACTCGTACTAGAGCGATGTACTCCCAGTTCCGAGTTCTGACGTCACGTAGCAATGGTAACCCCCATGGATGCGGTGTTTATGCAAATTGTTAATTAACCCTTTCATGCATAGTGGTCACTACAGTGGACAGTTATTCTACAGCTTTTCTCTTGTATATTCATGGGTTTTGTTGTTTTAGTTCCATATCAGGCAACACAGTGGACACTTATGCATCATCTCATAAACTGCAATTCATACCATTATTGTAACTTTGCTGTTCTTGACTGGTTCTTGAGTGGAAATCAGTTGTTAATATTTATTTTTTGCATATTATCTCCATGAAGTGAGTAATAACTAGTATTAGAATATGTTAAAATGTGAGAAAACATCAGATTAGCTGCATTAAACATGGTTTCATGTCACTGTTTTCATATCACTTTATGATATTGGGTTTTAAATACATGTTTCTTTGCTTCAAGAATAAAATTCATGGTGTAGCTGAGTGGACATTTTTGTAACTCCATGAAAAACAGGTTGATTTAAAAAAAAAAAAAAAAAAAAAAAAAATCGCATTGTTTTTTTTTCATGCCTAAAGAGGAATAAAAACACTCAGGAAAAAAAAATCTTGATTAAGGTTCTCATAATTCATGCATGAAAGGGTTAAAACAAGGTACTGCACTGACATTATTTATCTGCAAATGTTCTGTAAAATCAGCAGCGATTCTGGTGTTTGCTAGTTTTCAGTCCACTGAGTGCAAAAATAAATTATGTTGTGACTTTATTTGGGAAAGATAAAGTACAAGTAATTTGTGTTTGGATTTATTCTAATTTTATGATGCATATGCAATTTCATGTTAATTTCTTTCAGAGTAAAAATATACAGTATATTTCATTTGTGATTTATGTTAAAAGTTGAGCTAAAATAAGCCATTGTGAATGCTAAGATTAAGATAACTACGTTTCCCATGAGGCTTAGCATTACCCAAGAAGCATAGGAATTTTTTCACAGAAATAGATGTATGTATGCCACGAGTTGTGAAAAGCTGTATGTGTTTTCAAGTTGCCGCACGCAGTAAAATGAATGCGTATTTTTAAACCGAGAGTCTCGCTTCGTTATTTTTGGATGTAATTTGTATAATTACAACAAATTAATACCAAAGACGTATTCAAATATACAAATAACAGAACATAAAAGGTGGAACAGCTTCTCTTGCCTTATACGCTGTTTTTCCTCCTCTGTTTCCTTCAGATAAGCAAAGACAAACACCTTTAGCGATAGAAATTATTGTAAATAAGCATAACATACAATCCACCATGCTGGTTTGTTCACATCTAACTCCCACAATTCCTTGCGCTCAGGCAGTTTGGCGTGACTTGCCTGGAACATTTGAAGTCGTGACTCGTGGTTTGAAGTCGTGACTTACAGGCTCAAAAAAACGGCCTGGAACGCAGCATAACTAAACAAATTGTTCAGATCCTTCCATTGGATAATTAGTGCACCGACTGATATGTTTCACTTTAACCCTCCGGTATCCAGGTGTGCTTTTTAGGCACACTTTGCACTTCGTGTTAAAAAATTTCATATTATTTTTCACAATTTAAATAAGGTTAGAATTCAAAAGCTGCTCATTTGTGCATGATCTTTAAAATTCTGGCCACCAACTAAAATGTGCACATTGTAAACAAAAGAAAATTACAAGACTAGCATCTGTCCCCCAAGTGTGCCTAAAACGCACTATTTCTTCCATTAGAACCACTGTTTTTGATCCAAAAGCCATTAAGACATAAATCATACTTTTACTGATATCTGGGCTTCATTTGAGAGGGGAGGGTCTAAATTAATTTATTAACGTTGTTAATGTTGCTGTTAATCATTGACATATGCCAGGCTGCAGAAATCAAGTAATATGTAATCCAATTTTTATGTAGTATATTGAAAAAAAATCATATTTTGTGTTTTTTGCATCAAAAAATGTAGTGACATCATGATGAAAAGAGATCGTTTAAAGGGTTAAAACAAAATGTAAAATGAATGATTATTTGATATGTATGATTAGGGCTGACCTTGATTTACAAAAATAAAATCAAATTAGAGCAGAAAAATAAATCAATATATAATATTTAATAGTTTGATTTATAGGTGTGCATTTTTCACACACTTGGTGACAGATGCTAGTATTTTTGAACATTTGACCTAGCGCCAAAAATAATGATGCAAATTAACCAGTGTTGGAGTTAATCATTGACATATGCCAGGCTACAAAAATGAAATAATATGTGATCCACATTTTATGTAGCATATTGAAAAAAACTAATTTTTTTGTGTTTTTTGCATCTAAAAAAATGGTTTGTTTACATTAGAAACACTGTAATTATAGGGTTGAAAATGTGACAGTTATTGAGTATTTGGTATTTTTATTTACGGCTCAAATTGATTAAATAGAAAAAAGTGTAAAAGAATTAAAAACAAACTGTATGAACATTTTTTTTGACATTATTCCACAAGTGTGCCAGAAAGGCACACTTGGTGTTTAGTAAGGGCCTAGCTGGACGGGATACCGGAGGGTTAATTGATCCAAAGAGGAGCTTCTCATTTCATAAAAAAACATCAGTTTATAGAGAGCATAAAGACTGGACTGTCTTACATTTGCACTGTTTATACTGTTCATACTGTTACATGGATGTTTACATTGTTTACAGTGTTATATTTGCACATATTTATACTACTTTAATATTCTTAAAGGTGGGGTAGGAGATCTAATCTAAATAATCTTACATGGATTGACCATGTAAATAATTGGTGTAAAATACCGTTTTTTCATCTTTTCATGGTTATCAGATATGACACATTTGGATGTTCACAGGCCCCTTAGTTACCGTGGAAACACCGTCACCTTCTACAACACTGATTCACCTGTAAAACCCATGGACTTTAATCAGTGAAAGTGGATAAACACACTGGGTTTATGATCAGATAATGAGAGATTTTGTTGAAAAAGTCACATTTTCTTCATTTTTCTCAGTTTCTGATAGTATGACAATCAACTTTAATCTGAGATTTTATTATTATCTACATCACAGGTGTAAAACATGTGGCCCGGGGGCCAAATCTGGCCCGCCAAAGGTTCCATTCCGGCCCGGGGGGGGGGGGGGGGGGGGGGGGTTAAAGTGCAAAAATGAACCTGAACAGTCAAGGCTGTCAAAATCATTTTGGTTCAGGTTCCACATACAGACCAATGTAAAGTAAAAAGTAAAAAATAACAACACAATAACCCATAAATAATGACAACTACAAATTTTCTTTGTGAAAAATTACATAGAAAAAATTTAAGTGAAAAAAAATAAGATTACACTGTGAAAATATTTACATTTACAAAACTATTCTTTCACAATAAAATGCAAATAAATACATAAATAAAAACAAAGATGAACAACCCGAAATGTGCAATTTTAACAATATTCTGCCTGTTACTAAATGTTTTGTGCATTTATGGATCCACTGGGATCTGTAGTTGCATTAATAATACGAGATGTAATATTGTAGAAACTGTTAAAATTTTACTTCCAGACTCCAAAATTTTAATAATATTCTGCCTGTTACCAAATGTTTATGTAACATTGTGTGTAATGTACATGTATAAATAATAAGTAGAGACATAATATTGTTAAAATTGCACTAATTTTTCAAATGAAATTTCTGTTTTTTCAGGTTAGTCACATTGTTTTTGGAAAATGTAAATACTTTCATAATTTAATTGGGAGTTTTTTGTACTAAAGCAAAATGAAAAACTTTGATTTGTCATTATTTATAGGTCATTAAGTCATTATTTTACTGGTCTGGCCCGCCTGAGATCAAATTGGGCTAAATATGGCCCCTGAACCAAAATGAGTTTGACAGCCCTGATCTACATGGTCAGTAAATTAAATATGAGAAAATACCTGATTTTCACTGAAAAAAACAGAAAATACGATAATAAACGGTGATAAATCACTTAAGAAATGTTAAATAGAAAGAAACATTCATTTGGGAACTGACACAAAAGTAGCCCTGGGTCTTTATGGGTTAATCTTTACATAGGCTACAGTACATGTTCTGATTACATGTTAATTATCTATTTTGTAAAATCCTCATGTACTAATCAGGAGTCAATGCATTTAGTTTCTTTCCACTATTGGAAAACAAGCCTCCATTTTGCTTTTGCTGTACATCAAACAGATACATTCATGTTTGGGTGCAACAAGGGGAAATTGGAAGTAACAAGATATTTTAGATGTTCGTCCACAGACACATACACCAGGGAATGAGCGGCAGACAGCTAATAACCCTTCAAAAGAATAACTCCGGCTGCCAAAACACATGAGTTCAAGCGGAGTCGGACCACGGTATCTGCTCCGTGCTCTAGGCTGCAGGCTTAGACGTCCTGACGCCTCACAACATGACCTCCATTTTACAGACAAATCAATCTATGAACGACGGGCTAATTGCCAGCAAACTCACAGCGTGACCCATTAGGCTTCCCGTTCCACCAACACACGAACACACACACATAAGGCGACATGACAAGCCAGCCAGCCAGCGACGAGGAAGAGCTTCCATTTGCAAAAGGAAAAAAAACAACAAAAAACAAAAAACAAAAGAAAATTACTTCTATATTTAATTGGTGGTGCTAGCGTATTGTGCACAGATTTGTAGTCTCGCTCTTTGTTGGACAAATATCACACCCTAATTGAAGACTTCAGAAAGACAAGTTAAAGTTTTCAGATGAGTGATGTTTCTAAGCCTCATTATCTGAAGCCACACCAAGTTTTGTGTGTACCGTCTTAGTTAAAAACAGCAGAGGCAGTGTCCAAACGACCCCGGATGAACTGACTCAAATTGACATTTGTTGTTCAAAAGCATGTCAAAACTAACTTTAATGGTCTGCTGGACTCGGGGTATTCGGTAAATTGTCTTTCCTTTAATACTCCTAGACCTTCTCAATTATTTCATTTAATTTCAGCTCAGATTATGGCTGTGACTGCGGGGGAAAGCTAACAATTTCCTACAGTCAATTACCAAATTAATGTTAATGCAATCTGAGGTAACACCGGTATATGAACGCCATATACTTTTACGCTTTTCAATACTTAATTGGTCAGAAAGGAGTGTCTACTGTTAGCGCGGAGCCAGCATTCCCTCAATAATAAAGCCAGAAGCTGAAGCGTAACAGCTAACCATATGTTTCATTCCCTTTAAAATGGTTTTCAAGCATTGGACAATGAGCTTATAGATGTCAGCCCGTCTCCAGTGTTGTGTTATGCGGAGAAAGACAGATTCTAAGTCATGCCAGAAACTTGACGGAGCTCCATTTTACAGCTTAAAACAAATAAGCACAAGACAGCTACATACCCCAGCGCTTGGCAAACTCTGCTGTCAAAGCATCCTTCTCATTTTCCATACTCTTATCTTCCTTCTTTACACATACACACAAATATAACGTAAACTGCAGAGTACAAGCCCCCCCCCCCCTCCCTTTGCATGCAGCGAGACAGTTTCCAAACACTTGCTGAGTAGCTATCAAACAGTTTCTTGATCAAGGACAGCTGCACGCAAACCAGGCCTTCGAGCTGTGGATTGGAAAGTGGGATTCCACTCAGTGAACAACACAACAGCATAAGGATAGCAATAAATAAAGCCTACCCTACAGCACTGATGTACTTTGCTATGAGAGATACTGCATTTTGGAATGACAGGCGTTACTGATGCACGTGGGATACAGCATTTTTAATGTACTGTATGACTGCTATTCACTTCCTGCTGGGACCATTATGTAAAAAAAAATTGTTGCAAGGGTATACTTTGAAAGGACTACAGAGGCATCCTGGAAATCTTTTCATTTTTTCAGCAGCTAACTAGGTCAAAGGTAGCCCATGTACTGGATGTTTGCTCTTTATTACCTCCACCAAGGAGGTTATGTTTTTGCCAGGGTTTGTTTGTTTGTTGGTTCGTTAGCAATAGGGCTGGGTAAACAAATCGATTTAATCAATCTTAGATCGATCTCATTTTAATTTTGCGTGATCGATTAATAGTGGATGAGATCGATTTTTCAGAGCAGGACCAGGAGCAGGCGTAACCGCAGGCGGCTCCATCTTGCGAACCCCTGGGGAAGACTTGGTCTCGCTCGCGAAAAAGACGCGGAAAAGACGTGGTGGGGAAAACCCCCTCCTCTGGAAGTCCTCTGGCCTCAAACTCGAACCTGCAGTGTGAAGGAACTGGCCGCCCGGTGAGTCGCAGAAGCCGGTCGTTCTTGGAATAATAACTTGGATCCATACTATCACCTATGGCTGAGTATGGAGTTAGAGGAAGAGGAAAGCAACAATGTCCGATGTCCGACAATGTCCAACAATCTCCTCCGCTCCCCGACCAACGTTCACGGAGCGCCCCCTCCACCCCCCGTGAGTAGAAGTCTCCAGCCATAAAACAGAATAAAGATGATGAAGTCCATTCTGATCCACTGTAGAAACACGGCAATGTTTCTGTCCCATTCATTATTTAACAGCACATTCAGCAATTTACTGCTGAAATGTCATATTTATTTCCTTTCTAATATCAATATTGATATTAGTATTGATGTGTTGCATGACTGCGGTACTTAAATAATCAGGTTACAACTTAAAATTGTACTTTGGGATCACTAAATTACTCTGAATCAATCAATTAATACTGAATTGAATCGATATTGAATCGAATTGTGATTAATCAATTCAGAAACTTATGAATTGAAATCTAATCGATTATGGAAATTGGCCATGATACCCACCCTAGTTAGCAACATAACTGAAAAAGTTATGGATGGATTTTGATGAGATTTTCAAGAAATGTTCAAAATGGAACAAGTAACAAATGATTAGATTTTGGGAATGATCCGGATCACTGTCTGGATCCAGGGATTTTTAAAAGGATTCTGTATCATTGGGAGATAGGGATATTTTCAACATATGTATGTGTAACTCCACAATGAATGGTCAGAGTACTTGGTTTAAAAAAAAAAAAAAAAAGTTCCCAACAGGTTCTACAAGATATTGAAGATTGATCTGGATCCTCACAAAATTCTGGATACCATGATCCAGAACAGGAAAAAACAGTGGAGTTTTGGAATTTTCTTTTTTTTTTTGTAATTTTTTTTTAATTATTATTATTATTTCAGTCAGCATCATCTTAGCATTTTACATTGTTTACATAACTTCTATGTATGTAAAATAAATAAATAAATAAATAAATAAAACAAAACAAAAAAAAAAAAACACAAAACATACTCAAACAGGGGAGCATTGATAGAAATTGTAAAAATATACAAAGCAACCCAAAATATAGTTAAAGGGAAATAACACATATATTTCACATTCCATTATTTTCCCTTGTATAAGATGAACATTGAACATTTAAAGTGTAGCACGAACCCAGGGTTTACATGGATCTAAATGCACATTACTCTGATCAAGTAAAATCCGCTCTTAATAGTGTTAGGAGTTTTGGAATTTTCATCCTAAAAAAGGAACAAATTACGGTATTGACATGCAACAAACACCAAAATATAGCAAAAAGACGATAATATCAATACTAAGGGTCTAAGTCCAAAGTCCAGGTATTATTTTTAGTAGATCACAGCATGGGAGACTGAGCTGCCTTGGCGGAGGTCTGCGCTCTCCAGGTGCTTTCCTAGTTCAAATAAAAATTCCAGACTTTTTCAAAACTGCTATTTTTTTCCCCCCAAAACCTTGATTTCCTGTACGTTTATACTTGTCTTGCCTACATTTTTGGTTGCGATTGTACCTGTTGTGTGTAGTAGAAATGTTCATTTTAATAAATGTGTGAATGAATAAATGTATAATTTACAGCTAATTATTTTTTACTGACAGAAATGTTTTCAAAACCTATGAATATCATGAAAGTGCATGGATATCGCACAAACAAGTTTCACTAGGATCATTCCAGTACCGACCGGTTAGTGAAATCATATCTAATTTTTATATGCTTTCCTCATGTATTTCTTATCTTACAAGATTATATGTCTTTGAACATACTCGAAAATTCAAAGATGAGAAACTTTTTTTCCATATTTGATCAGACTTTCACACAAAATTCCACAGCATTTTAAAATTCCACAGTTTTTAAGACTTTCAAGACCTGCACAACCCCCTTGATTTAGGGAGATTTCAATCCAGACACTTTCCTACAGGTTCGACTGAGGTAAAAATATTTTGCTACTGTGCCTAACTAGGATCAGTGCCAGAGCTGTAAAGTTACAGTAACAACTTTATCCCGTTGAGCTCTGCTTTGTGTGTGTGTGAAGATGTTTTTCAGATTGAGCTTGACAGACCAGACATAGTTTTTCTCTCAGAGGCATCGAGACAGGTGGTCATACTGGAGCTCGCAATTCCCAGGGAAGATCGGATGGAGTAGGCCACAGAGAGGAAGACAGTCAGGTACGAGGTGGAAGATCGCCGAAGGGAAAGGTGGACGACACGGTGTCTGCCCAATGAAGTGGGCTGCGAAGGATTGGCTGACCAGTTGCTCTGCAAGGCTTTCCATCTCCTGGGTATCATAGGTGTCAGATGAAAACAGGCCATAAAACACAGCGCTGAAGGCTCAGACATGGGGCTCGAGATGGACAAGTGGTACTCGAACACGAACCGGGGTCTGATCAACCCTGTCCGAGTCCACCGAGAAAGGATGACGCGTGTTTCAAAACCCAAAAAGATTC
Organism: Sphaeramia orbicularis; assembly: GCF_902148855.1. NCBI lineage: Eukaryota > Metazoa > Chordata > Actinopteri > Kurtiformes > Apogonidae > Sphaeramia > Sphaeramia orbicularis. The sequence goes on along the minus strand of NC_043970.1, from coordinate 38,742,994 downwards.
ACTAACACCAGAACATATCACTGCTGATCAGTGTTGGGAGGAATGTGTAATGGATTACTTTGACTGTAACTCAGTAGTGTAAGGCATTACTAATCAATTTTCAGTAATATTTTACTTGGTACATGTTCAATAGCGCCTGTGTTACAACATACTTTTTGGCCATAATTTAATTACTCAAATGAAAAATAAAAACAGCAAGACTACGAGACCTTAAGGAATCAAAAATGCATCTCTACAGTTCTACTTCCTGTTGGTGTTCAGCCAATGGGTGAAGACGGCAGAAGACAGTCTATTGTCCACATGGACGTATGCTCATGACTTAACCCTAACCCTGCTTTACAGAAGCTAGTTAGCATGATCCCTGTGATCAGCAACGACAAGGTAAGCTAATGTTTCTATGTCTAGTTACAATTCTTTATCAACTGTCGATTTATCTACCAATGTCCTCAGTGCCATGCCCCCTGTTTGCACATGAAAAATGTTGAAAAAATAGGACCAATGGCCCTGTAGCTTACCAGCCAAATTAAAAGCTTTGGGAAATGTATCCAGATGCCATTTATTATCACCCAGTTATGTGTATGTGTTATATTACGGAAATAGACCATGTTTTGGTCATCTCCCCATCAGGGCTGGACTGTAGAAATTTCAACTTGATATCATTTATTTTTACTGAGTTATTGCATCGATCCACTTCCTATCTGTTATAATGGGGGAATTTTTCAAAGTGGCACCAAATCCAGAATCAGATCCGGATCCAAATAATTTCACTAACTTTTGTTGAAATCATCATAAAGAAGCTGTATACCAAGTTTGAAGTCAGTCGGAATTGCAGTATCGGAGAAGACGACGATTGAAAGTTTTGTAACGGACGACAGACGACGACGACGATGGAAACCGCATGACGACAATAGCTTACGGCCTGTTGGCTGGTAAACTAAAAATAGGACCAATGGGCCTGTAGCTTACCAGCCAAATTAAAAGCTTTGAGAAATGTATCCAGATGCCATTTATTATCACCCAGTCCTGTGTATTTATGATTTTACAGAAAAAGCCCATTTTTTGGTCATATTCCAATCAGATCTGTAAAAAATTGAAATTCCAACTTGATATCATTGATACTGATTTATTGGATCAATCCACTTCCTATCTCTTATAATGGGAACATTTTTCAAAGTCGCACCAAATCCACAATCAGATCCAGATCAAAATAATTTCAATACCTTGTGTTGACATCATCATACAGAAGCTGTATACCAAGTTTGAAGTCAATCAGAACTGGAGTTTGGAAGAAGAAGGCAATTGAAATTTTTTCCCCATAAGAGCCCATGTAAAATTTTCCGTCAGTTCCCGGATCCAGAAGAAGATCCTGATCAGCATGTGGACATTATGTTTTGGTCATCTCCCCATCAGGGCTGGACTGTAGAAATTTACACTGGATATCATTTATATTTACTGAGTTATTGCATAGATCCACTTCCTATCTGTTGTAATGGGGACATTTTTCAAAGTTGCACCAAATCCAGAATCAGATCCGGATCCAAATAATTTCACTAACTTTTGTTGACATAATCATAAAGAAGCTGTATACCAAGTTTGAAGTCAATCGGAATTGTAGCTTTGGAGAAGAAGATGATTGAAAGTTTTGTATCGGACAACAGACGATGACGACAATAGCTTACGAAAAATGCAAGCGTTTCTGCTGGAATTCGAACATCGTAGACCGTAGCGTTACTTACTGAGTTATCTGTCCACATGTACTTCGGGGTGCAAGGCTCTCCTATCTCTTGTATTGGGGGGGGAATGCACCATTTATGACAAGAGTCTGTATGTAACTGAAAAGTAATACAGGAGTCATGTAACGCATTACAATTCTATCCAGTAATATTGTAAGTTAAGGAATTACTTTTAAATATCAGTAACAAACAATCTGTAATGGCTTACAGTTTGGGAGTAACTCACACAACACTGCCGCTGATGCATCCGAGTGAATCGCAAGATGTATTTTGGGGAAGTGAGGAGTGTTTTCTGAAGTGAGAAAACATGTATTCATGGGAAAAAAAATTACAGACTCCATAAGCAATGATTTCCAAATCAACGGGGGGAGACAAATTTCATTTCATCAGTTTGAATTGTGGCCAAGTGGAGCTTTAACAGCTGTTGGAAAGCTAGAACTAACAAAAAGGATAGTGTTTGGAAATTCCAAAGGAGGTTTCATCTGCAGAGGCAAATTACTGCTACCTGTTGAGAAACATAGCGTTGTATTTAAAACATGTATTGTGGAAGTTGGCAGAAGTCTTTGTGAGACATTAACAGCACTGCAGTGCAGTCGCTGCTGTCATTCTCCTTGTGTTGTGTATCCTTGCTCCCTCTGCTGTAGTTTGTGTTTTCCCTCTCCCTCTTCCTCTCTGCAGGTATCTGTGTATGTCACTGACTGGACCCACCAACCTGCCCGCTGTTTGTCACATCCCTCTGCTATTCGGTTTTTTTCTCTCTCCTCTCGTTTCCCACTCACCCAAACCAGTCGAGGCAGATGGCTTCCCATGCTTCCTCACAGGGGACTTGTTGGGATTCTCTCTGTAATGTAGTCAGGTCTTGACCTTAGTGTGTTATGTGTCTGGACATGGATTTTTTACTGGGATTTGGAGTTGAATTGAACTCATGGTTGTTGTTGTTGTTGACAAATTCGTTGCGATATGCTACTATTGCTGCTTAACAACTCTTCACCGCGTAATAGAAAAATCCATTAAATTCATCCATTAATTCACTTTATCCTCACTAGGGTTGTGGGGGGTGCTGGAGCCAGAGGTGGGTAGTCCCAGGTTCATCAAGTCAAAGTCCTGCCATGTACTGGTTCCAACCTGTTCACTTAACCCTACAACGCCAAACGTATCATATTTGATTCATGTGTTTTGAAGCCCTCTACCTGATCAGATCTGATCTACTACTACTGATCTACTACTACTACTACTACTACTACTACTACTACTGCTACTACTTCTCCTACTACAACTACTACTATTTCTATTACTACTACTACTACCACTACAACTACTACTACTTCTACAACAACAACTACTACTACTACTACTACTACTACTACTACTACTACTACTGCTACTACTACTACTGCTACTTCTATTACTACTACTACTACCACTACAACTACTACTACTACTGCTACTACTTCTACTACTACTACAACAACTACTACTATTTCTATTACTACTACTACTAATACTACAACTACTACTACTTCTACAACAATTACTACTACTACTACCACTACAACTACTACTACTACTGCTACTACTTCTACTACAACTACTACTATTTCTATTACTACTACTACTACCACTACAACTACTACTACTTCTACAACTACTACTACTACTATTACTACTACTACTACTACTACTACTACCACTACTACTACTTAACCACTACAACTACTACTACTTCTACTACTACTACTACTTTTATTACTACTACTACTACCACTACAACTACTACTACTACTTCTACTACTACTACTACTACTACTTAACCACTACAACTACTACTACTACTACTTCTACTACTACTACTACTTTTATTACTACTACTACTACCGCTACAACTACTACTACTACTTCTACTACTACTACTACTTTTATTACTACTACTACTACCGCTACAACTACTACTACTACTTCTACTACTACTACTACTACTACTACTAGGATATTTTTTTTGTTGAAAAACCTGGTGTATACAATTAGATACATGCAATACACTGATAATCCACCAGGGGGAGGAATTCATTCACCAGAGGCCTTTCCAGTGACACTATAAGATTGTCATTAATGACGAAGGAGGAAGAACTCTGACAATTTTGAAAAGGAATTACCAATTTGTCAGATGTGTTTGTGTCATATTATGCTTTTGTTTGTTCAAAAATAATATTTGAGCATTGAGACCCAATGTATCAAATATGATACAAAATTGAATCTCATACATGGAAAATAGTGAAACGTTGAAAACATTTTTTTTTTTTTTTTGTTCAGAAGGACCAATAAAGTCTCCAGTTTGAAAGAACTGGAATTTTCTGTCAGTGATTTAATGGTTCAGGCTTTACAGGGTTAAAAGAACATGGAGGAAAAAAAAGATTTTAAAAACTCTTACAAAATTTGAACTTTGACCTACTTTTCCCCTAAAAATAATGACCTCTATTCTAGGTCACTGGCAATCTATAAACCCAATTTGGTATGAATTCAACCAATAGTTTTGCTTTTTGTTTGTTCAAAAATTATAATATTTGAGCATTAAGACCCGATGTATCAAATATGATACAAAATTGAAACTCATACATGGAAACTGATATTTGAAAAACAATTTTTGGGGATGTTCAGAAGGACCAGTAAAGGCTTTAGGTTGAGCAGTTATGTCTTTGGATGGTGGGAGGAAGCCTGAGTACCCACAAAAGCACGAAGAACCCACAACCCATTCAACTGAAAAAGAAAAATAAATCAATATCATAAGGAGCAGTTATTCGAAAGACACTGATCTTTAGAAGAATTAATTTCATGGCTTCTTTATATTGATTTTTTTTTTTTCATTTTCATCTATTGCCCAGTTCATTAAGGGCATTAATAAATGAATATGTCAATGCACAAAGCTAACATTTGGTCAGAGGGCATGATCAGACTGTTAATAAGATTCAGCTTGCAGTATGTCTCACTTGTTTTCAGCTTCACACGTGATAAATACTGCTCAAGACAGTGAGAAAGAGCTGTCTCACTGAGTGTTTCACTAAAGAATAATGAATAAGCTCAAATATTTAGTGCACTTTTACTCAATTTTCCAGTCCATATGCTGTCAGAGCAGCCATATTTCCCATTAGTACTTAAGAAAGCACATTAACATTTGGCTAAAATGATTTCTCTGATGTTCCCTGGAGTACAAAGGGCGACTCCTTTAGAACACAGTGGACATTAACTCTGGTATCTGAGCTGTGAGCTACAGAGCCGTCTGCTCTTGTTGCTTCTCATTCGTCGAAGGCGTCGTTCTGTGTCAAGGCTTTAAAGGCCAAACCAGTGAGTAAACCAGCATCTTGTCCAAATGACATTAAGGCAGAATGCGTAACATCCACCGCACTGATGACTGAAAGTTGACCTTTTGAGTGTGATGCAACGCAATGTCAGTCAAACACAGCATGATTTGGTCTAGATTAGTATTACAGATGCTTCACCAGAAAGATACTGCGATGAAGGATTTATCATATGGAATGGACTTGCTTTGCATCGCAGAATTGTCAATAATCCGACACGTTACACTGATTCTAACTCAGTGGTTCCCGACCTTTTTTTGGCTCCATTTTAACATCACGAATTTCTGGCGATTCAAAACAGAGACGTTTTTTTTTTTTTTTTGCTAAAATTAATTTGTTTTTGATCATGTAATAGTTTGCTATACTATGTTGCAAATAAACGTTAATTTTAGATGACATTTAGTCTATATAATGTATATTATTATGGACATAGGCAGAAAAGCCAGGTGTAGATTACTGCACAAAGGGAGAATTTGATTTTCCTTGGTCAGGATATGTACAGTCAGTCCAGCTTGGATTTACAAGGCTGATAATTAATACTGAACAAACAAGAACTCAAACTATGAATTATGAAAGAGCTGCAGCATCTGAAACTGACCACAGTGAACATTTGAAAGATAAACAGAACCACAGTGTTTCAGTTTCAGCTTCACAGTTTATCATGTCTGTTATGGATTGGGATTGTCTCTGTCAACTCACCATATATTTTTTATTAGTAACTTTTTGTTTGTTTGTTAGTTGTTTTTTTTTTTTTATCAATTACTTGAAATTTCAGGCAACCCCATTTGAATTCCTGGCAACTCCACATGGGATCCCAACCCCAAAATTGAAAAAAACACTCTTCTAACTGGAGCGATAACTCAGCAGATGGACGATTGACCCAAAAGCTGCAATTAAGGATGTAACGATTACCGGTATAAGGATAAATCACAGTAAAATTCCTGTTTAAATTCGAATTATCATGATAACCAGGGTGCGATTTGTAAAAAACAAACAGGGATACATTATATAGACTAAATGTCGTCTAAAATTAATGTTTATTTGCAACATAGTATAGCAAACAATTACATGATCAAAAACAAATTAATTTTAGCAGAAAAAAAAAAAGTCTGTTTTGAATGTCTGGGGTCGCCAGAAATTTGTGATGTTAAAATGGGGTCACAAGCCAAAAACGGTTGGGAACCACTGAGTTAGATGGGATGTGCAGTTATATACATGGAGGTGTGTGAAACTTTACATACTTTCAACATCCAACTCCTGGTTCTATTCCTCTATTATACAGCAGATCTTACACAATATTTACACAACTTGTAACCTGTATCCACTGGACACACAAATACTGGGCCCCAGGAATTTGTCACCCCCCCCCCCCCCCCCCCCCCCCCGTATGGTGCCCCAGTGCATGGGGACGTTTGTGAATTCTGAGACTGTCGACAGTTCGGTTCAGGTGAACGTTAGCGCCAGTAATGTAGGATATAGGTGTTAAAAAACTGGCACAACCTGCCTGTTATTTACATTGGTTGCCCCCCCCCCCCCGCCCAAGGAGGAAACTCATTGAGCAGAAGTAGGGATGTAAAAACCAGAGGGGGGGGGGGGGCTGATCCCCCCATTCCCCCTAACAAATCGCACCCTAATGATAACCGTGTAGCAATGATCTATCTATCTATCTATCTATCTATCTATCTATCTATCTATCTATCTATCTATCTATCTATCTATCTATCTATCTATCTATCTATCTATCTATCTATCTATCTATCCATCCATCCATCCATCCATCCATCCATCCATCCTTCCTTCCTTCCTTCCTTCCAGTCGTCCGTCCATCCATCCAACCATCCATCCTTCCATCCTTCCAGTCGTCCGTCCATCCATCCAACCATCCATCCTTCCAGTCGTCCAACCATCCTTCCATCCATCCATCCATCCATCTATCTATCTGAAAAAGAAACTAAAACAAAATGGTCGAATACAGGCCATAAGGTGCCATCTTTAATGCACATGTGTATGTTTGATGTTTACATGTTAATATTTGAATTTTTCCGCCAACACAAAGTACATTGTGCCTGTTATTTCATGTGTTGTTGTTTGTTTCTTTTCAAAATACAACTTGGTTAAATTATTTCAGTGTGTGTCGAAGTACTTTTTGAACATTTTGAGCACATTTCAACAATGATAACCGCGCTATGAAATTTTCATATCGTTACATCCCTAGCTGCAATACAATGACGCTTGGCCTTTATATTCAACTACTGACGGTGTTAACTTTATTGCAGAAAATAGTCAGAACAACTGTGAAAGCAAATGTGATTTCATTGTTTCTCCTTTTCAGACAGCTGAAAAACAACAAGCTATTTTGAACTGAAAAGTCCCATCGTCCCTTTGTGTTCTTCCATTCTTGTTTATATAACAAGGACGTTTGGCGTGTTTGATCCTGACAAGTGGAAGCTCCAGGGCCATCAACCAAGGCTAAAATGTTCAGTTCTGTTGTCTGGAATAAAATGCTGTGCAAATGCATATGCACAATAAAGAAAGTATTCCTAATGTGTTTTTCGTGAGTGCCTGTCTGTGTGTCATCTCTGTTTGTGATGCTTCCCAGCACTGCAAAAAAAAAAAAAAAAAATCTCAGTTTGGCTATTTGAGAAAAGCTGGCAGATTCTATGCACAGAGAGAGAAGCGAACACATTGGCGTTGTAGTAGAATTTTCTCCAAAGCAGAACGACTTTGTAATTGTCAGCTATATGGAGCCAAAAACATAATCAAGTTTTGAATACAGCATGGCACGGGTGAGTTCTCCCAGCATACAATGGTTCACTCCCCATTCGCCGGATGCAAACACACACACACACACACACACACACACACTGAAATCCTTTAACCCTTAGGGATCTGAGCCTATTTTGGCCGTTTTTTGAGTACTTTTTGATTTTGCCTTTATATACTATACAGTGATCCCTCATTTTTCGCGGTTAATGGGGACCGGCGCCCCCCGCGAAAATCGAAAATCCGCGAACTGGAGCCGGAGCCCCCCGAGCCTATCCTAGACCTAGGTTCATGTATGTATGTATCTATAAATAGTATATAAGTACTGCAAATGTAATAAGTATGAAATAAATGAGATATATATAAAAGAAAACAATGATTAGTACATGTATACATGCATATATATCGATCGGATACATGTACATGTACTTACTGTAAAACATCTGAAAGAAAAGAATGCAGAAAGTAAACAAAACACACACACGTGCATACGTACTAACAGCTGATACGTACTCTCTCCTCTCTTCATTCGTGACGCTTATCCATCGTATACGTACACACAAACACATGCACATCTACTCCCAGCTATCTTTTCCTCTCATACGCACAAGAAACGAATCAGTTCTCTCTCTCTCTCTCTTTGGTCTCGAGCATCAACACACACAAACACACGTACATGCATGAACTGACATTTCTACATTCTCTCTCTCTCTCTCTCTCTCTCTGGCAGCTGCGGCCTCTCGTCTGCTGTGGGGTGGATTTTCGCAGAATTTCCGCGATTTTTTCTTGATTTTCTATTTTTTGATGAATATTTCTGAAAAATCTGCGAATAACTAAAACCGCGGAACTTAAAGCGCGAATTGGCAAGGGATCACTGTATAAAGAAATGTTTACTATACCCATGTTTGGTATCTTATTTTTCCGCACAACTTCATCTATCTCCTCTGCCTATTATTTTTTTCACTTTAACCTACTACATCAACATAAAAGGACAAAAAAAACCCACAAAAATATAACATCCGCTTTGAAAAATGTATACAGGAGGTCCTCGGGTTACGAACGACTTCCGTTCCTACACTGGCGACGTAACCCGAATTTCCGCCTAAGTCGGAATTAACCCTTTAATACCCCCTAAACACCCCCCAAATCTCTCAATAAATATCCAAATACACGTATTAGGCTTTACCGATGTTCGTCGGCGTCTCGCCTTTCTCCGACCTTTTGATGATATCCAGCTTCGTTTCCATTGTAATGGCTTTCCTCTTGGCTGGACCAGCATCGCTAGAAGATCCTGCTTTCTTTTTTGGGGCCATGATGTGAAAAAGCAGGGTGAAAAAGGCGAGGATACCGAGAAAAGTACGGAGCACAAACACAGACACTCTACACTATGGGGCTGGAGACAAACTGGCGTACGAGACTCAGGCGTCGTAAAGTCGAAACAGCGTAGGTCGAGTACCGCGTAACCCGAGGACTTCCTGTATAATTTACTGCATAAATAACACAAAGATGCTTAATGAACCTTTTCAAAGACTTTAACCGTGAATATAGGTTCCAAATATTAGGTATATAAATTAAAAATTGTAATAAATTAAAACTATACTGAAATATTTGACATAGAAACATATCTTTACATAGACGTTTTCTCCTTTCCTATGTGCTTTTTATTATAACTATATTACATTATTATAACAGTATCCTCTGCAGTTTGTATTTCTGAAATACAAAAATTACACCTCAGATATTAACAATCAAGGATGTTAAAATCATTTGAGGTCAATTCAATCTAAAGTGGGTCTGACCAGTAGAATACTATCATAATAACCTATAAATAATGAAAAAAGCTAATTTTTCTCTTTTAGTGTTAAAAAAAAAGGAAAATTACACAAAAATGTTTATATTTACAGACAAGTATGTGGAATTGTACCTATATTCTGCCTGTTACTGAACGTTTTGTGTTTTTGTAGATCCACTGTGATCTATAAGTTAGGATGCACATGTATAAAAGATAAACTAAGGTGTGATGTTGTTAAAATTGCACTTATTTTTCAGGTTGTTCATATTTGTTCATGTTATGTTCAAGTCCAGTTTGTAGATGTAAACATTTTCATTATGGAATTTTATTTATTTTTCACTCAAAAAACAGAGAGAAAACTTTGGAGTTGATATTATCTATCAGTTCTTATCCTATTATTTATATTATTTTACTGGTCTGGCCCACTTTATATCATATTAGGCTGTATGTGGCCCCTGAACTAAAATGAGTTTGACCCCCCTGCTATAGACTAAATATCATCTAAAATTAATTTTTATTTGCAACATATTATAGCAAATTATTACATGATCAAAAACAAATTAATTTTTGCGAATCAAAAAAAAATAAAAATAAAAATCTTTGTTTTGAATGTCTGGGGTTGCCAGAAATTTATGATGTTAAAATGGGGTCATGAGCCAAAAAAGGTTGGAAACCACTGCACTGTAAAAAAAAATCCTGTTGTTTTTACAGAAAAAAACAGGCAGCTGTGGTTTCCAGAACAATACAGTAAAAAACACATCCAACTGTAAACATATTTATGGAGTAACATGTAGATTTAACATTTTAAATATGTAGATTTAACAGTTTAAACACGTAGATTTAACATTTTAAATATGAAGATTTAACAGTTTAAACACGTAGATTTAACATTTTAAATATGTAGATTTAACAGTTTAAACACGTAGATTTAACATTTTAAACATGTAGATTTAACAGTTTAAACATGTAGATTTAACATTTTAAACATGTAGATTTAACAGTTTAAACATGTAGATTTAACAGTTTAAACATGTAGATTTAACAGATTAAACATGTAGATTTAACAGTTTAAACATGTAGATTTAACAGTTTAAACATGTAGATTTAACAGTTTAAATATGTAGATTTAACAGTTTAAACATGTAGATTTAACAGTTTAAACATGTAGATTTAACAGTTTAAACATGTAGATTTAACAGTTTAAATATGTAGATTTAACAGTTTAAACATGTAGATTTAACAGTTTAAACATGTAGATTTAACAGTTTAAACATGTAGATTTAACAGTTTAAATATGTAGATTTAACAGTTTAAATATGTAGATTTAACAGTTTAAACATGTAGATTTAACAGTTTAAACATGTAGATTTAACATTTTAAATATGTAGATTTAACATTTTAAATATGTAGATTTAACAGTTTAAATATGTAGATTTAACAGTTTAAACATGTAGATTTAACAGTTTAAACATGTAGATTTAACAGTTTAAACATGTAGATTTAACAGTTTAAACATGTAGATTTAACAGTTTAAACATGTAGATTTAACATTTTAAATATGTAGATTTAACAGTTTAAATATGTAGATTTAACAGTTTAAATATGTAGATTTAACAGTTTAAACATGTAGATTTAACAGTTTAAACATGTAGATTTAACAGTTTAAACATGTAGATTTAACAGTTTAAACATGTAGATTTAACAGTTTAAACATGTAGATTTAACAGTTTAAATATGTAGATTTAACAGTTTAAACATGTAGATTTAACAGTTTAAACATGTAGATTTAACAGTTTAAATATGTAGATTTAACAGTTTAAACATGTAGATTTAACAGTTTAAACATGTAGATTTAACAGTTTAAACATGTAGATTTAACAGTTTAAACATGTAGATTTAACAGTTTAAACATGTAGATTTAACAGTTTAAACATGTAGATTTAACAGTTTAAATATGTAGATTTAACAGTTTAAACATGTAGATTTAACAGTTTAAATATGTAGATTTAACAGTTTAAACATGTAGATTTAACAGTTTAAACATGTAGATTTAACAGTTTAAACATGTAGATATGTAGTAGTCAGTGTCTTCCATGGACACTTTAACATATGGACAGTCTGAACCAGGATTCGAACCACCAACCCTTTGGTTACTGGACGAGTGGTTACTCTACCAACTCTACCAACCCATTAACCCTTTCATGCATGAATTATGAGAACCTTAATCAAAATTTTTTTCCTAAGTGTTTCTATCCCTCTTTAGGTATAAAAATAATAATTCTATTGATTTTTGTTATCCTATTTTTATGGAGTTACAAAAATGTCCCCTCAGCTGGACACCATGCATTTAGTTTTAGAACCAAAGAAACATGTATTTACTGATATACGGTGTAAAAACTATGAAATAAAAACGTTTTTAATGCTGCTAATCTGATGGTTTCTCACATTTTAACATACCTGCATGGAGATAATATGCAAAAAAAAAAAAAAAAAAAAACTGTTAAAATTAGCAGTTTTTTTTACTCTCAAACATCTTACTGCAGATCAGGTTTATCTAGAACAGCAAAGTTACAATAATGGTATGAATGTCAGTGTATGCAATGATGCATAAGCGTCCACTGTGTTGGCTGATATGGAACTAAAACAACCAAATCCATGAATATACAAAAGAACACTTTTGAACAGCTGTCCACTGTAGTGACCAGTGTGCATGAAAGGGTTAATTTACAAATTTAAAATGCTAAATTGTTAAATGTTTACTTTTTTTTATAACATTTTTATATTAAAAAAAAAAAAAAGGCAAATAGGTCGTTATTTCAACATTATGGTCTTGCAATTTATACTGCACCACATTGTTTTTCAATTTACAGCTTTATTTTCTAAAAACAATAGAAATACATAAATTCTACGTACAAATCTGCTTTTGTTCACATACTCTTCCTGTAAAAAATACAGCTATATTTGATTCAATCCTTAACACAAAAATCTTTTCAAATAAACAACTTTGCTTTGTATTGTCACTTACATTTTCTTTTTATGTTACAATTTTACAACTTTTTGGTGTTAATTCTACAGTCATTTTTTACAGTGTGCCCCAAAAGGGTTAAACCGCAGGAATAAACATGCACACGCAGACACACATTCAGCATTTCCACCTCCATCGCTCATATACACAAACACATATAGAAAATGACCGCACCTGCAAAAGTGCATTTAGGAGGATTTTGGTGGAGACTGAGTCGGCAAACCTGCATCCGGTTTTTCCGTTTAATTACAAGCCGGGCTATAATAGGCGATAGAGCAACTATTTCTCGTTCCCCGTGGGCAAACCGGGAGACTACAAATTGAAGATGATTCCTACACATGGCCTAGATTCTGCCTGCAGTCAAATTCCCTCCTGCCCCGTGTAACAGCTTATCATTGTGCAATAACAGTGTCGGAGAAAATAGTGCACCTGACGCTCACCCAACGCACCCCCACCCCAGATTCTTGTTATCTATCATCATGTTGTGCAGTCTCTCATAGCAAAAAGCACACACCTGGAGTGAAAGATTGAAATTTCTAGCCTGGTATTAAACCAAACAACGTTACTCAAAGCCCACGTTTCTTCCACTGACATGCACAATGACGGCTTGATAAAAGGATACGCTTAAACTGTCTTTAAGGGAATAATACCAAATTTGCAGTAGTCTTTTTTTTTTTTCCTTCCCTGTAAAAATCTATTGAGCTCTGCTGTGGGATTTCGGGACTAGCTCCTCCTTTGGGCTCAGTTAAGGTTTGGATTAGGGGCGGCTGCTGAGTTCACCATGTGTGAGGCTCAGTCTGTTGAGCATCTGGCAGGAGACTTGTCAGTTGCTTTAATTTTTATATCCATTTCCCTTCGCAGAGAGAGATTAAAAAAAAAAAAAAAAAAAAAAAAATGGGGGGAAAAGTTATTCTGTACGCACCATGAAAGTGATTTTAACACATACAATAAATTAAAAAACGTGTTTACCTTAAAAAAAAATAAAAAATACAAGAGAATAATAATTTTAGTTTCCATGTCATTTTTTTTTTTTAAGTATTCTACACAACATACAGTATATTATATTAACCCTTTCATGCGCAAATTATGAGAACCTTAATCAAAAAATTTTTTCCTGAATGTTTTTATTCCTGTTTAGGCACGAAAAAGACAATGCGATTGGAAAACTTTCTTCTGAAAAATAAATAAAAATAAATAAACTAGAAGCACTCGGAGAGCGCAGACCTCCGCCAAGGCTGATCAGTGGCCCCCCCGTGGGCCCCCCCACGCCAAGGAGGTTATGTTTTTGCCAGGGTTTGTTTGTCTGTCTGTCTGTCTGTCTGTCTGTTAGTGTGCAACATAACTCAAAAAGTTATGGACAGATTTTGATGAAATTTTCAGGGTTTGTTGGAAATGGGCCCCCCCGTGGGCCCCCCCAACCCCGATCACCACCAAAATTTAATCATTTCTTCCTTATCCCATTTCCAACAAACCCTGAAAATTTCATCAAAATCTGTCCATAACTTTTTGAGTTATGTTGCACACTAACGGACAGACAGACAGACAGACAGACAGACAGACAAACAAACAAACCCTGGCAAAAACATAACCTCCTTGGCGGAGGTAATAAAATAAAAATAATTTCAAAAAAAATTTAAAAATACATTAAAAAAAATAATAATAATGAAAAAAAAATTCTTATGAACTTATTTTTCATGAAGTTGCAAAAATGTCCACTCAGCTGGATACCACACGTTTAATTTCTGACGCACAGAAACATGTATTTACTGATAAATTGTGTGAAAACTATGGGGAGGGCTTGTGATTCTGGGGGTTTATGATCAGGAGAGATCTACATAATGTTACCAATTCATGTCAGAAAAGATATGTAGTGTCTTAAAACTTTAATAAAGATAAGTGCAAAAAAAACCCAAAAAACAAGAAAACAACGACAAGAACAACAAAACCCATGAATATACAAGAGAACAGCTGTAGAAAAGCTGTCCACTGGAGTGACCAGTATGCATGAAAGGGTTAACATATATCGTTCCTAAACTTTGGAACGTTCTGCCTCTCCGTGTCAGACAGTCCTCCTCTGTCTGTTTTTAAATCCCTTCTTAAAACCCATTTTTTTCTCCTTGACTTTTGAAACTATGTGAGATGTTTGACAGCTAAAATGTGCTTAGAGGTCTTATTTCTGTCTTTGTGCATAAGAAATCAACAGAAGTGAATCCCCAAAGGAACTATGTTATGCAAATTTACAGGATTTCAGTTCTGTTGCAACATGTTGATGGTCATATGAACTATGTTTTCAGCTCAAAAATGTCCAATTTCATCACAATTAATGCTATATTTTCATGTCACAAATGGGCAAGTTATATTTGAACTGAATTGACCTGAAAAACAAATATTCTATTCTTTTAGATTCCCCAATTTTTCTTACAAGATTCTATACTACATGTCACATTTTATTTTTACAGGTTGCAATATGGAGTATGGTGCTGATCCATCCTGCTTATGTAATGCGAATACATACTTTAAGAATGTCACACGTCACTTTTTAAATCAACAGTTTTCTAAGAATAAGCATTTTTTTATAAAGAAATAACAATTCTATATTGTTATTTCCTCTTTAGTATGATGATAAACTATACAATAAATAATTCTGATCCTAGTTTTTGCACAGGGATCATTTGTGGAAACGGTGACATGGCTGCCGAGCATCAGTATGATGGGATCTGGAACAACCATGTCACCATGTCCCACCTGACTCAGGGCCACCACAAACTGACTGCACTTTATGTATTCATCATATTTTAAACTGTTTTTTATTGTGTTTTACGGGTATTCTAATTGTATTCTATTTGTACTGTTTTATTCGTTTTTCGCAATGTGAAGTTGCTACTTTACAGTGTCACATGTACTCCATGTGTCTCCCCCTACCTCCCCCCTCTCTCTATATCTCTATCGCTCTCTCTTTTCTCCTCCTTTACTCTCGTTCTTTAACCCCAACTGGTCAAGGCAGACGGCCATCCTTCAGGAGTCTGGGTCTGCTCGAGGTTTCTGTTGTTAAAGGGAAGTTTTTCCTCGCCACTGTCACCAGTCACAAGTGTTTGCTCCTGGAGGATTCTGTTGGGTTTCTGTAAATTTGATTTTGATTTGATTTGATAAAGCACTTTGTGACTCTGTCTGTGAAAAGTGCTCTATAAATTAAATTTACTTACTTACATCCATCCACTGCCACATTTTGTGTTTTTGTGTCAGCTGTTATTGTTTTACATCCACAATACTAACATTTATGAATAAGAGGAGAATTAGCAATAGTAAGTATATACGTTTATTACTAATAAAGTACTGGTACTGACCAGAGCATCATGGGTAATGTCACGTCCGTCCACCAGCAAAAGTTTTCACATACACGTGCTATTCCAAATCCAATATTTCTGAAAATATAGCTTCCACTGTCAAATAATATCAGTAGTCTGTGCACAAATGGATTAGCATTATTTCAACACAGTTCTATGCATTTCTTACAACTTTTTTTTTTTTGGACAAAAATGACCACTCATCTGACCCCCTATGTAAATTTTAGCCGACTTGCATTCTTACTTGTTTGGTTGAGATTGTACCTGTTGTGTGTCGTAGAAACATTCATTTTAATAAATGTAAAATATAAAATATTATAATAAATGGTGGTAACTGAGACAAAAGTAGCACTGGGTCTTTATGGGTTAATGTCGTAAGTATGACCAGTACAGGGGCACTTTAAGTCACAAAAACTGAGATTTTTATCAATGTTTCCCAAAGTGTCCACTGCAGTTTGTGTGTATAAAAAGACGGGTAAAAAAAAAAGACTGATATTCACATAAAATCCTCCAAAAAAAAAGACAAAAAAAGAAGTCACTATCAGCATTTCCAACCACTTTTAGTCAGACTGACATATATAATATTGGTTTTAAGGAGCACTATTACGCTACATTAGCTCAAGGCCTGAATCTTTCTTTGCTTTTTTACTGCTACCTCTAAATATATACGTCCTTAATGGTTGTCATACCTTTTCTTTTACTGCTCACTGTTGTCATCTTGAAGCATCCTAGCCATTTGCGTGGTTCAAAAATGGCCACTCATTTGACTCCCTAAGTAAATGTTAGCTGATATTAGTTTCAAGAAATGACAGATTTCTGAGACTAAAAGCCCCTTAAGTTGATCGATTTATTGTCTTTTTGTTAAAGAAACTGCCAAGATGCTGAAAAACAAACTTAGATTTCACTGACTTTATTCATCAAATGATTGTTGTATAAAATTAGTATTGAAAAATGGAGCCAAAACTGACACGGGTAACATCGATACTGTTACTGTTATCGAATTATCCTCCGCCCTACGTACATCTGTGCAGAGGAAAAAAGCTATTTGCCTACTAATGAGCCGCTGACCCCGTATTCGGGCTCTGACGCAGATGCAAGTTGGTATAAAAGAGCTTTTAGCTGCACGGACGTGTAAGCTGTCAGCACATCCACAGCAAAACAGCATCAAAGAAAATAGGGAGCAGAAAATAAAGAAGCTGCAGTCCGGGGAGGCAGAAAGCTGAAGGCGAAAGGCCATCACTCCCCACACATGTGTATCCTTATTTTGAGGCTGCCGCTCCGCCTCTGCCACATCTCAAAGAACTCACCCCCCCCCCCCCGGGTCAATCAAAGATGCATTCAAGCTCGGAGTATGAGTTAATACATGGCCTGGCTCTGCGGTGTTTTGCAGCCACACAGGTAAAAACTGAGATGCGTCTTTGAGGGGCTGAAAACGCTGTTTATTCTGTCACTGAGTGGACATCATGCCTGCTGTTCTATTTAAGCTGTCAAGCATCAGAGGCTCAAAACAGGCCCAGCTGGCTCCCTGTGAGCCTTTCCACAGTAAGATTGATGAGGGGAAGCCTGGCAGAGTGAGGCCAGTACAGGCGAGCCTTTGTGTCGTTCTGTATGTACACATCATTTTCTCTCATTTCGCAGGAGGATCAGCAACAGCAGATTAAATGACAGAATGAATTTCCGTCAGGCCGTACACATTCTTTCAAGTGAATTTGTGTAGCCATTCAGTGTAACCCTGAATTAATTATACATGCTTGTATTCCATGGCTGTTGTGCCATTCTGGTATTGTGAGCTAAAACATAATTGATATCTTCATGCATTATAATCATATTTTATTATTGTCAGATAGCAAATGCAACGCTTTCTGTAGGGATTTTTCAATGTACTGCCATTTAGATTTTGTATGAGAAGCGAAAAAATGATTGCTAAAATATCCACCTTCTCACTGGGTGGATACTTTACAACAAATGCTGCATTCACGTGCTTTTGGGAAGATGATGAAATTACAAGTGCGTTGTGTTCAAGTGCTTTTGTTGACGTAGTGAAATGAAAAATGAATGACACAATTTATCGTAAAACAGTTTTGGACATGTTAATTCATCTGCTACAGTACTTTTTTTTTTTTTTTGTATTGTGTATACTATAAATGTGCAAAATCATCAGCTAACAGCAGCAGGATGTTAATAATAGAACTGTTTATCTCCACCATGTTGAAAAGTTCTAAGGTTATTTCATCTTGGCAGCTTGTGTAGCAAATTTGATCCTAATTCTCCAGTGGAAAATACTATGTTCATGTGCAATTTTTGAGTTCATAATTCCCATAGCACGTGAAGGCAGCACAAGCCTAAAATAGGAAATCATGGTTTTAACATCACCTCTTATTTCTAGTATTAAAGTCACTTGTCCTGTTAAATTCAGAACTTGTACATTTGTTGTGAAAAACATGATTCGTAAAACATACACCTTCTCACTGAATGGATATTTTACAACAAATGCTGCCTTCACGTACCTTTGGGAACATGATGCATGATGAAATTACAAGTGCGTTGTGTTCAAGTGCTTTTGTTGGCGTAGTGAAATGAAAAATGAATGACAATTTATTGTAAAACAGTTCTGGACATGTTAATTCATCTGCTACAGTACTTTTTTTTTGTCTATTTGCATTGTGTATATTGATGGCCAGAATACAAAACCTCCTATCTGAAAAAATCCCTTTTTTCAGGAAACAAGAAAAACATTTAGTTTTATTATAGTATGGTCTTTGTTAAAGATATCCAAGCATATTCTACTGTTCTCAGACTCTCTTTTCTATATTATGTGTTAACAATACATACTATATACTCACCATTTAATGTGAAAACTCAAAATCTAAAAATTTGCAGATAGGAGGTTTTGTTTTTTGGCCATCAATATACTATAAATGTGCAAAATCATCAGCTAACAGCAGCAGGATGTTAATAATAGAACTGTTTATCTCCACCATGTTGAAAAGTTCTAAGGTTATTTCATCTTGGCAGCTTGTGTAGAAAATTTGATCCTAATTCTCCAGTGGAAAATACTATGTGAGGGGGCGTTCATGTGCAATTTTTGAGTTCATAACTAGTATTTATCATAATTCCCATAGCACGTGAAGGCAGCACAAGTCTAAAATAGGAAATCATGGTTTTAACATCACCTCTTATTTCTAGTATTAAAGTCACTTGTCCTGTTAAAATCAGAACTTGTACATTTGCTGTGAAAAAAATGATTCATAAAATATACACCTTCTCACTGGATGGATACTTTACAACAAATGCTGCCTTCACGTACCTTGGGAACATGATGAATGATGAAATTACAAGTGCGTTGTGTTCAAGTGCTTTTGTTGGCGTAGTGAAATGAAAAATGAATGACAATTTATTGTAAAACAGCTTTGGACATGTTAATTCATCTGCAACAGTACTGTTTTTTTTTTTTTTTTTTAATTATTTGTACTGTGTATACTATAAATGTGCAAAATCATCAGCTAACAGCAGCAGGATGTTAATAATAGAACTGTTTATCTCCACCATGTTGAAAAGTTCTAAGGTTATTTCATCTTGACAGCTTGTGTAGAAAATTTGATCCTAATTCTTCAGTGGAAAATACTATGTAAGGGGGCGTTTATGTGCAATTTTTGAGTTCATAACTAGTATTTATCATATTCCCATTGCATGTGAAGGCAGCACAAGTCTAAAATAGGAAATCATGGTTTTAACATCACCTCTTCAAATTACAAGTGCGTTGTGTTCAAGTGCTTTTGTCGGTGTAGTGAAATGAAAAATGAATGACACTATATATATATATATATATATATATATATATATATATATATATATATATATATATATATATATATATATATATATATACATATATGTGTGTGTGTGCGTGTGTATATGTGATGTATGTATAGATCCATGTATGAATATTTACATATATGTGTTACTGTATTATGTTTTTATGTAAATCATATTATATTTGTTCATAATAATATAAAGCCAGAATCCAAATTATTTAATAATACCTATCAGTCATATTATAGTATATAGTATAGATATGCTTAGACTAGGATGTTATTATTGTTATTAATTATATAAAGAGAAAGGGTGGGAGTTTATGTTATACTTCTTCTCATTCCTTTTCGAATATGTATTATATGTTAAAATACTTAATGTTTAAGAGTTTTGTTCATTTATTTTCTTCTGTTTTGACATTCATATTCTATATAAATACATCAATCAATCAATCAATCAATCAATCAATCAATCAGTGGTCCTTATATATAGGTTATAAACACTGATCCCAGATCTGTGTTGGTAACTGAGTTAATTCCTTTGAGTGCATTTAAGTCCAAACTGACAGTTCTTGAGGCCGACTCAATAACATGCACTTATTTTTCTTAATCTGCTTGTAAATGTTATTTTTACCAACTGTTTATTGTCGAATGTGTCTGTTCTATGTGCTTTAACTGTAATCTTGGAACTGTTGTATTTGCCGCTGCCTATCTTGGCCAGGACTCTGTTATAAAAGAGGTTCTTAATCTCAGTGGGATATTTTCTGCTTAAATAAAGGTTAAATTAAAAAAATAAAAATCAGAACTGGAAAAAAAAAAAAAAAAATGTTGGACTGCATCCCTAACTCTAATTAACATATTTAGGTTATTAGGCTATTATGTTCTGAGCTTTCCAGAGTCTTGTGCTGTTTTTTTTTTCCTCTATATTCCACGCAAGTTTAATTACAGGATCTTTCATTTAATTGTAAGTATTTGTGTCTCAAATACATGTCAGGAAAAAGGCTGGACTTTATTTGATGTCGCTGTCAAAAATGCACACAAGTTGAGTTTACACCCTGGTTTTATGTATGAACGTCAACTTAAGTATCTTTGCATCGCTGAAGTCACTTATTTGCGCATATGTTCATACATTTTCAGACGGATGATTGGAGCTGATGAAGTTATGAACCCTCCATCAACACCCCCCCCCCCCCACACACACACACACACAAGTCAAACGCTCGCATTTTATGTCAGCATCCTGCGAGCTTATCTGCGACGCCAGGGGAAGCACTAATACGATAAATGAATAGTCTGAAGTGACTCATGCATCCATTGCCATCATGCTGAACACCAGTAAACAAAATGTATCCCCCTGGGCTTCATTACTGTATCTTGGACTGGAGTGTCATAAGTGATCCTTTCCAAATGAAGACTTTAACACTCGTCCTGTCAGGGTTTACGCTGTTAATTGAGCTTTTTTACCCTGAGAAAAAAAAAACAAACAAAAAAAAAACCTTACAGAACATTTACTGACATTCCTGACATGAAGGAATTAATGATGTTTAATTTATTATTTCAAAGTCAAGTAAATGCTGAAAGTAACATTTAAGGGTCATGTAGATTTTGGTCATTTTTGCTTTAACTTAGCATTTTTTTTTTTTTTCGAACTTTTTATTGAGATATTTTCATTTTTCCACAGAACAACACAAAACATTCTCTGACATAGGACCCTAAGAATTAAAGCACAAGTAAATGGAATACAATATGAATACCATAAGGCACAGGTGTCAAACATGCGGCCCGGGGGCCAAATTCGGCCCGCCAAAGGGTCCAATCCAGCCCGTAGGATGAATTAGTAAAATGCAAAAATTACACTGAAGATATTAACAATCAATGGTTTAAAAATAATTTTAATTCAGGTTCTACATACAGATCTCAATTGGGTCAGATCAGTAAAACAGTATCACAATAACTTATAAATAATGACAACTGCAGATTTTATCTTTGTTTGAGTGAAAAAAAGTACAATTACATGAAAATGTTTACATTAACAAACTATCCTTTTACAAAAAACTGTGAATAACCTGAACAACTATGAACAACCTGAAATGCCTTAAGAGAAATAAATGCAATTTTACCAATATTATACCTGGTACTATATGTTTGGTGTATTTGCAATAGTAATGTAAGTGGTAATGAAACTGATAAACTGAGGCCGAATTTTTTTAAAAGTGCACTTGTTTTTCTTAAGACATTTCAAATTGTTCATGGTATTCAGATTTTTAATGAATCGTTGTAGATGTAAACCTGATCATAATGTAATTGTACTTTTTTCACTGTTAACCCTTTCATGCATAAATTGTGAAAACCTTAGTCAAGATTTTTTCCTTCAGTGTTTTTATTCCTCCTTAGGCATGAAAAAAACAATGCGATCGAGTTTTTTTTTTTCTATGGAGTTACAAAAATATCCATGCATTTAATTTTTGAAGTAAAGAAACATGTGTTTAAAACCCAATATCAGAAAGTGAGATGAAAACAATGAAATAAAAACATTTTCAATGCTGCTAATCTGATGTCTTCTCACATTTCAACATATTCTAATGCTAGTAATTACTCACTTCATGGTGATAATATGCAAAAAAAAAAAAAAACTTCTTGTCTAACAAATAACAATTGATTTACACTCAAACATGTTAGTGCAGATCAGGTTTATCAAGAACAGCAAAGTTACAGTAATGGTCTGAATGTCAGTGTATTATGGGATGGTGCGTAAGTGTCCACTGTGTTGGCTGATATGGAACTAAAACAACAAAACCCATGAATATACAAGAGAACAGCTGGAGAAGAACTGTCCATTGGAGTGACCACTATGCATGAAAGGGTTAATATTTTACTGGTCCGGCCCACTTCAGATCATATTAGGGTGAAAGTGGCCCCTGAACTAAAATGACTTTGACACCCCTGCCATAAGGGGAAATCACATGAAAAATAAATATTTGTTTTTACCAAGAAAAATTACAGCAGTACAATATCAGCCATAGAGAGACACAGTAATCTTATAATAGCTCCCATTCCTTCATCAGTTACCCAAATACCAAGTAATACAGTTCCATCTTTGTTCAAAAGTGTCCATCTTTACTTGTAGACTTGCGGTCATTCGTTCCATAGTGTAGACCCTTTTCAGTCTCTGTACCCACTGAGTTATGGTTCGTGGTTTTGGATCCTTCCAGTTGACAGTTATAATTGTCTTAGCAATCAATAAAAGTATCCGTAACATGTGTCTTTGATCTGAACTAAACGTCTCCTTATGTATAGTTCCCAGTAGGAATATCAGTGGGTCTAATGAAGAGTTCACTTGTAAGATTTTGTCTGTTAGCTTAGCATTTTATTATTATTATTATTATTATTATTATTATTATTATTATTATTATTATTATTTTCACACATAACAAGAAAACACAAGTATATGTGTTGAACAAACAAATCAAAAACAATCCCACTTCCACCCCCCCCACCCCTATTTGTGTCATTTCTTGGTTGGTGATCAGTTTAACCATGTAAAGCCTGAACCATTAAATCATTGACAGAAAATTCCAGTTCTTTGAAACTGGAGTCTTCACTGGTCTTTCTGAATAACCCCCCAAAAATTATTTTTTAGACATCAGTTTCCATGTATGAAAATGCTTTTTGTGCCTTAAAATCATTCAGATGTACAGCTTTTAACAATGTGATAGCTACTACAGCTACTATACTATACATTGTGCAAATGTCTCAGGTCACCTTTAGCTTTATTCTATTGAGTTTACATATTTATTTCTGGAAATATGTGCAGAGTATCGTAAGTATAAATGTCTTCTACAGGTAATGACAGTATTTATGTGGGTCAACTCTGGGATGATCTGAAGGAAGATTGGATGATAAACCAAAAGTCGATTGAGGAAACTTTTCAAAACTTTTCTTTAGACTTGTTTGTTTTGTTTTTTTTGTCTTATACTCTTCATGTCTGTGCAGAGCAAACATGTCATGCAGCTTCTATAATATTCTTTCTTTTTATGTATCTTAAACAGACACTGAGAAATGCATAAATATGGTTATTATACCTTTGGAAAAAACAACCATCACAGTACTGAATTTTTTTTTATTTTTTATTTTTTTCCACCCAAAGGGACAGCGCATAGTAATAAACACAATATGTGCCAATTTGCAAGATTATAGCCAAGGCAAATTTCCATCTTTAGTCCCTATAAATATGGAACATCTACAAAATATCTAAGTAATAAAGAAAGTGTCTTAAATTAACCATTAAAGACCTACAAGTATTTTTGGGGCAACTGAATGAATGAATGTATTTTTCTCTAGATTTAACCTTTCCTATGTGCTTTTTATATTACATTATTATAACATTATCCTCTTTTTTTTTTTTTATTTTTCAATGAAAATCAGGTATTTTCCTATATTTAATTCACTGATCATGTAGATATTCATAAAAGCCCACAATGAATTCAATGATAATTATATCAAAACAGAGAAAACTGAAGAAAATGTGGCTTTTCCACAAAACACCCACATGAAGCGAACATGTAAAAAAGCATCCACACCAAAAAAAAAAAAAAAAAAAAAAAAAAAAAAGTCAGACCTCATGTGAATGAGTGTTGCAGAAAGTGACAATGTTTCCACGTTCACTACAGCTCAGAAAACGGCATTTTAGCTGAATTTTCGACAAGGAATTACACATGCCCCTGAAAAGCTTAAACATTAGTATTAACTGAAGAAAAGGGGATTCTTCTGGTGGTGTTATTATAATCAGCCACATTAAGAAGCTTGTTCTTTGTAATGACACGTCTCTCAACGCTAAATATTCTAAAGTTGTAGCGATAATACTGCAACAGATGGGAGCGCGAGGAGTTTCTGACGTCTCATTCGTGTGTGTCATAACATACACGTGGCGGGTGTATGGAGGAGGTCAGTACACGCTGATAAACAGTCGCAGTGCAGTGATGTGTCACACTGATGGATATCTGCCTTTCACCATTTAACGCATAAAGGTCGACGTGATACTGTGGGAGGACTGGTCGGTGTCAGGAAGTCAGAAGTAGATGGAAAAACTGAACGTATGAATCAAAGACGGGGAGGTTACTCTACAGCAGTGGTGGTAAACTCATTTTAGTTCAAAGGCCATATTGTTCAGTGGGTTGAACTCAGAAATACAGTGAAAAAAAGTTAAATTAGATTATGAAAATGTTTACACCAACAAACTATACTTTAACCCTTTATCGGGCAAGTGACTATTTTTGGTCATTTCCACATACATTACTAGGCAGTGACGGCAACAGTTCCAGTGAGGACAGTGAGTCAACAATCTCAGGTCTAATGTGGTCTACAGGGTCTGTAAGGTCCACCTCTGCATGAACAGTGACTGTACCTGTTTTGTTAGGTACCATGAAGTAATGGTACTAATGTAAGGAATGATGTTCAAAGGGAGAATGTGGATGTGGACAGGTGACTTATGTTGTTGTAATGTTCTAAACGTGATGTTCTAATGTTCTAAAATATATGTTAATTTCACATTACATGTTTTTTTGTTTTGTTTTTTTTTCATTTTTTATATATATATACTTCTTAGATTCATTAATTTTTTTTGCCACATACAGGCATGGAACCAAATACGGTAACTTCATTGACCTTGATTTTCTACATGAAAATAAAAAAATTTGAAAAATTTCCCAAAAAGTAACAAAGTCTCGGTATGTCCTCTAATAACACACTAAGGTTGAAAGTTTGAATTTCAGAGTACACTACCAGGCAAAAGTTTGGACTCACCTTCTTATTTAAAAGACATGAGATGGACCACAGATGGCCAACAAGTGCTCAGCATCATTTGGAACTCCTTCCAGACTTTTGGAAAACATTTCAGATGATTACCTCATGAAGCTCATCAAGAGAATGCCAAGAATGCACAAAGCAGTAATAAAAGCAAAATGTGGCTATTTTGAAGAATCTAAAATATAAAACATGCTTTGAGTTTTGTCACATCTTTTTTAACTACATAATTCCATATGTGTTCATTCATAGTTTTGATGCCTTCAGTGAGAATCTACAATGGAAATAGTCATAAAAATAAAGAAAAACCAGGTGAGTCCAAACTTTTGCCTGGTAGTGTATGTTCTAAAATACATGTTCCTTTCACCTTACATATGTTTTCATTGAATTTTTATATACACTTCTTGGATTGACTGATTTATTTAATTTTTGCAAGGAACCAAATATGGTAACTTCATTGGTCTTGATTTTCTGCAATAAAAAATTTTGTAAAATTTCACGAAGGCAATAAAGTCTTGTTATGTCCTCCAATAACACACTAAGGTTGAAATTTTTAATTTCAGAGTATTTCTATGAGTCAACTATAAAGGGTTGAAAATGTGAATAACATGGACAACCTGAAATGCCTTAAGAAAAATAAGTGCAATTTTATCAATATTATGCATCGGTAACCCTGTTTAGGGGTGTAACGGTACAGAAACATTTTTGGTTCGTTACATTTTCGGCACAGGGGTCTTCAGTTCAATACACAATATATGAAAGTTGTTTTTTTTTGCAGCAGCTTCACATAGGCTACATGTATTCATTCAGTACACCTCTGTGTTGTTTTGAAGGCCAAAGCTGTTCAGTACAAACGATTGCACCGTTACACCCCTAATGTATATTACAACTAAAAGATCTACAAATACACAAAACATTTAGTTATAGGCAGAATATTGATAAAAATAAACTTATTTTTCTCAAGACATTTCAGGTTGTTCATACTTGTTCAGGTTATTCACATATTTTATGAAAGGTTAGTTTATAAATATAATGTAATTCATGTAATTTAACTTTTTTTTTTACACTACAACAAAGCAAAAACTGTGACATCATCAGTTTTTATTGGTAATTATTATTATGATAGTATTTTACTGGTCTGATCCACTTTAGATCATACAGTATTGGTCTGTACATCCTTGATTGTTAGTATCTTCAGTGTCATTTTCGCGTTTCACAAATTCATCCCTCGTATGTTTGACATCTGTACTCTACATAATCAGTAATATGTGTAGTCTGCTATCACATGTTATTTAAATTCATTTACCACACTGTCTTACTCATTATTACGTGTAACGGCGAATGATTAATCTGAACCCATCAGTCACTCTGCACACGAACACATCCTGTGCAGACAAACCCAGTGAGTGCATATAAACACAAAAGTGGTGATATTTTGTCTGCAAAGAGGACGAGAACCTGTTTTTTTCCTTGACCTTTTATTTCCCGTAGCAACAGCTCTGAGCGAAAACCAGTCAACGAAGATGAAAATAAAACTGGGAATTTACTGTTCCTTTTTGTTTTCATTTGCTGGAGCTTCTGAAGTGCATTTTGTTGCCTTGTAACTTGTCCTTTTTCATAAAAAAACACAGCACCAGTAAAGGTATTCTGCACCCTCTGTCTTCCCACAGCAGGAAACAGGAGTAAAATGCAGAACAGAAATAACAATAACATACACGACGTATAGTTGATCATGGAACGAACTAATGTGACTGTGACGTTCTGTTGTTAGGGCGCCCTCTAGTGGTTAGAATACACTGCAGTATATATTTTGTTCTTTCGGTGTTCCCATAGGCCATGTTCAGATAGCAGGTCTTAATGCACAATTTGGATTTTTTGGTGAAATCCTTTTTTTTATAATGTGCTCGTTCATATTACACATTAAATGCGACTTCTATCAGTTTCGAGTATGAACTGAATGCGACCCTGAAGTGACCCACATGCGCAAAAGCGCTCCATGCAGGCACACGCTGTGTTTTTACGGAAGTAACACTCCTAGGACGCAGAATTGTGACGTTTGTCGCATTTCAATGACGTGAAGGCCGGATAAATGCGACCTGGCTGTTCACACTGAAGTCACATTGCAAAATATCAGATATGTATCGGATTTAGGACCACATTTGAAAGTGGCCTGGGTCGGATGTGAAAAAATCAGATTTGTGCTGTTCAAATTGTCTTTAACAGATCAGATATGGGCAAAAAAATTATCAGATTTGGGCCACATTTGCCTGCAGTCTGAACGTAGCCGTAGTCAGTTCAGAAATAAGCAAGAACCAAAGAGACATGTTTTTCTCACATTGTTTGTATGGCCAGGAAAACATTTGCCTGCGAGTATTTTTATATTCAGTCGTTGTGGGAATAAATACTAAAAATATCTCTGACGTAATCCTTTATTATTGGATAAAGGGACGTTGTAAATCTTAAGTTAATTTGTAAATGCTAATCGTTAGCATGTCTATAGAATTCCCCATTCAAGTTAGCCTCGAGCTAGCCATTTAATTTCTATTCATTTAATGTATAATGCCATGTAAATGTATTAAGGCAACACAACTGGGTCATATTCTGCATTTTTTTTTTGCTTTTTTTTTGTAGTTTTACAGTGAGACTTAAATAGAACTTTGGGAAGAAGTTCGACGTCCAGTTTTTCTTGGGAAATCTGTTATCGATCTGCCGAGCTAGCTGCTACACACACACACAAATACACACACACACACAGGGGAAGAATATGGCCAGCAAAACATTTGTGAGTAAGTATTTTTTATTTTTTGTAATCCTTTATAGTTGGATAAAGGGATGTTGTAAATCTTAAATTAATTTGTAAATGCTAATTGTTAGCATGTCTATAGAATTCCCCAATCAAGTTAGCCTCGAGCTAGCGATTTAATTTCTATTCATTTAATGTATAATGCCATGTAAATGTACTAAGGCACTGAATATAACTGAGACATATTCTGTATGGTTTGTTTTTGTTTTTTTGGCAGTTTTACAGTGACACTTAAGTAAAGTAAAGCTTTGGAGAGAAGTTCGACATCCAGTTTTTCTTAGGTAATCTGTTATCGATCTGCTTAGCTAGCTGCTACACACACACACACATACACACACATAAGCAGGGGAAGAATATGGCCAGAAAAACATTTGCCTGTGAGTATTTTTACATTCAGTGTTTGTAGGAATGAATACTAAAAATATTTCTGATCTAAATCTTTATTGTTGGATAAAGGGACGTTGTAAATCTTAAGTTAATTTGTAAATGCTAATCGTTAGCATGTCTATGGAATGCCCCATTCAAGTTAGCCTCGAGCTAGCCATTCAATTTCAATTCATTTAATGGATAATGCCATGTAAATGTACTAAGGCAATGAATATAACTGAAACATATTCTGTATGTTTTTTTTGTTTGTTTTTTTTTGCAGTTTTACAGTCAGTCTTAAGTAAAGCACTGGAGAGAAGTTTAAAGTCCAGTTTTTCTTGGGAAATCTGTTAGGCTATCTATCTGTCAAGCTAGCTGCTACACACACACACACACAAGCAGGGGAAGAAATTATATAGTGACTGAGTACATAAATATTTCAATAAGCATAAACTGCAGTCTCTGGTTATCGCATAACTGATTAATATAAGCATTATGGGGAAAAAAAAGAGTAAAACTTTCCTCTCCTCATTAGTTTCACTACTTGCACTAATGTTTATCCAAAGAATTATAGAACAGGTGAGGAGACAGACCATAAGTGCAAGAACAGGCCATGGTGTCCTCCCCATTCACGCCTACAGTTTGGTTTTAACATAACCCCTTATTTCTGCATATTGCTTGTTATTTTCCTTTTAATAATGTATGTGTTTCACAGGTTCCCCCTCTGCTGCAGTACTGCTGAACAGGCACTCATTCCTTCTGTAATGTAATAAGCTGTTCAATATACACTCTGCACAGAGCGGTGACACACCCCGGAGTATACTTCTACATCATTGCAGCAAGGTAAGAAGTTCAATCGCATAGTTGTTAACAGAAACAACATTTTCAACTGCTTTTCAGCTATTATTGTTCAGCCTTAACAATGACACCCAGGAGTTTTTTTTACCTTCACACTTATAAAAAAGTAAAAGTTATTTTGGCCCAACGACCTGCATGTGGGTGCTGTCTCTCTTTTTCTTGGGAATTAGAAAAAATATAAAATATGGAAAAGAAGTTACTGTACCCTGAATGGAGGGCATAATTTTGTCCAATTCTTTTCTACAAAGGGAATATTCTCAAGAGTAGTTTCCTTTTTTTCTTTTTTTTTTTTTTATAAAGTTTCGGAGTCCTTGTGAGTTTTCCCGTATACTGACGGTGAAAAGAATATTATTTTCAATCATGTCCGTCTGATAAGTGCATCTGTATAAGTCACAAAATAATACAGTCATTAATTTTTTACATAACTGATATAAAGGTAGTATAATTCAGTTAATCTGTGTATTTTTAACTCTGTAATATTCCTGTAAAGTAATCTGTGATGGCTGAAATGAACCCTTAACCCTTTATAGGGAACTCATAGAAATACTATGTTTTATAATTTTTATTGATATATAGAAAATCAAGGTCAATGAAGTTACCATATTTGGTTCCTTACACTTAAGTGGCAAAACTAAGATGCAAAACTAGTCCAGTTGAACCTCAAAGAGCTACCAAGAAGAACAATGACCTGGGTAAATGAGATGAGAAATTGTTCTTATTTTAGTTCCAAAATCCAAATTTTTTTGCAATATTATACCTGTTACCAAATGTTTGTGTAACTTCGTGTGTAATGCACTTGTACAAATGATAAGTTGAGGCATAATATTATTAATATTGTTTGGGGTTTTTTTCACGTTATTCATGTTTTTTGTGAAAGGATAGTTTGTAAATGTAAATATTTTCATAATTTAATGTTTTTTATTGCACTAAAACAAAGAAAAAAAAGGAATTATAGGTTATGATGCTATTACTTTAGTGGTCCGGCCCACTTGAGATCCAATTTGGCTCAATGTGGCCCCTGAAAGAAAAGAGTTTGACACCCCTGGATTAAAACGTCCAGTATTATCCATGGTGTCCACAGGTTGGACAACAACAATGATTTGTGTGAGTGTTTGGACCAGTTTGGAGTCAATTTCGTGTTTTGGACAGGGATATTTTAACCCTATAACACCAAATGTATCATATTTAATACATGACTTTGGAAGCCCTCTACATGATCAGTGTGATATTTTTTTTCTTGATAAACCTGATGTATACAATTAGATACATGCAGTACATTGATAATCCACCAAGGGGGACGAATTTGTCCACCAGAGGCCTTTCCAGTGACACTACAAGATTCTCATTAATGAGGAAGGAGGCAGAACTTTGGCAATTTTGAAAAGGAATTATCAATTTGTTAGACATGTTTGTGTTATGTTTTTGTTTGTTCAAAAATAATAATATTTGAGCACTGAGACCTGATGTATCAAATATGACACAAAATTAAAAGTCATACATGGAAATTGATATTTCACCACCAGAGGGAGAATGTGAGCGCGAATGAATAATGGGTCAATAATGTAAAGCGCTTTGGGTGTCTAGAAAGGTGCTATATAAATCCAATCCATTATTATTATCATTATTATTATTATTATTATTATTATTATTATTATTATTATTATTATTATTATTATATTTGAAAAAAAAAAACAAAATAAATAAAAAATTGGGGGGTTGTTCTGAAGGACCAATAAAAGCTCCAATTTCAAAGAACTGGAATTTTCTGTCATTAATTTAATAGTTGAGGCTTTACAGGGTTAAAAGACGTTTATTGTGTCGACAAAAAACTGACAATATGTTACTGATCCAGAAGAAGATCGACAACCGAGTGAATATTTTCATTTAAAGTCTGAATCTATTCTTGATGGGCATCATTTCAGTGTTATCTAAACTTAAAGTTCATTGATTTGTCATATAAGTTGCAGCTTTACCTTTACAGGGTAATGATCCAATCCTGTACACTTATGTGTACTAGTCTAGTTTTGTTATAAGACTTTTTTTTTTTTCCATAAATATCTGGAACTCATACATTTTTCCCACATTTAGTTTCAAAATTAATGAAACCGCATCCAAAAAGCCACAGTTTGCCCTGTGAAGCTGTGATTGGAGATGTTTTTCTCGCGTCCGTGTGCAGAGTTTGCATCCCTAGATACATTTTTCTTCATATTATCTATAGTTTTAGTGCAGATCTACACCCTAGACATCCCTGAAGGCCTACATACCAGCAAGAAACAAACTCCTCTTATCCATTATCCTTGTAGGAAAACAAATCACCATTCATCCAGGCCAGTCTTTTCCGATACATACCATAACTATGGCGGGTTTTCTGCGTTAGTTTACCAACGGAACAGCCTGTGATCCTAAGAGAAGACATAGGGGATGTACTGTACTTAAGCGTTTATAGAGCTGTTGAAAGTTGGCTCGCTAACAGATGGCGATGCAGGAGGCTAAATTAAGGCAGCCCACTTTTTATGGGTGATGGAGCAACTTAGTAGTCGATACTTTTACACAACAAAGCATCATTAATTTACAAAGTGAAAGTCCCGTCCCTCCCTCCCTCCCCTTTTTAGCTGAGGGTGCCGTATGACAGCAGAGCTACTGAGATCTTCCCGCCAATATTGTATCTTCAATATTGTGTCTCTGTTCACTGTCACTTTCATGCCAGACCTCCGTAGCCAAATTGGCCGGCCACTCCAGGGCTCCTTTAATGAGGAGATTTCGAACTGGAAGCAGCCTGTCTTCCAGTAAGTGGCTCCTTAAATTATGCTGGAGTTTGTTAATCCTGGGGATCTACGGCGGGTGGGAGGAAGAAGCACTCGGAGTTTTACACTCCCTATTGATTAGTGCGCAAACAGCATTTCTACATAAGTAAAAAAAAAAAAAAAAAAAAGTCTTCCACTCACCCGTTTGATTTCAGGGATTTCTGCAACGTCAATAGAATTAATTGAAAATGATAATTATAGAGTTTTGTCTGAAGTGCGGATCAAAGTGCTACTATTAAGTCTCAATTTAACTCAAAGGCATTTTCAATATTCACTCCCAAATGAATTACATCGACTAAAAAAAACAAAAAACAAAAGCATTGGGCATTTCACAGTATTTTTTACCCTTAAAGACCTACAGCTATTTCTGTGGTGAATTCTTGTCAATATCTAGCCTAATATTTCCTATTTTGTTCATTTTTCCTTTGAATTTTTCAGTGATATTCCCATATTTTCAAAGTCAAGGTACCTTTACTTTTACTTTTTCTGCTGTAAAAGGAAAGGGCATCTACAGGGTGTCCCGTAAGTCTCCATACACAGGAAAAATAAACGTTTCTTGACATAAACCATTTTTATTTATACAGTATAATATGCTCTATATGACTGCCATTTTGTCTGGAACACATTTCAATGTGTGTCCTCCACTGCTGAAGAACTATAAAGAAGAACTATAAAGAAATACATGTTAGAACCATATGTATTATGTCTCCTATGTATGGAGACTTATGGGACACCCTGCACATTATATCATATTAACACAAAACAAAACACAGACAGAGGAAAATAACAAATACACATGGGCAAGTACTCACAAAAGCTCACTGATCTGGACTCAGTTAAACATAAAATATCAAATAAATCAAAATACCAGGACCAAGAGAATGTCAAACCATAGTCCTGAGAGGATTTGAGTGAAAGGTTAAAAGGTTAAGAAGTGCACAACGACTTATTTAAAAAACGAACAGCAGCATTAACCTGGCAAGAAAACGTCAAACTGCAGAGAATAGAAATAAATAGCAAACTTCAGTAAAAAGTGCACAAAAACTTGGTGAAAAGCATAATAAATAGAACTAAATAACTGGTAGATTCAATGAAAGATTAAAAAGTGCATGAATGCTTATTTAAGAGAGAAACAGCAGTGAGAACAAAGCTGTTCCTCTAGTCTTCTCCCCAAAGGCATGTACTATTTTCTGTACTGATTATGTGGATGTTCCTATAAATCTGAGTAAATTTTAAAAAATATTATATGAGAACAGAGAAAACTGAAACAAAACTGACTTTTTCAACAAAATGTGTCACTAAAAGAACATAAAAACAAGCATCTACAACCACTGCCATTTGTCAACTACATGAGTTTTACCGTCCAATCCATTCATTTTTTTAAGACTCCCATTATAACAGGCTGCCTATAGGTGTCTTCATATTTTCTTTGCAATAAAATCATCAGAAAATGTCTTTTTTTCTAATTCTTTTGCACCTTTGTTTTCAGAAAGAACTGAACTTTCAATATCTGGTCATTAATTACACTGGGTTACAAAAAAATGTTTTTTGCAAGTTGTCTAGGTTTTTTCAACTGAATTAGGACCATTTTGCACCGCTAAATCCAAAAATGACATCTGTTTTTCTCAATCAGGTCAGGTTTTTTGTGCTAATTTGATTTTGAAAAATTTGATCTTCTCACAAAATTAATTACATTTTTGTGACTTTATCAGTTGATTTTTTATGTAGTTCCACCCAAAACGGGTTTTAAGAGAAAAAAAATCATTTTCTAACAGGATTCCTGTTAGGTACAATGGTGTATTCACCGCAGATGTAGCAGAATACGTCAGGCTTATTTTTGCAAGATCTTCTAGTCAAAGCCACTTCACTCACCTGTAATATTAAAAAAACCATTAATCATAAATTGGCAAAAGTAAAATCTTCAGAACTCGTTTACTGCAAGAAATATGAAAGAATTTTGTATCATATGATGTGAAAATGCTCATAAATGTAAGCAAAAATGTTAAAAAGCCAATATGTAGCATAGTTGAGAAAGTTGACCTGATTGAGCAAAATTAATGTGATTTTTGGATTCAGCACACCAAAATTATCCTAAATCAGCTCAAAAAACTTAAACAATAAATTTATTGTTGACCAGTGTTATCATTATTATAAATAACCAGCGCACTGACCCATGGGGATCCACGGGTTCTAGATTTGGTAGTTTTTCTACTGTTGTGTATTCGTGCATGCTGTACCGCATTTGTCCAGCAGTCACCGCCAAAGCGTTCTGGCCATAGTAACATGATTGTAAGGCTATTGTATTCCAAAATTACTAATATCTCCCAAAATAATGGTCCTGTCACCTTGCCGTTTTCGCTAGTCTGTTCCTTGACTAAAAATACATGCGTGTTCCAAACTGCAGCCGTCAGCTTTTTACGGATTTTGTGTGAATCCCAAGACACACACACGCACACAGAGGCCACTTGGCTTTTATAATATAGATAAATGCTTAAAACAGTGTGTTTAAGTAAAAAAGAATAAAACAGGCTTGAAGTTTTTAGCATATTTATTATCAGAGACAACTTCAAATGTTCATAATGAAACTTTTTGCAGAAATAAACTTTCACCTACTGTACTTTCCGAACTATTGCCCGCACCTGACTATAAGCTGCACCCACCCCATCTCCAACATCTCACCATCGATTCATTGATGCCAAGCTTTTGTGCAGCAGCTCTATTTCCTTCTGCGACAGCCGGATCGATCGTTAGCCCGGAAAACATAAATTAGCCGCATCATTTTTGAGCCACGGGTTCACAACGTGTGGAAAAAAGTAGCGGCTTATAGACCGGAAATTATGGTACTTACATCTGCTCAAACAGACTGATCTCAGTAAATGGCGTTGTATGTCATGCCAGTTCTTATGGCATTAGGCGTGCTATACCTATGCATTTTCGATATTTCGCGAGTTATTTAATGTCATTTGAGTCAATTGATAGCAAGATCTCCAGTTCGCATAACCCTAACCATCAGTGCATGGTATTTGACACATCGATTCAGGTTGGACAGGGGGCTAAAATGGTGTCAACATACATGTGGAAAGCTTATAATGCATACAGACAACCCGCTAATTAAAAGTGGTGTGTATATTTATGCGAGTCACGATATCACGTTAGCTCAAACATGCTTTTTGGTCTTGAACATTCAGTATCCATGCTATTTCCAGGTGTTTTTTAGCCTGTGTGGAAGTCTCTGAAACAGTTCCTTTCAACTTGTAATAGAGTCCCATATTGCTGCCATAAAGTGTTAAATAGTGTCAGAAAGCTCAGAATCTCAGCTTTCCGATGTTGTTTGAATTTTGTAGCTAGCATAAACGCTTCAGGAGTTACAGTAATTTGAATGCTGTAACGTGCAAAATGCAGCGTCGGAGAGACTGCAGTTGTTAAAGGGTTAAAACTCAGATCATTATCCAATTTTATGGAGTTCATGAGATTATTCAAGCGATCATCAAACAGCATAATGTGATGTAGTTTATCAGATAGTAGCAGTAATCTGATTATGAGTAATCAGATTAACACACATGGATTTCTCCTCAATATTCCATTGTCTTCGTACATGTATACAGGTGAATGTACTTGATTTAATTTTTTGTCCATGTGTAGATTAAAAAAAATTACAAATCGTAGGAAACAGAAGGGACGTAAACACATGTACTCCAAAAGAAATCCAATAATGGACTGAAACATATAAATCACCGTTTTTCAGTTGTAAGAACATATAAAAAACTAGAAGCACTCGGAGAGCGCAGACCTCCGCCAAGGTTGATCAGTGGCCCCCCCGTGGGCCCCCCCACCCCCGATCACCACCAAAATTTAATCATTTCTTCCTTATCCCATTTCCAACAAACCCTGAAAATTTCATCCAAATCTGTCCATAACTTTTTGAGTTATGTTGCACACTAACGGACAGACAAACAAACAAACAAACAAACAAACAAACCCTGGCAAAAACATAACCTCCTTGGCGGAGGTAAACATCAGATCCAACCATTACAATTATTAGATTATTTCTAGTTATTTGATTTTTATGGTCATGTGAACGGGTTCAATGTTGCAGAAGATGACAGAGTTTCTGAACGTCCAAATGGGTCATATCTGATTTTATTTTTAAAAAAAAAACAAACTGAGAAATTTCATTTTACCTGAATAATTTTAAGGTACTGATTGGATTAGCGGATCCAAAGGTATTAAACATTTCAGATCAGTAGATGCTTTGGGTCTTTGGTCTTTTAAATCAAATTAAAAAAGTTAACCTCAACCTTCAAAGTATGAAACAGCACAGCCATAAAGTGTTATATAGTTTCGAAAAGCTCAGAATCTCATCTTTCCGATGCCGTTTGAATTTTGTAGCTAGCATAAACGGTTCAGGAGTTACTGTAATTTGAATGCTGTAAAGTGCAAAATGCAGCGTCGGAGAGACTGCAGTTGTTAAAGGGTTAAAACTCAGATCATTATCCAATTTTATGGAGTTCGTCAGATTATTCAAACGACCATCAAACAGCATAATGTGATATAGTTTATCAGATAGTAGCAGTAATCTGATTATGAGAAATCAGATTAACCCACATGGATTTCTCCTCAATACTCCATTGCCTTTGTGCATGTATACAGGTTAATCTACTTTATTTCATTCTGTTACATTTGCCCATGTGTAGAGAAAAACTGAATGGACTGAAACATGTAAATCACTGTTTTTCAATTGTAAAAACATGTAAAAACATCAGATCAAACCATTACAATTATCGGATTATTTCTAGTTATTAGATTTTTATCGTATGTGAATGCGTTCAATGTCACAGAAGATGACAGAGTTTCTGAACGTCCAAATGGGTCATATCTGATTTTATTAAAAAAAAAAAAAAAAAAGCTGAGAAATTCCATTTTACCTGAATAATTTTAAGGTATTGATTGGATTAGCGGATCCAAAGGTATTAAACATTTCAGATCAGTTGATGCTCTGGGTCTTTGGTCTTTTAAATCAAATAAAAAAGTTAACCTCAACCCTCAAAGTATAAAACAGCAAATCCATAAAGTGTTATATAGTTTTGAAAAGCTCAGAATCTCATCTTTCCGATACCGTTTGAATTTTGTAGCTAGCATAAACGGTTCAGGAGTTACAGTAATTTGAATGCTGTAAAGTGCAAAATGCAGCGTCGGAGAGACTGCAGTTGTTAAAGGGTTAAAACTCAGATCATTATCCAATTTTATGGAGTTCGTCAGATTATTCAAACGACCATCAAACAGCATAATGTGATATAGTTTATCAGATAGTAGCAGTAATCTGATTATGAGAAATCAGATTAACCCACATGGATTTCTCCTCAATACTCCATTGCCTTTGTGCATGTATACAGGTTAATCTACTTTATTTCATTCTGTTACATTTGCCCATGTGTAGAGAAAAACTGAATGGACTGAAACATGTAAATCACTGTTTTTCAATTGTAAAAACATGTAAAAACATCAGATCAAACCATTACAATTATCGGATTATTTCTAGTTATTAGATTTTTATCGTATGTGAATGCGTTCAATGTCGCAGAAGATGACAGAGTTTCTGAAATGGGTTATATCTGATTTTATTAAAAAAAGCTGAAAAATTCCATTTTACCTGAATAATTTTAAGGTATTGATTGGATTAGCGGATCCAAAGGTATTAAACATTTCAGATCAGTCAATGCTTTGGGTCTTTGGTCTCTGAAATCAAATAAAAAAGTTAACCTCAACCCTCAAAGTATGAAAAAGCACCGTCAAACTTCTGGATAACATATAAGACCGTACTCTGCTATCTCATTAACTTTGAAGACACACTTGTTAATCTTTAACATAGCGCTATTAAATAAATAATCTTTGATTCATCAATTAGATCTCAATATTTCATCCTCTGCTCTTGAAAAGGCTTGAAAGACGTCAGTGACATTTGAGCACCGTCACAGTGTGTTTTCCAGCATATATATAGCGGAAGATAAAATGAATGCCTTTTTAAGTTTAAAGGCCCCGGACAAGACTTAAAAGAGCCCTCAGGTCGTCTGAGAATGGATGCACTTTCATCCCGTTCCTCGGAAATGAAAGGAAAAGGGAAAGCTGCTCTCTGGTTTTTATGTCTGCAACATTCTGACTGATGATCTGTGCAATGCACCATTTGAGACTTCACTGTTTTAATGCAAATCTGTGCAGGTCTACGCAGCTAAGGTGAACTGGAAACCTATCTGCACTGTCCTACATAGACTCTGATGTATTATTATTCCTTTTTTAATTGCGCTACACATTGTATAATGTTATGTAGCTATTGCCACGCTGTATTAATGTGCTTTGTTTAACAGAGGACATTATCTTTATTCTGCAGTGCAGCATCATAATGCAATGATGAATAAAGCAGATTGTAAGTTTTAGCTCTATAAACATATTTCAGGGCCAGAGCTCTTCTGGAAGATGAACAGCGTAATTAGTTAAGTCTCAGATGGTGGAGCCACAGATTGGTTGATATAAACAGTCATAGCAAGTGTTTCTAATATGGAAAGGTTAAGAGTTTAACCCTTTCATGCATACTGGTCACTACAGTGGACAGCTATTCTACAGCTGTTCTCTTGTTTATTCATGGATTTTTTAAATTTCTTTTTTTTACACATATCTTTATTAAAGTTTTAAGACACTACATATCTTTTCTAACATGAATTGGTAACATTATGTAGATCTCTCCTGAGCATAAACCCCCAGAATCACAACCCCTCCCCATAGTTTTCACACAATTTATCAGTAAATACCTGTTTCTGTGCGTGAAAAATTAAACGTGTGGTGTTCAGCTGAGTGGACATTTTTGAAACTTCATGAAAAATAGGTTCATAAGATTTTTTTTTTTTCATTATTATTTTATCAATTTTTTTTCATTTTTTAAAAATTATTTT
Source organism: Sphaeramia orbicularis (assembly GCF_902148855.1). NCBI lineage: Eukaryota > Metazoa > Chordata > Actinopteri > Kurtiformes > Apogonidae > Sphaeramia > Sphaeramia orbicularis. The sequence continues at coordinate 38,703,595 of NC_043970.1, read as the reverse complement.
CATGTAATTTATTTTTTTACATTTATTTTTCAGAAGATAATTTTCAATCGCATTGTTTTTTTTCATGCCTAAAGAGGAATAAAAAAACTCAGGAAAAAATTTTGATTAACGTTCTCATAATTCGTGCATGAAAGGGTTAACATAGAAATTAACCCTCCGGTATCCAGGTGCGCCTTTTAGGCACACTGAGCACTTCATTTTAAAAAACTTCATATTATTTTTCACAATTTAAATAAGGTTATTTATTGGCTATCATGCTATTATTTTACTGATCTGGCCCACTTCAGATTAAATTGGGCTGAATGTGGCCCCCGGAAGAAAATGAGTTTGACACCCCTGTGCTAGCGTATGTGACGCCATGTATGGACACCCCCCCCCGCCCCGACATATCGACAAGATACTGAATTTTATGAAAGCGTCCACAAATATTTACCTTTCATAGGGCCCAGAATTGGTAGCGGTGCCTCTGAATCCATTTAGTGTTTTTTTTTTGTTTTGTTTTGTTTTTTATTATGAGTCTTTCTTGATTAAGTGTTCACCTCATCCACTTCAGCCTACGGTACGAGTATGTTTGTAACATGCTGATTTCTTGTCCCTTAGGAAACAAAGTTGTGGTGACAAAAATGAAACAATTATGCAGTAATCATGGCATTACACATGCTTTGCCAAAGCAGCGGTGCAAAACAAAGACCTTTTTATGTTATTATGAGAAGCGTAATAATATTTTCAGTTCATTAGGAAGAATGGCAGACTGCCACCAGACTGTGTAATTCATGGAAAAACTCAGCTGGAGAAGTCTGGAGCCAAGTCCTGGAATTTGGTTTGGAACCATTTTAGCCAACAAGGAGAGGGTCAGCTGTTTAATTCTGACATCTTTCTGCTTTTTGCAACAAACTGAATATATTGTCAAGAAACTGCATAGCCACGTCTGACTAGTTTCTTCCCCTTGTCGGATTTTATTCAGACTGGAACTTTGTGTTTAGTGTTTTCAACATCCATATCTACAAATGTAACTTTAAAATAATTACTGTCAGAACTTTTCAATTATCTAGAGTCGTATGTGTCCAATCGTCCTCAAACAGACCTCTTATCTAATAACCAAGCATCCCACGCTCATGGGTAGGAGCCAAAAAAAATGTAACAATTTGTCTGTAAAAGTTAGATTATTGTGCTGGCTAGAGACCAGTCCTTAATAATAATAATCTTATAAGAGTTTCTGCGCTTATAGAGCTGGGATTTATATGATAAGGAGTAGCCTTTGGAGATCAATCGCACGCTTAACAATTGCTATTTCAACATAGGAAGCATGTTGATAACAAAAAAAGCACTAATGAAACTATGCAAAATGCCATATATTTCCACATTAGACAAATAGAAAATATGCTTGGATGATGTTAAGACTAACAGATGCACTAAATTGACTTTAACAGCATGAACTCACTCTGCAGTAAGCCAAAGTAGCATAGCACCATTGCATGCGGTACATTGGACCACGGAATCCGAATTGATTAAAGGGCTATGAACCATCTGCCACCTTTTGAAGGCTGTACAAAGAGATTGATGATGTTTATCATGCTTCTATAAAACTCCAGAGGTGGCTTCAGAGCCAGCTCATAACTGGCCTGTAAATCGATATCCGTACGACAGACAAGGCAAAGCTGATGGAGGCATGATTTCAGTCCAGCGTTCGTGGATGTGTGTTTGTGTGTGTGTGTGTGTGTGTGTGTGTGTGTGTGTGTGCGGATGTGTGTGTGTGCTGCTTGTGCTCTGAAATTGAAGCATCTGCTACCAAGCACACCCATTCCAAGTGTGGAAATGGGTTTCAAACAAACCAATAAGTTAGCTGAAAATGAACTAGCCCCGACTGCAGAAACATTCAAAATAAATAAATATAGAGAAACTCACATGCGGTTTCCACACCAAACAGCTCAATTCTGGCCCAAACAGAATTAATAAATAAATATATATTAGGGACACCTTCCGCATGGTTGAGGATGCTGCCGACGCGTACCCATCAACTACCGAGTCCCAGCCACTTTCATCCTGAATTTATTTAGACGAATTCTAATCACTTAATGAACTGTTCTCACCTCATCAGCCCACCATTTATCCCCATTAAATCTGCACCATTTCATGCAGATAAAGCTCTCACATTTCACTTGCAGCGAATCATTGTTGATTACTTTAAAACCCTGCATTTTTTAGATAAGAACCACACTCACCGGTTCATAATATACATACTATAAATCTTGTCGTTATCCGTGGCTCTTATCGCTCTTATTTATCAAGAGTTTATCTATCTTTATCTCCCTTATTCCTGCCTTTTTAGAAATCGCTAATTAATTTAATTTCTGGAGCAAACATAGTGTGCAAAAAACTATTAAAAAGTGACTATAGACAAAGGACAAACTAAAGAAACCTGCCCCCAAAGCCAGAGTCTATCTCCAGATATCTTAACAGATGCTCTGATTAGTAATTGTTTTGCAAATTTTGCTTTTAATTAAAAGATGAGTGGGTGATACAGAAAGTAATACCGGACTGCAGTTGTTTGTCTCTTGCTGTTTATACACAGGAAATAACCTGTATGTCATTGGACGCTTCAGAACATTGTGTTCCAAGGCTTATTTTATAAATGCTTTTAGCGTTGCCTTGTCAACTTCAGTGATGGAGCACTTTAAGCAGTTTTTATGCGTGCCAGAGGTAAAAATAAATAAATAAGTCAGTTTTTTTTTTTTTTTGCACAGTTGGATGTTTACCTCATTGTTCATCTGCCCTGTTTATGTTACATACCACTATGCTAGCAGCTTGAGTTAACCCATAAACACCCAAGCATCTACTGATCTAAACTGTGTGATAACTGTTGGTCCACTAAGTCTATCAGTTCATGTAAATAATTGGTGTAAAATGCAGTTTGTCATCTTTTCATTAATTATATAGGACTACACTATAAATGAGAAAAGAAAGAAAAATAATATTGCTGACAGACAGCCCCCCTCCACCCGCCGGCACCAAAACGTAATAATTTGTTCCTCGTGCCAGTATCAACATTTCCTGAAAATTTCATCAAAATCCGTTCGTACCCTGCCCCCTCACCCCCGATCACCACCAAAATTTAATCATTTAGTCCTTGAGTTTTCTTTTTTTGTTGTTATCTTGCTAACAGACAGCCGCCCCCCATCACCACCAAAATTTCATCATTTGTTCCTTGTGCCAGGATCAACATTTCCTGAAAATTTCATCCAGCCCCCCCCCAGCACCACCACCACCCACCCAATCACTACGAAAATTTAATAATTTGGTCCTTGAGTTTATTTATTTTTTGTTGTTGTTATCTTGCTGACAGACAGCTCCCCCCCCCCCCCCCCCCCCCCCCATCAGCACCAAAACGTAATAATTTGTTCCTTGTGCCAGTATCAACATTTCCTGAAAATTTCACACCCGCCCCCAACACCACCAAAATGTAATCATTTGGTCCTTGGGTTTTCTTTTTTTGTTATCTTGATAACAGACAGCCCCCCCCTCCCTCCATCACCATAAAAATTTAATCATTTGTTCCTTGTGCCAGGATCAATCAACATTTCCTCAAAACTTCATGAAAATCTGCCCCCCCCCATTCACCACCACAATTTAATCATTTGGTCCTTGAGTTTTCTTTTTTTTTTTGAGTTATCTTACTAACAGACAGATGACACCCCCCCCCCCCAATCACCACCAAAATTTCATCATTTGTTCCTCGTGCCAGTATCAACATTTCCTGAAAATTTCATCAAATGGTCATCAATTTCATCCATTTCTACATCATTGGTCATAAAATGTGATCTTATGTGGCACATCTGTCTTAACTTAACACATAATTATGATATTTCAACCAATCCAACAGTTCACTCATATTTTCCAGCAGCACTGTCAGTATTTAACAGTTTATTCAATAATTGCTTCTGTGATATTAGATTAAGAACATTGTGTTTGTCTGTTTGTGTGATGTAAATGCAGATCGGATCACGTTTTATGACCAATTAATGTAGAAAAAAACAGGTTAACATGTCTTTTCTTGGCATCGTATGTGTGTAATGTCAATAAAAAAAAAAAAAAAAAAAAAAAAAAGAAAAGAAAAAATAACAAAAAGCAGCCAAATTACTGCTACCTTTGAGGTTTAAGCAACAATACTTGATTATTATATATATTAAATACATTGTGGTTCCTTTTTTATCAGCTGTTTTACAATCTAAAGTGCTCTCAATGGCAAATTATATCCGTAAAAAAAATCTATATTAATACTAAAGCATGTGACAAACGAGAAAAGAAAAGTGAAAAGAGTCACAATTACATATAATCTGTGGTTTGGAGTGACTTTTTTTTTTTTTTATGGCACCTGTGTTGAAAATCACATCGCATCTGTCAGGTGTTAGAATAACATACAATGGTGTTTGATTGCTTTGAATAAATGTGGTCCTTACTGAGGGGAAAAAATAAAAAAAATCTCCACAGGACACTTAACTTGCTGCAATCAAAAGGAGAAATAAATAAATAAATAAATAAATAAATAAATCCTGTGTTATTTGTTCGAGTACAATTCAGTTGCCGTATCAAACTGCAGAATTACACTTGCAAAGCCTTTAGTATCAAATCGTGTTTTCTGGCGAGTTTGTTTAACTTCTCTCCCCCAATAAAATCATCTCGATTGTGGAGCTTTTAACCCTTTATCGCACAAGTGACTGTTTTTGGTCATTTCTGCATACATGACAAAACAGTCACAGTGAGGACTAGGGGTGTGTATTGGCAAAAATTTGGCAATACAATACAAATCACAACGCTAGGATCACGATACGATATATTGCAATATATCGCAATACTGTTAACAAGGCAATATTTTTTGTTTTGTTTATTTTTTTTAAAGATTACTTCCTGGAAAAACTTATGGTGTAGCATTTGGATAAATAAAGTTTTAACATGTGGCTTTACCAGTGTAAAAAAAAATCACACAAATAAATAATGCTTTACAGACATTACAGTTGAAGATCCTGCTTAAATGTTCATATTATTGTGAAAAGAATACCTTTTTTTTTTTTTTTTGCCAGTTATGGGTAAGGAACCAAATATGATAACTTCATTAACCTTGATTTTGTTGTTGTTTTTTGTTGTTGTTTTTTCTTCTCCCTCTTTTTTTTTTGTGGTTAATAAGTCTGTTGGTATGTTGTATAATTTTTTTTTGTATTGTGTCTGTGTGGTCCCTTATGTCTAAGTACATGTTTTTGTAAATGTATAATTAAAAACAAACAAACAAAAAAAAAACAACAACTTGATTTTCTACATAATAATAAAACAACATTTTGAAAAAATTCAGAAAAGTGATAAAGTCTTGTTATGTCCTCCAATAAAACAGTAAAGTTGAAATCTTTAATTTCACAGTATTTCTATGAGGTGTCTGGATCAGCACTTATGTTGGTCTAATGTTCTAAAATACATGTTCCTTTCACCTTACATATATTGTTCTTACATGTTTTCTATATATTTGTTGGATTTTTTTTTTTGGACACTAATGGGTAAGGAACCAAATATGGTAACTTCATTAACCTTGATTTTGTTGTTGTTGTTTTTTTTCCTGTTTTTTGTGTTTAATAGGTCTGTATGTTTTTTGTATATATATATATATATATATATATATATATATTTTTTTTTTTTTTTTTTTTTTTGTTTGTTTGTTTGGGTTTTTTTTTTTTTGGGGGGGGGGGGGTTTGTGTCTGTGTGTTCCCTTATGTCTAAGTATGTGTTTATGTAAATGTATAATTGAAACAAACAAAAAACCAACAAAACAACAAAAAGAAAACCCTTGATTTTCTACATAATAATAAAAAAATTGTGAAAAATTTCAGAAAAGTGATACAGTCTTGTTATATCCTCCAATAAAACAGTAAAGTTGAAATCTTGAATTTCACAGTATTTCTATGAGGTGTCTGGATCAGCACTTATGTTGGTCTAATGTTCTAAAATACATGTTCCTTTCACCTTACATATATTTTTCTTCCATGTTTTAAATAAATTTGGATTTTTTTTTTTGACACAAATGGGTAAGGAACCAAATATGGTAACTTCATTTACCTTGATTTTCTACATAACAATAAACAAATAGTGAAAAATTTGACAAAAGTGATAAAGTTTTATGTCCTCCAATAACACACTAGGGTTAAAATCTTGAATTTCAGAATATTTCTATGAAGGTTAATATGTGCACATGTAACAGGAAGCGTCCCTTTAGCCCCCCCCCCCCCCCCCCCCCCAGCTTTCCATTTATGAAATTGACCCCTCCTGTTATATTACACACAGAGCATCTGATTTTCTGCCTTGAATACACAAAGTAATGATGGTTAGCCTCCAGTCCAGTCACTGCTTAGGCTGATATCTCTATAAATCAATCAATCAGAGGAGAAACTACCGGAGCCTCACGCTTTAAAAATGGTGACCTTTCAGCTGCAAATACAGTTCACTCCTGGGATCCACGAAGAATGTCACACAGAGAATAAGTGAGTTAAGGTCCCTCTGCTATGCTAAATTTGTGTGGCCGCAGAATAAAAACGTCCATTGCTTATATTTATTTATTTATTTATTTATTTATTTTTTAGGGTTTTCTAAAGTATGTCTACGATCTAATAACCATGCAGAGTACATTTTTCTTCCTCTAACTTCACCTTTTTTTTGTTTTTTTTTTTGTTTTAGGGTTTTCTAAAGTATGTCTACGATCTAATAACCATGCAGAGTACATTTTTCTTCCTCTAACTTCACCGTATTTTTTTTGTTTTTTTTTTGTTTTAGGGTTTTCTAAAGTATGTCTACGATCTAATAACCGTGCAGAGTACATTTTTCTTCCCCTAACGTCACCTTTTTTTTGTGGGTTTTTTAGGGTTTTCTAAAGTATGTCTACGATCTAATAACCATGCAGAGTACATTTTTCTTCCTCCAATGTCACCGTTTTTTTGTGTTTTTTTTAGGGTTTTCTAAACTATGTCTACGATCTAATAACCATGCAGAGTACATTTTTCTTCCTCTAACTTCACCGTAACCTATAGATTACACATCGACACGATCGCAGGTTTGTTTTTCGTGTATAAAAAACATACCGGTCTCCAAACTTTCCCTAAGTAGTGAGCAATTATTATTATTATTATTTTTTTTCTTTTAACACATATCTTTATTAAGGTTTTAACACATTACATATATTTTCCAACATGAATTGACAACACTGTGTGTGCAGACAGCGGTTCACCGGCCTACTTTCATGAGTTCTGAGGGCTAAAGTTTTTGGAATAAGACCTAGAATACAGATCTCCGGGCACATTGAGATTTCTTTGTCTAAAATATTGGAAATTGTGTTAATTATCCTTCTCCAAAATTCTTGCACGAGTAGCTGTTTTCTAACCCGGGGGCTGCAGCGATGTGATACGAGACGCCTCATTTCACTCAAGACAAGCGTATGGATTTAGAGCAGTGCACCGAGTGTCCCAAAAAGTTTGAAAGTGCACCAGAAAGACGGTCCATTATCAAAGCTTACGAAGGTGGCACTGCCCTTGTTCCTGTGCTAATTTTATCAGATGAACTTCCATGGCCAGGAAGCATTCTATTTTATTTGCTGGGCAAATGTGCCACCCGTGAGGCAGACAAATGAGCGCAATGCACTTTGTAGAGAACAACATCATTGACCCTGCGCTCCCTCACTGCTATAGATTTTCCTCCGATGCAAGTTCTATAACCACGAGGGCACAAACAAGGCCTTTCCAATGATTAAGTCAAGCACTTTTGGTCCCCTTTTCAGCATTAATCTACTTGGAGCACCTTGCCAGAGCATTAAATGTGTCTGAAAATTGCCCTGCTATTTATGCTTCCCACCAAAAAAATCGAGGAGTTATGTATAATACGCAGCATCCAGTCGTACATGTGTGGTGCAAAGAGGAGGGAGGAAGAAAGTCTGAACAAAAATCCTGTTTCTCCCTGTTTGTGTGTTCCCTCACTATGTCATCGGGATGGATTTCTGCAGACAGGAACACCATCAGGTGAAGAAATAAAAGTCAGTAGCTACACAGTGTAATATAAAGGCAGCACACAGAGGGGCTGGCGCTGGTAATGGCTCATGCTGACACACACAAGCAGGGGATGGTCACTTAAAAGTTCAGCCCTGTGGCAGTCGACAAAAAATGATCCCGGGCTGCTCGGTTATGAAGTTGCTCATTGCTGTTCTCTGGTTCAATAAAACTGAAAACTGCGATGGAGAAATACAGGTTTCCCCCTGAGATCCAAGCTAAGCAACCTAAGCATGTTCAGTGTACCATCCATTAATGTTTCTTGCTCTGAATATATGTGCGTTTGGCTGGAATTCGACACAGCAGATGATCAGAATATTTGAACTAGAGCTGCACAATATATCGTTTGAGCATCGACATCATGATGTACGTACGCGCAATAGTCACATCGCAATTCCTGCAATGTAGCAGGTAAATGAACTCGACGTGTTGTCATCTAATTTCAACCTGCGTACCTGACACACCAATCACAATCATTCTTAATCAGTTTACCGAAGCAGACCACGTCCCTATACATGGTAACAATAGTCGCTTTTCCATTGGATATCTGCGCAAAACTTTACCGATATTCACTGAATGTTGAAAAAACAGAAGTGCGTAATGTCGTTTTTTTTCCGGTGTTAAATGATGTAAAAGATCCAGAAACCAAGATTTAAATGTTGGATGGTGTTTATCTTTCCATTTAAGTAGTGAAATAGTCTATATTTAATAAAAAACAGCCGTATCCCTAAGAATGTCCTGACAATAACAGTCTGATTAAAATACAGATAAAGACTTTCCTCTTCTTCCTCAAAAAACATCTAAAAAAAACCAATATTAGTCACTTCTCCATTGGACATCTGCACAAAACTTTACCAATATTTAGGAAATGTTGAAAAAACAGAGGCGCGTAATGTCGGTTTTTCCATTAAATCACAAATGCGATGATTTGTTTATTTATTATCGCGAGATGGCATGAGAAGTCATTCCATAAACATGGCGACAAATGTAAATATGGTGTTGATTTACAGATATATTCATTATTATTATATATTAGCCATCTATCTCGTATCAAATTAAAAAATGATTCGGTTTCCTGGTGTGTGCACACATACTGTGACATATTTCTTTGTCTTCTTTACTTGTTGTAATGTCTGTCAACATCCGTTTTTTAATTCACCTGACTCTAGTTGCGAAAAAAGTTCTTTCCATTTCAGTTTTGCGTGATATACCAATTGCACTACACCCGAAAAACCACTTCTTGCCAGCGCAAAAATGTTTAATCGAAAAATGAGACTTTTGGCAAAATTGTCGTTTTTCCATTAGGTCAATTTTTATGCGCAACTTATATTTGCGCAATTTGAGGGTCACTGGAAAACCGACTAGTGAAAATGAGCAACAAACGAGAAAATCACCGAAAACTAAGACTTGGTGCCAAAAAGAAAAGCAATGTCAGTTATCTGGAATTATTTCAGCTATAAGAAGGAGGATATTGAAACACGTGTTCTGTGTTGACAGTGTCTTACACCTGTTGCCACAACGATAGGTAACACAACTAATTTGTTTGACCATTTACGTCAGCACCACACAGCTATTATATCCCCATGAGTATTTTTTCATATCACAATATATATATATATATATATATATATATATAGCAGGATTTTTAAAAAATTGCTCTTTCACACCAGAAAATCAATAAAAATATTTGATTAAAAAAAAAATCGCAATGTCAGTTTTTGTTTGTTTTTTTTTAACATCGTGCAGCCCTAATTTGTACTATTTGTCATTGCAATTCACTGCCTATTTCTGTTCATTTATTCTCAGACACTGGGGTGCTTACTCTGTATCCAAAAAATAAATAAATTCCAGACTTTTTCCAGATTTTTTCAAAACTGCTATTTTTTCCTCCAAGACTTTATGTACTTTTATACTTCCGTGTCTTGGTTGAGATTGTACCTGTTGTGTGTTGTAGAATAGCTCATTTTAACGAGTGCACTTTCTAGATGTGGTAGTGTTTTTTGCTGTTGTGTATTTGTGCATGCTGTACCGCATTTGTCCAGCAGTCACCGCCAAAGCGTTCTGGGCATAGCAACGTGATTGTAAGGCTACTGCATTCCAAATTACAAATATCTCCCAAAATATTGGTCCTATCAACTTGTCGTTTTCGCTATTGTCTTCATTGACCAAAAATGCATACATATGCCAACCTGCAGCAGTCAGCTCTTTCAAGGTTTTTTGTGATTCCCATGACACACACACACCACTTGGCTTTTATAATATAGATAAAGGAATGAATGAATGAAAACATAATTTGAAGTAAATTTTGTTTTACTGACAGAAATGTTTTCAAACATATGAAAATCACAAAAGTTCACTAGTTCAAGTTCACTAGAATCATTCCAGTATCGACTGATTAGTAAAATCATATAAAGTTTTTTACATGTTTTCCTCATGTATTTCTTATTTTACAAGATTATGTGCATTTGAGCATACTCTAAACTTCAACCTTTTTCCATAATTTATAAGGACTTTCAAACAATGTTTCAAAATTCCATACTTTTAATGACTTTCAAGACCTGGTCAAGCACCGTATATTACACTTGATGAAAAAGAAAAATTTGATGGCCTCAAACAGCCAGATAATAAATACTAAATAAGGAGTAGATTTGACAAAAATAACTCAAATATGCAAAGAAATGACAGGTACCAAAATAAGTGAAGTGAAAAATGGAGGGAAATTTTGTGAAAATGGTTAAATTCATGTGTTATTATTAGATTTTAATGCAAAATATTCTCATAGTTATGCAAAGGAACTGCAGTTGGCTCAGGTAATTGATCCATAAGTTGTGAATTGTGCAATAATTATGAAAGGCGTAGATGTAGCATAACATAATTTAATATGGTATGACATATTCAACACCCCACATGATCATGATATTTTAATCATTTGTCATGCAAATTAATGTAATTCGCTGTCTTTTTTTTTTTTTTTTTGTTAATTAATGCTCACATATTACACTTGATGAACAAGACAATGTTGTTTACATCAAACTGTCAGATATATGAGTAAAAATAAGAATCTGTATAGGGTAGATTTGACATAAATAACTTAAATATACAAAGAAGTCACTGGTAATGACAGGTACCAAAACAAGCGAGGCAAAAAATGGGGCGAAATTATGTGAAAATGGTTAAATTAATATGTTATTAATATGTTTTAATGCAAAAGATTCTCATAGTTATGCAAAGGAACTGCAATTGGCTCAGATAATTTATCCATAAGTTGTGGATTGTGCAATAATTCTGAAAGGCATAGGTGTAACATAACATATTTAATATGGTACTACATATCTGACACACTACATCACATGATCATGATATTTTAATCGTTCATCATGCAAATTAATGCAATTCACTGTCTTTTTTTTGTTAATTAATGCTCAGATATTGCACTTGATGAACAAGACAATGTTTGCATCAAACTGTCAGATATATAAGTAAAAAATAAGAACCTGCACAGGGTAGATTTGACATAAATAACTTAAATATACAAAGAAATCACTGGTAATGACAGGTACCAAAACAAGTGAAGCGAAAAATGGAGGAAAATTCTGTGAAAATGGCTAAATTCATATGTTATTAATATATTTTAATGCAAAAGATTCTCATAGTTATGCAACGTAACAGCGGTTGGCTCAGATAACTGATTTATAAATTATGGATTGTGCAATAACTATGAAAGGCATAGATGTAACATAACGTAAGTTAATATGGTACGACATATTCGACACACCATACAATCATGATATTTTAATCATTCGTCGTGTAAATTAATGCAATTCACTGTCTTTTTTAATTCATTAATGCTCAGATATTACACTTGATGAAGACGACAGTGTTGTTTGCATCAAACTGTCAGATACATCAATAAAAAATAAGAATCTGCACAGGGTAGATTTGACATAAATAAATTAAACATACAAAGAAATCACTGGTAATGACAGGTACCAAAACAAGTGAAGCAAAAAATGGGGGGAAATTATGTGAAAATGGTTAGATTCATATGTTATTAATATATTTAATGCAACAAATTCTCATAGTTATGCAAAGTACCTGCAGTTGGCTCAGATAATTGATCCATAACTTGTGGATTGTGCAATAATTATGAAAGGCATAGATGTAACATAACATATTTAATATGGTACTACATATCTGACATGCTACATCACATGATCATGATATTTTAATCATTCGTCATGCAAATTAATGCAATTCACTGTCTTTTTTTTGTTAATTAATGCTCAGATATCACCCTTGATGAAGAAGACAATGTTGTTTGCATCAAACTGTCAGATATATAAGTAAAAAATAAGAACCTGCACAGGGTAGATTTGACATAAATAATTTAAATATACAAAGAAATCACTGGTAATGACAGGTACCAAAACAAGCAAAGCGAAAAATGGGGGCAAATTATGTGAAAATGGTTAAATTCGTGTGTTATTAATATATTTTAATACAAAACATACTCATAGTTATGCAACGTAACAGCAGTAGGCTCAGATAATTGATTTATAAATTGTGGATTGTGCCATAACTATGAAAGGCATAGATGTAACATAACGTAATTTTATATGACACGACATACAGTATAAGACCACATTAAAATTATTACAGATGCACAAATCAATACGCCAGTTTTCCGTTTAATCAGTCATGACTGTTGAGCAGCTGATGAGTCTCAGATATATTCATGTTTTACAATTGTTCATTTTCTGCACACATTACTTTTGTAGTGTGTCAAAAGCCATATTCACATGGGACTAATGTAACCTGTGGAAATTAACCCCCCACACTGGTGTTTTATGCAGAGTATTCATGTGGGATACTCTGCATAAAAGCAATGTCTGGTTTTTACTGGAATTTTCTGACATTATTTCCCTGGTTGTGATGTTTAGGACAGGTTCACTACGAACAGAGAACTGTTAAAAAGACAGAAAATGTTCCTCATGTCGCTGTCAACATGTCATCTGTCTCATCATCTGTTGAGACGTCGCTTTTCTGAAGGATTCAAATTAGCTTTTTGAGTGAATGTCTATGTTATACTGTGACGTGAGTGAATCTCCATCCAAAACCCTTTTAAAGCGTTCACTTATCATCACCGACCTCTAAAGTCCTCGACCAGGAAACAGGCTGAATAAACGCACTGAGGAGTCAAAAATATCCGTGTTGGGTGGAATTTTAACTTTAGAAATGACAGACGTGGACGATTACGATCACAGACAAACCTCTGTAATGATTACAAATTTCCAGACATGCACACATAGTACCAGTCCAATGCAAATAGGGCTTAAGATTTGGAAATTTGTTCCATTTCCTGATACTGTTTTGGTGAGGATATCCAACAGCATTCAGAGTTGGTCACAAAAGGAAAGAGTAAATTAAAAAAATAAAGTGGTTTTATATGAAACTGCAGTGAATACAAATAAATACAGAAGCCTTATATGAAAACAAACCACGGTACTGATTTACTTATTACCCTGCCCCCCCGAAGGAGAGGCAAGAGGTATTGTTTTTAGTTTGGTTTGTTTAACATTCAAGCAGCAAAACTATTGGTTGAATTCATGCCAAATTGGGTTTATAGATTGCCAGTGACCCAGAATAGATGTAAATACGTTTTGGGAAAAGTTGGTCAAAGTTCAAATTTTAATGAATTAAAAAAAAAAAAAAAAAAAGAAATTCCCATTTACTTTTAACCCTGTAAAGCCTGAACCATTAAATCATTGACAGAAAATTCCAGTTCTTTGAAGCTGGAGCCTTTATTGGTCCTTCTGAACAAAAAAAAATGTTTTCAAATAGCAATTTCCTTGTATGAGTTTCAATTTTGTATCATATTTGATACATCAGGTCTCAGTGCTCAAAAATTATTATTTTTGAACAAACAAAAAAACATAATATAACACAAATACGTCTAAAAAATTGGTAATTCCTTTTCTAAATGGTCAAAGTTCTGCCTCCTTCTTCATTAGTGACAGTCTTGTAGTGTCACTGGAAAGGGAACAAATTCCTCCCCCCTGGTAGATTATCAGTGTACTGCATTTATCTAATTGTATACATCAGGTTTTTCAAGAAAAAAAATATCACACTGATCATGTAGAGGGCTTCAAAACTCATGTATCAAATATGATACGTTTGGTGTTATAGGGTCAAAATTTCACATGTCTCTAGCAGCAAAACTATTGGTTGAATTCATACAAATTTGGGTTTATAGATTGCCAGTGACCCAGAAGAAGGAAGAGTAGGTCTAAGTTAAAAATCTTTATAAATTTTTTAAATCTTTTTTTTTTCCCATTTACTTATAATGGGTGAAATTTCTCATCTATAAAAACACTAATTTTCTTTCAATTTACCTCAAACTTGGCACATATATAGAAGCAACTGATATGCTGACATCAGCACACACATAGACATGATGACATCAGCTGGATCGATGCCAAAATAAGCTACAGTCTACTCTCGTTAAACCGCCCGCCGTTATACCACCATTTCCGCTTATCGCCATCCGCCGGCCCAGTTCCATGCACAAACAACACTTATACCATTGATTTCCCGACCGTTATACCGCCAGCGGCGCGGTGCTGCACCTCCGAGGTGCGCCACCGTGGCACCTCCGAGGTGCGGCTCCCAGTGTTGTCTTTTCCGTGGAAACCAGGTCGAAATGGCTCTTTGAGTGTTAAAGGTTGCCGATCCCTGCCTTACAACATAACAGAATCAAGATTTATTTAGAAACGTAATTAGAACGGGTTAACGGAGGCAGCATAGACATCATATAGGAAAGACATGCACATTATGGACGCAACCCGTTGTAACGCCATTTTCGCTATACCGCCAATTTGGCCGTGAACGGAAGTTGGCGGTATAACGAGAGTAGACTGTACAATATGAGCGAGGGGCGGGGTTTGGAAAAATTGAAGTAAATATATTGTATAAGCTTTGACCCCATGACAAGAAGCAAATAATGAGAAAAAATCTGACATGTTAAATGAAATCTGGTATAAAACATCAGAAAATGAATGCCATAAATCTCATATTGTTTGAACAAAAGGGTTAAAGGTACGTTAACCCTTTATAGGGCACTCATTGAAATACTCTGAAATTCAAACTTTCAACCTCAGTGTGTTAATCTCCCTCCTCTTGCCATAAAACACCCCAGCAGCACTTGCTAAAAAGAAAACACACGCAATAAAACAACAGTTAAAGCAGTGGTTCTTAACCTTGTTGGCGGTACTGAACCCCACCAGTTTCATATGCGCAGTCACCGAACCCTTCTTTATTAAAAAATAAAATATGATTTTTTTCAAATTCAAGACACAGGCATATGTTTTACTGGTGCACAAAATGAACCGTGCATTAACATCACTGTGCTCAAAGAACAAAACCAATACAGTGCATGAACTCACAACAAATTACATACCTTTTCACAAAGACATGATCTTTTTTAATACTACCACACTGAAATGGTTTTAATTTTTAACCTTATGTATTCCAATAATGAACTTATTGTATTTATGCTATTTATCATTTTTAACATTTTAACACACACCCATCACCTAATTTCCATCAGGCTACAATAATAATGAATATTTACTGCAAATCAGTGTGACTTCTGCTGTTGTGTATATGTATGTGTAGGCCGTCAGGTCAACACGGTTTTCATTTCATCTCGCTCCAAACTTTCCGAGTCACGCAATTTTGACATAAAAAAAAAGATAATTGCATGTAGTGTATCAAAAAAAAAGTTCTCGTTATACTCCTTCAGTATTTTTGTGATCGTTGTTTTATTACGGCACAAGCTCGGCTTTAGCGTAATACGATTTCTCCATCCGCGACGGTGCGTCAGTTGTCACATGATTGTAACTGACCAATGCGGTGACCGAAAAATGAAAACAAGCACTACACATGGCTGCCTCCGTGGTTAACAGGAAGTAGCAAAAGTCATAACAACGATTTGGAAAATACTCAAATAATTAATCGTCAGACGAGTGGAAGAGATTATAAACACTTCCGGATGTGTTGTAGTGCTATAAGCAACAACAATACACCGCGTATATTGGATGTCAATCAGAGAAAGAGTCTCCGAAGCCGTTTGTTTACATACACGGACCTAGCCCGACACACACACCCGACTAATGAGTCGAGTGTGTGTCTTGACCTCTGCCGAACCCCTGAGACTGACTCACCGAACGCCTAGGGTTCGATCGAACCCAGGTTAAGAACCACTGAGTTAAAGGGTCACAAACTGACAAAAATCACTAATATTCCCTATTTATTTCTATAACATCTCTCTGAATCACTGTATAGTTTTATAAAAACCAACATGCTTCTTGATCTCACTGAGACACGGGATTGGCCCCATATTTAATGTTTGCAGAAATGACCAAAAATAGTTACTTGCCTGATAAAGGATTAAGTGCAAAAGGAGGTGACACTAAATACTACCATTTTTTCTCTGAAATGTATGTTTTTTCTGCCGTACATACATCACATATATCCAGATTGGATCTTAATACACAGACTGACAAATGCATGTGTGTGGTCAGTAGAACTAAACTAAACCAGTAGAAACAAAAAACCCAACAAACATAATGTTCATATGCTCAAAATAAATGATCAGTCACCCAGCTTACATGTGAGAATTTGTTGGATTTGTTTCCGTTTCCTGTCTTGTTTGTTACATACCACAAAGTTCATGTCATAAACGCAATAATCGCCAGTGTGTAAGTTTATCAGTAAGACAAAAAGAACACAATTATTTCCAATGCATTAATGGTCTTCAGTGCCAGGCATCGATACTGAGCCATGAATAATCGTTCATCTGCTCCTGCTGCAGTGTTTATGGAACAGTAACTCCAAGAGCACATACGTCGCTAATTAAGCCAAATCCCATATAAAAACTTTTTTTTGTGTGTTTTGTTTTTTTCTTTTTAAGGATCTGCTCCAAAATGAACTGGATTCATCTTTTGTAGAGACAATGAGGAAGATAACTTTAGTAAGTTTAGAAACTTTATGAAATTATTATTTTGAAATCAGTTTTAGTGAGTTTGAAGAGGTCCAGTTTTGGACAATTAGTTATAGGCTAGAATTCTTTTTTTTTTTTTTTTTTAATTATTATTATGAATATACAGGACAAAACGTTTCTCCATTAGGCAAAAAAAAAGCTTCCATATAATTTTTTCCTCTAAATTTACCCCTTCTGAAGTGATTTATCACCATTTATTGTAATATTATCCTGTGTTTTGCATCGTTTCAGTGAAAATCATGTTTTTTGTTATATTTAATTCAAAGCTCAGATTAAAGTTGAAGGTTATTATATCTGAAACAGAGGAAACCGGAGAAAAAAGTGACTTTTTCAACAAAATCTATCATTAACTGAACAGAAAATAAGTGTCTCCATCCAACTGTCACTAATCCAACTTGATTGGTTTTACTGGTGAATCAATGTTGTAGAAGATGACAGTGTTTCCACGGTAACCACAGAGCCTCTGAACGTCCAAATGGGTCATATCTGATGACCATGAAAAGATGAATAACTGTATTTTACACCAATGATTTACATGTATTGATAGGATTAGTGAATCAACAGGTAGTAAAAAGTTTAGATCAGTAGAAGACTTTGGACATTTGGCTCTTTATGGGTTAATAGGCAACAATCTGTTTTGTTGTTTTTTTAAATTATGAACATACAGGACCAAAGATTTTTCCATTAGACAAAAGAAAAAAATACTTTAGTGTTGTACTAGTGTCAATTTCAGTTAAAAGAGGAAAATAGATTTTGCAGGTCATTTATTAAAAACACTGGAGATGTGGAATCAGCCAAAAAAAAAAATCTAAAAATCTATTTCTCTTCTTTTTTAATCCAAAAGATGCATATTGATCAGACAAATCCATCTAGTATCGTGTAATGATTTATCAGTTTTAGGTGTTATTGAAGCAGTAAACATTCCCAACATTAAACAATATAAAACATTCCCATACAAAAATATTTTTATGTTTGTTTTTTTTTTTATTTTTTAAAATTTTTTTGTTAAGGAAAAATAACTTTACTAAGTTTATTAACTTTACTACATTATTAATCTGAAATAAGTTTTGGAGAATTAGCTATTTATTAGACAAGAATCTCTTTTTTTTTTTTTTTTTTTTTTTTTAATTATGAACATACAGGACAAAAGATTTTTCCATTAGGTAAAAGAAAAAAAATACTCAAGTGTTAGACTAGTGTCAATTTTAGTTAAAAGAGGAAAACAGATTTTTCAGGTCATTCATTGAAAACACTGGAGATGTGGAATCAGCCAAAAAAAAAATAAAATCTAAAAATCTATTTCTCTTCTTTTTTAATCCAAAAGATGCATATTGATCAGACAAATCCATCTAGTATCGTGTAACAATTCATCTAGTTTTAAGTGTTATTGAAGCAGTAAACATTCACAACACAAAATAAAACATTCCCATATATATATATATATATATATATATATATATATATATATATATATATATATATATATATATATATTATTATTATTATTTTTTTTTTTTTATTTTTTTTTTTTTTAAGGGTCTGCTCTAAAATGAACTGGATTCATCTTTTGTAGAGACAACAACAAGAAAAATAACTTTACTAAGTTTATTAATTTTACTACATTATTAGTCTGAAATAAGTTTTGGAGAATTAGCTATTTATTAGGGAAGAATCTTTTTTTTTTTTTTTTTTTTTAATTGTGAACATACAGGACAAAAGATTTTTCCATTAGGCAAAAGAAAAAAACACTCAAGTGTTGGACTAGCGTCAATTTTAATTAAAAGAGGAAAACAGATTTTTCAGGTCATTCAAAACACTGGAGATGTGGAATCAGCCAAGAAAAAATGTAAAAATCTATTTCTCTTCTTATTTAATCAACATTATGCACATTGATCAGACAAATCCACCTACTATTGTGTAATGATTCATCTAGTTTTAAGTGTTCTTGAAGCAGTAAACATTCACAATATTGTCTTTATCTCCAGAAGGTGACCCCATGTTGGATAACCTGTGCGTCCATAAATGTAGAAGATGTTTCCTAAAAGTCCGAACATGACGCTCTGAACCGCTTCGACACAAACCCCTTGTATATATTTATTTCTCCGACACCATCCCCATGTTTCCAGCTCCTCTTGTAACCTTTAAAAACTGCTTGTGCTCTTAAACACAAATGCATCTTATTTCCCCTCATAGGATAATAACAGCCTTCATACATATGCGCATAAATTTATTAGTTCTAAATCAGCTGCAGATTCACAACTGCAGGGAAATGTTTTGACCCAACAGACAAACAGCCCATACCAGCTTGAAAATGCTTTAAAATGATAATATCTGGCAGAACGTAGGTTTTTACGGTGCATAACACTTTAAGAGGTGATGTTCCATGAAATGTTGAGCGCGACCTACAAGCCCGCGATATTTCATCATGTTTTTAAGAGTCAAATTAGCAGGAATAACTAAGAAAAAAAGGCCTTTTCTTTTGTGGAAAGTGTGGACCTTTCACCAGTGTAGAACCACCAGAGGAAAATAATAAAATAATAAAACAAAAAAAGAAAGAAAGAAAGAGGAATGCGAGGTCATTTTGGTATTATAAGTAAAACTATAAAAGAGGAGCTTGTTGAAACACTTCCACAATAATGTAATGCACATGGAGATTTTACAGTACCAAGGTTGAGACGCCCTTGTTCGGAAGCTTTTACTTAAGCTCAAAGATCAAATCTCTGAAGTCGTTTTCCGTAGCTTGAATTAAGAGCCATTTAAATTCCATATACAGTGCATGTAAAATGGACTGTATCATGTACCAGCAGAACCATAAGTTGTGTATATGACGACGCATGACGGCGCACACTTACCGGTTCCACGCCCTGTAATTAAAGCTTTACGGCCGTGGTAGTTTTGACCCCTACTGAAGCCGAGTGCTCCAGACGCTTGACGACTATAAATTTAGCGTCCAGGCAAAAGGGGTCACTGTCCACATTCTGCTTTTCATGGTTCTCATTATTGTCAAAGCCAAGTTAGGGACACCGGACACTAGCCGCTACGTCTGCAAGCTGAAACGTTCATGCATGACCAGTGTTGGGAGTAACATGTTATAAAAGTAATGCATAACAGTAAAATATTACTTTTTCCTATAACGCAGAAGTGTTATTAATCAATTTTCATGAATAGAAGTGATCGACACACACATACAGAAAATGAAAGGTGTGCAGGATCCCAAAAAATTTGATGAAAAAATGAAATAAGTTGAAATAAGATGAAAAGTAGTAGTAATCAATTACAGAGGTATGTAACCTGTTATAATGTTAAAAAATGGTTGATGTTACTAGCTACAACTAGCTGAACTGAACTGAAGCAAAGTTGGCTAATAATGGAACTGGAGATGATTAAGATATGACATATCTGCTAAGGTGTGGTTTACTGCTGATGAACTGGGTTATATATGTTTATAAGTGGTTTCTATATGTTTCTGCGTGGTTTACTGCTGGTTAGCTGGTTTATATATGTTTCTATCTGGTTTATTTACATATGTTTCTGTCTGGTTAACTGCTGGCTGCTTTGTGCATCTCCTCTCACACTTTGCACATCTTCGCATTGTTTTCACGTAAGTGACGTTGTGTATGGATCGCACCCTCCCCAACCTGCTAAAGGGAATTTATACATCATAATGTACATGTGTTTGTGTCTCTGCTCAGTCAATGAGCCGCCCTAACCTGACCCCCAAATAAAGTGCCCAGAGTAACCCGCTGATTCGCACCTCACTAATTTCTTTGAATAGGATGGTGAGGAAGATAAAATATATGAAATAACTAAAACTAATACTAAAACTAAACTAAAACTAAGCATTCAGAAAAAACGATAACTAATAAAAACTAACAAACCTGCTCTAAAAACTAATTAAAACTAACTGAATTAGAGAAAAAAAAAAGTCAAAACTAATTAAAACTAAACTATAGTTAAAAATCCAAAACTATTATAACCTTGGTGTATATGTATAAACGTATATATGTGTATATGGATGAATGAGTGTGTGTGTATGTATGTGTGTGTGAATAGATATATAAATATAGAAGAGTAATGTAAAAGGAAGAGGGACATATATTATTAATGATATTGTAGGGAGAAGGAGTGGGATTAAATAAATTGCACTTCTTCCCACCCCTTTTCGGGCATGTAAATGGAATTATTGTGCTTTTCTTCTGACTAAGATTGTTATGATTCTTGATATTTGTATTATTATGTATGTTTTGCAAGTGCATATATGTTAAATTTCATTGCATGGCCGGAATAAATCACTAAAATCTCAAAAAATGAACAAACCTAAAGCCTTAAAAGACACACAACATGGAACTAAATGGATTCTAAAAATGCTGGTAAATATTTAGTGTGACCTCTGACCCCATGACAAGAAGCAAATAATTAGAAACATCAGCCCTGCTCCGAGACTCAAGATACCCCCGCCGCTATAGTTTTTTTTTTTTTTTTTTTTTATGATAAGATTGAAGGGGCTGCCATGCTGCCGCTGCCCTGGAATTATCTTGCAGTTTCATTTAGAATGTTTAACACAACGCTGTCTGAGATAAGTGGGCCATGTGTCATAATTACCCCCTCCCTGTGAGTATACTATTAGAGGCGTACACGTCTGGTTTTGCTCCTGAAAGGAACAAATAATAATGATATTGAAGTTCAATGCTTTATTCTGTTCTGTCATTCTCAAAGTCTAGAGGCCCATTAAGTGCCGAGCGCATCGGCCTAATTCCCGCATGAAAAGCTGGGTTAAAAGCAGGGTTTGTTTCATTTTTTCTTAAACATTTGTATCGCGGCCAAGATGCTTGTTTGATTTCGCCTCTCCTCTTTAAATGTGTTAAGAGGGGCTGTTTCCTCAGGTGACGTGACAGATGGAAATAGCTAATTACTATACTCTCTCATCCAAGATACTTTACTGCTGGATTTTAATATACCGTCTAAAATTACATGCAGCGAAAGAGATATGCATTTACATTGAAACTCAGCTGCTACGACACAGTGAAAACTCATTTAAATAATCGGAATAAATGCAGGAAATGTATTACAGTTTGTGTACTATGAATACTGATGTTTCAGAATGGAACTAATGATGTGTTTAACCCTTTCATGTATTAATTGTGAGAACCTTAGTCAAGATTTTTTTCTTCAGTGTTTTTATTCCTCCTTAGGCATGAAAAAAGACAATGTGATCGAGTTTTTTTTTTTTTTTTTTTTTTCTGTGGAGCTACAAAAATATCCATGCATTTAATTTCTGAAGTAAAGAAACGTGTTTAAAACCCAATATCAGAGAGGGATATGAAAACAATGAAATAAAAACATGTTTAATGCTGCTAATCTGATGTCTTCTCACATTTTAACATATTCTAATGCTATTAATTCCCCACTTCATCGAGATATTGTGCAAAAAAAACCTTCTTGTCTAACAAATAACAACTGATTTGCACTCAAACATGTTAGTGCAGATCAGGTTTATCAAGAACAGCAAAGTTACAGTAATGGTATGAATGTCAGAATATGAGATGATAGGTAAGTGTTCACTGTGTTGGCTGATATGGAACTAAAACAACTAAACCCATTAATATACAAGAGAACAGCTGGAGGATAACTGTCCACTGGAGTGACTTATGCATGAAAGGGTTAAGGCAGGGGTGTCAAACATGTGGCCCAGGGGCCAAAACCGGCCCGCCAAAGGTTCTGTATCCGACCTGCAGAATGAATTTGGGTGCGTCTATGAAACTGGTAAAACAGGACATGGGGGCTAAATTTTCAAACCAGATGTAGAGTAATGTTATGAAGCAAGTTTGGAAGCACTTTAGGTTTATTTTCAAAAAGAAATATTTGCTGAGAAAAAAGAGAAACTATTTTTTTTAGATAAAACACATTTTTATACAAAAATCTGCATGTAACACGGTAAAAAAAAAAAAAAAGACACGAAAATTACGTGCTACTACTTTGTCATATCTTTTTATTCTCTCACAGGTACATTTTGGGAATTGAACTAATTATGCAAGGCAGAGTGTTTCACAAAAATGACCACTGTTGCGATTTATATGAGTTTAAATGGGCAGGTTCTGCATGTAAAGTGTATTTAAGTGGACACGATGGGTTACATACAAAACCTGGAATGAGACTGAAATTCATGAGAAACCCACATGTCTGGATTAGAAAAAACACTAGGATCAACAAGTTTGACAGTGTCTTTATTTACAGTGGTATATAAGACCATTTACAGCCATTTTTGTTGTAGGTAGCTTTTCATGTCCCAATTTTGGTCCTATTTTTAACCCCAATATTTTATTTAATTTCATTAATTTTGGAATGGCTCAGAGCAAGAGTTTGATTTTTTTGTATTTACCTGAGGTCATAATTAGGTACATCCTGGGGTAAAATATGTCGAAATTTCTCTTGTATTAGTGGATCTAAAAATATACCAAAATGTACCCAGTTTCATCGATGCACCCATTTACAAATGTAAAAATTACACTGAAGATAATAACAGTAACATGGGTGTCAAACCCGTTTTGAGATCTCAAGTGAAATAATAGAATAATAACCTAGAAACAATGACTCCAACTTTTCTTCTTGGCTTAATGTGGAAAAAAAATATTACACGATGCCTATAAATAATTACAACTAAAAATGTTCTCTGTTTTAGTGCAAGGAAAAAAACATCTAATTATGGAAATTTGCATTAACAAACTATCCTTTAACAGTAAAATGTGAATAACCTGAACAAATATGAACAACCTGAAATGTCTGAAGTAAATTCAGTGTAATTTTAATAATATTCTGCCTGTTACTAAATGTTTTGTGTTAAGTATAAACATTATACATATATAAATGATAAGCTGAGGCATAATATTGTTAAAATTGCACTTATGTTACTTAAGAAATTTAAGTTTTTTCAAGTTATTCAATTTTTTTTTTTTTTTTGCTTGGATAGTGTCGTAGTAGTTTGAGTATTAAATTATTCAGACAGCCAGGTGTTTTTTTTTTTTTTTGTTTGTTTGTTTTTTGCCTCTATGTCACTTACAATCCTAAAAAAAAAAAAGTGTCACATGAGACCATATCCTTAAGATTCAGGTCATTTTTTTAGCTGATTTTCAAGACCTTTTTTTCCTCAGAAGGCATAAACCCTGAGACCAAAGACTGTTTTCACCTACATTTTTTTTGAACAGATGTACTTTTGAAGATATGACAGAGGCAGACCTAAGATGCATTTGCAGATGAGAACATGCTGATGTTTCAGTCTGCATATGGAGAGAGCAGAACATCCGATACGAGCAACAACAAACGGTGATGATGGAGGGCTGGAAAGTTCAGAATGAACCTCAGAGCTCCGTGGTAAACAGCTCTGGGAGGATATATGCATGTAAATCACATCGCCATAATCCTGCACAGACACAAATTCTGCAGCAACAAGTCTCTTTGTAGCCTCAAAAAAAAAAAAAAAAAAGACAAGGCTTGATTCTGGAGTAAAAACTATACAGCAGAATATACTTCCAGCTGTCTTTCCTTCCACAGAGTTCAGTCAAATTCCAGTTAATCAGATGAATCCGTTAATCCACAACGCTTTAGGTTCTCAACCGGCCTGGCTTCGGGCCCCATTATCAGCCCGAAATGACCAGTCGTGACCCAAATTGAAAAAATTTAAACTTCTCTCAGACTTCACTCGTAAATGGGTGCTTCTATAAAACTGGTCCCTTACTAAGATAAAAGAGAAACTATTTTTCAGATAAAATAGGTTTTTATATTATTTTGCGTTATATTTATTACAAAAATCTGTACGTAACACAGTCTAAAGGACACGAAAATTATACACTACTTTTTTTTTTTTTAATATCTCTATTCTCTCACAGCTACATTTTGGGAATTTAACTAATTATGCAAGGCAGAGTGTTTCACAAAAATAGCCACTGTTGCAAAATCATTCACGATTTATAAGCGTTTAATTGGGCAGGTTCTGTATGAAACGCAAGTGGACACGATGGGTTACACAAGAAACCTGGAATGAGACTGAGATTCATGAAAAATTTACATGTCTGGATTAGAAAAACCACTAGGATCATCAGATTTAACACAGTGTCTTTATTTATAGCGGTATATAAAACCATTTACAGCCATGTTTTCAGATCAAATGCACTGACACCTAGGTAGTTTTTCCTGTCCCAATTTTGATGCCAATATTTTATTACAAATTCATTAATTCTGTAAAAACAAGTCTGCCCAACTAGATTTCACCTTTCTTAAGTGATTTACCACCATTTATTGTAATATTGTCCACTGTATTTTGTGTTTATTTCAGTGAAAAACATGTATTCTCCTATATTTAATTCCTTGATCATGTAGATGTTCATAACAGCTCAGAGTTCTTAGTTTTATTATTTTAGTGCAGTTTTTAATATTTTATCATATATATGGGTTGTTTTTAAGATTTTTTTTCTGTGTTTTTATTTCGTGCTGTGCATTTTGCTGTTTCGTTCTGTAACAGAGTCTGGGATGTTCTTATTGAATGACAATTAATAAATCTGAATCTGAGTAAATTCAAAGGTTACTTTAACAAAAACAAAGAAAACTGAAGAAAGAGACTTTTCCCCCGAAAACTTGTCATTAAGTGAACACAAAACAAGCGCCTCTATCCACTGTCATTGATCCACCTCCACGGGTTTTACTGGTGAATCAATGTTGTAGAAGATGACGGTGTTTCCACGGTAACTACGGAGCCTCTGAACGTCCAAATGGATCATATCTGATGACCATGAAAAGACGACAAACTGTATTTTACACCAATTATTGATAGGATTAGTGGATCAACAGGTATTAAACAGTTTATATCTGTAGATCACAGGCATCAAACATGCGGCCCGGGGGCCAAATCCGGCCCGCCAAAGGGTCCAGTCCGGCCCTTGGGATGAATTTGTGAAATGCAAAAATTACACTAAGATATTAACAATCCTTTTAGTTCAGGTTCCACATTCAGACCAATTCAATCTCAAGTGGGCAGGACCAGTCAAATACTACCATAATAACATAAAAATAATGACAACTTCAAATGTTTCTCTTTGTAAATGTAAATATTTTCATGTATTTACACTAAAACAAAGTATAATTTTGCAAAAAATATGAACAACCTGAAATGTCTTAAGAGAAGTAAGTACAATTTTAACAATATTCTGCCTATTACTCAATGTTTTGTGTATTTGTCGATCCACTGTGATCTGTAAGTTATAATGTATGTGTGCAAATGATAAACTGAGGCAGAATATTGTTAAAATTACACTTATTTTTTTTTCAGTTTGTTCATGTTATTCACATCTTTTGAAAGGATAGCTTGCAGATGTAAACCTGTTCATAATGTAAATGAACTTTTTTCACTCTAAAACAGAGAGAAAAGTTTGGAGCTGACATTATTTATATATTATATTATTATTTTACTGGTTCGGCCCACTTCTGATCAAATTTAGCTGAATGTGGCTGGTTTGTGTCACCTGTGGCTGTTTAGGTCTCTATGGGTTAAACAGCAGATATTCACATGCACAGAGCTGTCAATATTCACAAACTTCAATGTATTTTGTTTCCTTTGTTTCTCTAATATTATCTGAACTGTCTGTCAAAACAGGCTCCAGCTCCTAATGTGACTCAAACACATCCATTAATGTCTGAATCTCAAAGTGTTTGTCATTGAATGTGTCTGGAATATCACAGGAAGGCTGGTGTTGTGCTCGGTGTCACAGCAGCTGAGACCAGACGTGCGTCTCCACAGAGGCTGCTTGCACTTACATCATTAATTGTGCATTAACGCTGTTTGTTATGCGGCTGTTAAACCCCGATTACAGTTTCAAAAGGTGAAGTGTTTGGTGTAAAGCGTGATCACTCAGTCTTATTTCAAGAACAGTAGCTGAAAATCCATTCATACCAAACTGATCGAACGTCCTTGAAAACATGAAGAGTTGAAGAAACAAAGAGAGTGACAGGTGAGTGAGTTTATATGTGCATTTAACACTCCTCTGCACACGGCTTTTCCACCCCACCCCCCCAGTCATGTGTAGTCATGTGTCCTGGTCCTCTGTGAGATGCATGGGACTTATTTGCATAGAAAGGTGGCACTGTACATTGAATATATGAATATCCCCTAATTTGCATCCATGCAAATGCTACAGCTGCACTATGACAATATGACAGTTTGCACTGAATTTCACCTTTTCCAGGTGCTTCGTGAATTTGTCGCTTTATTTTTGGCTCGACTGTACTGGTTTTAGAAACACAAACGCTGCCCAACCCTTTTGTGGATCTAAAAATGAACATACTTACACTAACATTTACAGGTAACAGCTTCCTCACCCTGGTGAAATATTCCAGAAACAAAATACTTGATTTTATCATTTTGTTGGAGTGTTTATACTTTTTGAGAGAGTCTTCTTCATTGGTGTGTCAATTGTTATATATAGTCTTTACCCCCCCCCCCCCCCCCCAAAAAAAAAAAGGGGGAGGCAAGGGGTGTTGTTTTAGGTTTGGTTTGTTTGTTTGTTTGTTAACACTTTAGCAGCAAAACTAAAGGTTGAATTCATACCAAACTGGGTTTATAGATTGCCAGTGACCCAGAACAGATCTGATTACATTTGGGGAAAAGTAGGTCAAAGTTCAAATTTTTTTATGAATTAAAAAAAAAAAAAATCCCCATTTACTTATAATTGGTGACATTTCAAACATCTGTAGCACCAGAACCATTGGTTGAATTCATGCCAAATTGGGTTTATACATTGCTAGTGATCCAGAATACATGTCATTATATTTTGTGAAAAGTAGGTCAAAGTAAAAAATTTTTTTTATGAATTAAAAAAAAAAATCAAAAATTCCCATTTACTTATAATGGGCAAAATTTCACATGTCTGTAACAGTTCAAAATTGTCATGAATTTTTCAAATCTTTTTTTCCCCATTTACTTATAATAAGCGAAATTTCAAACATCTGTAGCAGCAAATCTATTGGTTGAATTCATGCCAAATTGGGTTTATAGATTGCTAGTGACCCAGAAAACATGTCATTATACTTTGAGAAAAGTAGGTCAAAGTTAAAATTTTTCAGGAATTTCTTAATTTTTTTTTTTTTCCATTTGCCTATTATGGGCAAAATTTCAAATGTCTGTAGCAGCAAAACTATTGGTTGAATTCATACCAAATGTGGTTTATAGATTGCCGATGTGGTTACATTTTCGGAAAAGTAGGTCAAAGTTTAAATTTATTATGAATTTTTTTAATTTTTTATCGTCTCCCATTTACTTAAAATGGGCAAAATTTAAAATGTCTATAAAAACATAAATTTGGTTTCAGTTTACTTCAAACTTGGCACATATATAGAGGCAATTGATATGCTGACATCAGCACATGCATAGACATGATTGACATCAGCTGGATCGATGCCAAAATAAGCTAGAATACATGCAAGGGGTGGGGTTTGTTGTGCCTGGAACCACTTGTTTTGTACTTTTTCTGTTCTTTGTACTTTTATGGGAATATGAGGGAAAAATCTCAAAAATTTTTGCAAGTGAGACATCATTTTGTTCATGAAATTTTGAATTTTACAACAAACCCTCAACACAGATCAGTGTTTATTATCAACAGAAATGTACTTTTCCATCAACTCAAGATAAAGGAACTGTAAATACAAATAATACAACTATAAATCTTCAGTCTACGGCAGTGTTTTTCAACCGTGTGGTCGCCTGAAATTCAAATGGGGTCATCGGAAATTTCTAGTAATTGATAAAAAAAAACAAACAAAAAAAAAACTTACAAATAAAAATCTCTGTTGAGTTGACAAACAATCCCAACCCATAACAGACAAACTGTGAAGCTGAAACTGTTTATCTGTCAAATGTTCATTGTGGTCGGTTTCAGATGCTGCAGCTTTTTTATAATTCACAGTTTGAGTTCTTGTTTGTTCAGTATTAATTGCACTGGTCTACAATTTTTTAGAAATGATTTGCTTCAGAGATTAAATGTGCTAAATGTTACGTATTTTAATAAGATTAATTGGAAAATAAATGACAAAAGTGCCGGTTTGCTGATGTTTTCAAGGTATATGATTAAGTGTTATTACACATATATATTGGTTTATGTACATTTATATAATAGTTTTAGAAATCTTCCACTAAATAGAACCTGTAAAGTGAATGTATTCTAATGTGCAGACAGTGTTTTGAAGTAGATCTTGTAGCTCTGAGACAAATATTCCTTTTGAGTCGAACCCATTCTCTCATTAATTCTTGAATTTCACATTTTGACCCAAGGCTGTATCTTGGAAAGTTCAGCCAACCAGCATTTTTGACTTGATTTTTCTTTATCAGTGACTCTCATGTGGTAAAATTTCATTACTTTTATTCTGGAAGCATTTTCCTTGTAGACCAGTGTTGTCAGCCTTTGTGCAGTAATCTACACCTGGCTTTTCTGCCTCCGTCCATAATAATATACATTATATGGACTAAATGTCCTCTAAAATTAACCTGTATTTGAAACATCGTATTGCAAACTATTACATGATCAAAAATAAATTAATTTTAGCAACAAAAAAAAAAAAGTCTCGGTTTTGAATGTATGGGGTTGCCATACATTTGTGATGTTAAAATGGGGTCATGAGCCAAAAATGGTTGAAAATCACTGGTCTATGGTACTGTAGAATCTGGTTCTTCTGAAAATACCCCAGTTTTTCCTTTTTTCCAGCGTCATTTTCAACTTTGTTAAAAACGTGTACTTTTTTTTTTCCACCCTTTGACAGATTTTTCTAAGATCTCACCACATGCCTTTAATGTACAGTATTTCTGATGTCCCCACTGTCAGTACATTTACCCGCTTGAATCCCCATAAACGTTAACTGTAAAAAGGTAATTCCAAGGCTTACAAATAGTTTGTTCCTGTGTGCAGTCAGGAACATACGAGACAGGATCACAGTGGCTGTGTAAAAAAATCGATTGGCCAATTACCAACACAGGCAGCATCGTGGATCTGTCGTTACCAAGGATACCTAATCTAAAGAAAGCACTGGATTTGATTCTAACAAACCAACAAAGCATACCATAGCATAGCGTGGTTATTAAACTGACTGGTGTTTATGTGCTCAGGGGAGGGTGTGAAAATCACTTGGGAAGTGAAGGGATTCATGATGTTCACTGTGATGTTCAAGTGTATTTTTATTTTCAAAACTGTTGAGAAATGAATGATTCCTCAACATGTACTGTCTGCTCCAGCTTTTTTTTTTTTTTTTTTTAGGTTTTTTCCTCCTATAGGTTTTAAAACAGCAGAATTCAGATGTACGACTCATTTCAAAGATCTGACTGTTCTTAGACAAATACTTCCAAATCACTGAATTTCTCTTTCCACCGCAGACTGTGTTCACATCCTCATCGTTATCGCAGATGTTGGAGGAATATGTTTCCAACGGCACATACACGGCGGTTCATTCTCCTATCGGTCCTGTATTTGGTGTTGTTTTTAATTGTACAGGTTTTTAGGTTTTTAATCTAGTCCTGTATTTTATTCTTTTATTTAGGTTTCACCTGTTCTTCTATATCTTTATGTATTTATTTATTTTTCTCTCTTTATTTTTTAATTTTTTATACGGTTGTTCTATGTCTTTTTATCTATTCTTGTATTTTGTTCTTTTATTTAGGTTTTGTCTATTCTTCTGTATTTTTATTTATTTACTTTCTTCTTTCTTTCTTTTTTTTTTTACATTTGTTCTATGTCTTTTAATCTATTCTTGTATTTTATTCTTTTATTTAGGTTTTATCTATTCTTCTGTATTTTTATTTATTTTTTCTTTCTTTCTTTTTAATTTTTTTTTTTTTTACAGTTCTATGTCTTTTAATCTATTCTTGTATTTTATTCTTTTATTTAGGTTTTATCTATTCTTCTGTATTTTTATTTATTTTTTCTTTCTTTCTTTTTTAATTTTTTTTTTTACATTTGTTCTATGTCTTTTAATCTATTCTTGTATTTTATTCTTTTATTTAGGTTTTATCTATACTTCTGTATTTTTAGTTATTTATTTATTTTTCTTTCTTTTTTAATTTAATTTGATTTTTTTTTTTTTTTTTTTTTTTTTTTTTTACAGTTCTATGTCTTTAATCTATTCTTGTATTTCATTCTTTTATTTTGGTTTTATCTATTCTTCTGTATTTTTTTTATTTATTTATTTTTCTTTCTTTCTTTTTTATTTATTTATTTATTTTTTACAGTTGTTCTAAGTCTTTTAATCTATTCCTGTATTTTATTTTTTTATTTAGGTTTTTATCTATTCTTCTGTATTTTTCTTTCTTTCTTTCTTCACAGTTGTTCTATGTCTTTTAATCTATTCTTGTATTTCATTCTTTTATTTAGGTTTTATCTATTTTTCTCTATTTTTTTTTTATTTTTATAGTTCTATGTCTTTTAATCTATTCTTGTATTTTACTCTGTTATTTTTATTTATTTTTTTTTTATTTTTAACTGTAGCGCACTTTGGTCCACTGTGGTTGTTTTAAAGTGCTTTACAAATAAAGTTGGATTGGATCCGTCCATAAGTTTACCTGCACAGCTCAGTTGAACAATCACAGCTTGACTGAGTCCTTTAACTGAAGTGTTGTCTTTGTCAGTCTACATGCACAGAGTGTAATCAGTTGCCTCCGCTGCGATAGGTGGTGATGCATGTTCTTATAGTTGGTTAACCTACGCCATTACAGATCACAATAGTCAATATATCATACTTTTCATCTCTAACAGTCTTGCACATTTAACATATTATATATCTCTGGCAGATTTGCACGTTACATACCATTTATGTGTTGAAAGTTTGCACAGTTACTCAGATACTGCACACAATAGAGGGAAGAAAAGCAGAGAAAACGCCTATGTAAACATATGCTTTTATGTCAAATATTTGAGTATAGTTTTAATTTATTACAATTTTTATTTTATATACCTAATATATGGAACCAACATTCACTTTAAAAGTCTTTGAAAACGTTCATTAAGCGTCTTTGTGTTATTTATGCAATAAATTATATACATTTTTCAAATCAGATTTTATATTTTTTGTGCATTTTTTGGCCTTTCATGTTGATATAGTAGGTGAAAGTGAAAAAATAACAGACAGATGACATTGATGAAGTCGTGCTGAAAAAAAAAAAGATACCAAACAAGGGTATAGTAGATATTTTTTTTTATATAGTATATAAAGGCAAAATCAAAAGTACTCAAAAACGGCCAAAATAGGCTCAGACCCCTAAGGGTTAAAAGCTATGACAAAGTCTGCCATTTACCACCTGAAGAACATCACTAGAATCACCCCTCAAATTGCGCAATCAGAATTATACATAGGAAATTTAGATCCATTCTTGAGTTAAAAAAAAACTAATAATAAATGCATTAGAGAGGTGATTCAAGGGGATACAATTTGTAAGCCAGCTTCCATCTTTTTTTGGAGTAATTTATATTCTGATGTGGAATGGGAAAAGATATGGTTATTACCTAGGAAGTTTTTTATTTCAAATAAAGTGAGAGTGGTATCTTTAAAATTGTTACATAGGTGTTATCCAACTAATTCAGTTCTGATTAAGTATAAGATCACTGTCGACCCTTTTTGTTCATTTTGTCATATTTCGGACGAAACATTAACTCATTTGTTTTGGGAATGTGCTTTTTGTCAAATATTTTGGTGTGATATCAATTTTTTTTTAATAGAAAGCTGGATATTTCTCTTAATTTCAAAATTGAAGATATTTTATTTGGTTTCTTTATTACTGATTTGCCTGTTCGGAAATTGTTTATTCTTAATCTCATTTCCTTATTAGCTAAATTTCATATTCATACAAGCAAATTTGCTGATCAAAAACCCAGCTTTGTAGTCTTTAAATCTTATTTGAAATCTTATCAAGACACACTCAACTTTTGCACTAACCCTAAAGCTATTAAGACTAAAGCCTTATGTAATGAATTTAAGATTTAATTTATTTATTTTTACCTCCGCCAAGGAGGTTATGTTTTTGCCAGGGTTTGTTTCTTTGTTTGTTTGTCTGTCTGTTTGTCTGTCCGTTAGTGTGCAACATAACTCAAAAAGTTATGGACAGATTTGGATGAAATTTTCAGGGTTTGTTGGAAATGGGATAAGGAAGAAATGATTAAATTTTGGTGGTGATCGGGGGTGGGGGGGCCCATGGGGGGGGGGGCGCAGACCAGAAAATTTCATCAAAATCTGTCCATAACTTTTTGAGTTATGTTGCACACTAACGGACAGACAGACAGACAAACAAACCAACACTGGCAAAAACATAACCTCCTTGGCGTGGGGGGGCCCATGGGGGGGGCCACTGATCAGCCTTGGCGGAGGTCTGCGCTCTCCGAGTGCTTCCAGTTATTTATTTATTCATTTTTCTCTCTTGTTTATTCATTTACTTTAGTTTTTTTTCTTTTAATTTGCTTGCCTATTTATGTAATTGTATTTGATTCTTCCTGCCTCACCTCGAGCATCATGTTATGTTGTGTTTTTTTTTCTCCATGCTATGTGTATACAATGTTTTGTAAATAAAGTACGAGGAAAACAAAAAAAAAAAAAAAAAAAAAAAAAAAACACCATCACTAGAATCAAGGTTTTTCTGTCCAAAAAAGACATAGAAAAACTTGTTCATGTATTCATTTTCACTAGGTTAGATTATTGTAATGGTGTCTTCACAGCTCTAAACAAAAAATCAATCAGGCAGCTGCAGCTGATCCAGAACGCTGCTGCCAGAGTCCTGACTAATACCAAGAAACTGGACCACATCACACCGGTCCTCAGATCACTACATTGGCTTCCTGTGAGTCAAAGGATAGAGTTGAAAATATTACTCCTGGTCTACAAAGCACTGAACGGCCTTGGACCCAAATCCATCCTAGACTTGTTAGTTCCCTATGAAGCATCCAGACCCCTGAGGTCATCAGGGACAGGTTTACTGTGTGTTCCCGACATCAGAATCAAACAAAGTGAAGCAGCATACAGTTGTTCTGCTCCTCAGCTGTGGAACAAACTTCCTGAACACCTGAGGTCCGCTCAAACTGTCAGCTCATTTCAATCAGGCCTGGAAACATTTTTACCTCCGCCGTGAGGTATTGTGATCGCTTTGCTTTGTGTGTGTGCGTGTTTGTTTGTTTATTTGTTTGTTAGCTAGATAACTCAAAAAGTTATGCACTATAAGCCCGGAATTTGTATTTACTAAAATGCTTTAATTACAATGCACTTAAATGATTTAAATTTTATGATGTTACTAAAAATGTTAAGTATATTCTACTAATTTGTAGACATGGTTGAAAGTACGAAAAAGTTTAAGTTGAATGGAATTAAATCACTAAGTTTTAGTCATGGCCACACTTTTTTATCTCCGCATTGCATTGTGGGTATTGGGCATGTTGTTGAAAATGTGTTATTTTTATGTGCAGGGGTTCAGCGGGGTTGTGGTGTTAGTGTTAATTTGGACTTAATGTGTGTATGGCAGTGTTTATTGGCCTTTTTGTGTTTGTTTTTGTATTAACTGTTATTGTACAATGAAAATCTTAATGTCTTGTCAAATTAAAAGCACTTCCTGTACTGGCAAATGACATTAAGCTAACTTCCATTCATGCTACAATATATTAAGTTGAATAATTTTATAACTATTTTGGTCAGGAATAGGATTTTGAGTTTGATTTTCTTAAAAAAAAGTTGTTTAATCAATGATAAATTAATCTGGCTGCAATTGGGAAAATTAGTCAGTGTAACCTAAAATGCTGAGTTGAATGGTTGGATAGTGGGGTTGATTTTACAACAGATTTAAAGTACAAATAACTCGTCTTTTAGTGTTTTCTACTGAATAGTTTAAGTTCAATACTTTTAGCATTAAAGTTGAACCTACTTAAACCAGCTGATTAGTCGATCATTATTCAAATCATTTAAGTGCAATCACTTGCCTCAAATTTTTTGAGTAAACTCTACTTATCCGGGCTTACAGTGTGGTCGGATTTTTATGAAATTTTCAGGAAATGTTGATACTGGCACAAGGAAGAAATGATTAAATTTTGGTGGTGATCGGGGCGAGGGGGGACACATGGGCCCACTGATCTGCCTTGGCAGAGGTCTGCGCTCAAGCATGAAATTTACCTGAATTTAACACTAGGTTAAAGTAATAAATGGCTATATCAATCCCTGAGTATCATATTCAAAGTAATTACAGGAGGTCCTCGGGTTACGCGGTACTCGACCTACGCTGTTTCGACTTTACGACGCCTGAGTCTTGTCCGCCATTTTGTCTCCAGCCCCATAGTGTAGAGTGTCTGTGTTTGTGCTCCGTAATTTTCTCGGTATCCTCGCCTTTTTCACCGTCCTTTTTCACATCATGGCCCCAAAAAAGAAAGCAGGATCTTCTAGCGATGCTGGTCCAGCCAAGAGGAAAGCCATTACGATAGAAACGAAGCTGGATATCATCAAAAGGTCGGAGAGAGGTGAGACGCTGACGAACATCAGTAAAGCCTTAGGCTTCAGTCGGTCGACCGTGGCGACCATTATCAAGGACAGGGGGTATTAAAGGGTTAATTCCAACTTACGCAGAAATTCGGGTTACGTCGCCAGCGTAGGAACGGAACTCATTCGTAACCTGAGGACCTCCTGTATCTACTAAATGGGGGAATGAACATTAAATTAACAATTATTTGAATTTTTTTTTTAAATAAGTGTCAAAGGCTCATATTAAATATTAGCCACTATTGGACCCTGTTGAGCCGCATTATGTAATAAATTCCCATTATGCAATAAAAGTTCAAAATGTAATAAGAATGTCACGTCATTTTGTAATAAAGCTGCATTATGTAATAAACTGACGCATTTTGTAATAAACTACGTGAACGCATTTTGACACATTTTTATTTTAAAAAAAAAGTAATAACATGGTTCATTATGTAATAACAATCCAAATTAATATAATTTCAGAGCAATTTAGAAGACATTAGTCACAGGAGCTACAGGTAATGGAATCAGAACTTTAACCACACAGTTTAAAGATGAAAACAAAAATGTGCCAAGTGCATTTTGTAATAAATTTCTCAAATTGTAATAACTTACTACATAATGTGAAAAAATTTCCTACATAATGCATTGAAGTAGTTTATTACAAAATGCGTCAGTTTATTACATAATGCGGCTTTATTACAAGATGATGTGACATTCTTATTACATTTTGAACTTTTATTACATAATGGGAATTTATTACATAATGTGGCTCAACAGACCCAATTTCAGCCGATACCGATGTTTGGGAAAATATCACAATGCCTCCAAACGAATGTATCTATCAATCTGTACTCGGTTAGATTTCATTTTATATTCCAGCGCTCTTATTATAGTGATTTGTTTGGGAGGATTCAGAAGGGTTTCATTTATGCTGGTTCATATTGATACGTTGGCTTGGCTTCTTAATGTGGAGACTTGTTTTGGCAAGACAGAGGACACCGTATCCAATAAAACCAGATATTTCTGTTTCGTAAATTGAATGTTATGAAGCATTTTATTTAATTTAATTGGGTTTTTTTTTTGGAATCATCTGTTGTGAATTTTTACATGCCTATCCAAGATAAAAATGTCTTAGTCTCAAATAACAAATAGCACACTTGAAGTAAACGACGAAAAATATGAATGAAAATCGCATGTTTGATTTGTCAGTTGAATATTGGAAGCAAACAAACAAACAATGACAGCGTTTATTTTCCAGATGCCGTTAAAACGTAGCAGATGGAGGCAGTTGAACAAGATTTCATCACTAAACTGGTGGGAATAGTGACGGAAATGTCTGTGTTTCATTCATGTGTTTTTACGCAGGTGAACGCAAAGGACTCGAATGATTATGGAAATGAATCCTGGTTGCGTAAAATATTTGTGGGCACGTTTTTAGAGTTTTAAAGCTCAACTTGCTTTACTATCCTTGTACGGAATTGTGGTTTTTGCATTTAACCCATCCTAATATACACAGTACTTAGCATTAGCATTAGCAATTAGTAGGGGTGTAACGGTGCAGAAAAATGTAGGTACGGTACAGTTTCGGTACAGAGGTCTTCTTGTTGATGCATACGTTTTTGGTACAGTGAAGAAGACCAGTGAAGGGGGGTGGGGGGGGGGGGGGTGTATGGAGGGGGTGCGCATTGTAACTACTAAAAATGAAACTTAAAACTCTTCAAATGTCCGACCTGGCTTCTGTACCTCTGTTATACTCTCGGTTGTCACGTTTAACCCCACCCCTTTTTTTTTTTTTTTTAATCATTTTTAAATTAATTTTCATTCTGCATCTCCAAAAGTACAATACAAAAAAAAGAAAGAAATTTACATTTTATGATATGAGATTTTGTTACACACAAAGTATAAACCCCACCCCCCCAGAACCAATGGCGACCCCCATACCAATCCAACCTGGATCTCAAAATATGAAAACCGCTAATAAAAACAAATACATATGTATAAATGAAAGAGAATATAATGTACAGATATAAACAGATAGATGATCAGGATAGTCATAGATAATTATATTGCACTCTTTTTTTAACCATAATGTAAACACCATCCCACAAACGAAGGGTTTTTCGACTAGCTGCATGCATCTGGAACACTGACCTCTCCATCATAACTGTATCTAGAAAATAATTAATCCATTGCCCCCCCCCAATTCATTGGTGCCTCAGCCTCAGAATAACGTGTTTTTTATTTTGCATAGGCTACATGTATTTGTTCAGTACACCTCCGTATTGTATCACAGGCCTAAAGCCGATACAAACAAGTGCACCATTACGCCCCTAGCAAATAGCATTAGCACATTGGCCACATGATTAGCATTTGGCTGCCATTGAGGGCGACTGGGGACCAACTCCAAATCTTCATTGCAACTATGGTCAAGGTTACTGACACGAGAATAGAACCCGACTGATATGGGATTTTTGGGGCTGATGCCGATACCGATATTGGGGGCTAAATAAAGTCGATATCCAATATATTGGCTGATATCTGATATTGGCCGATAACCGATATATTGGCCGATATATGAAATAAGAACACTGATCTACACAGGATATAATAATCTTATATTAGATAATTGTGGACAGGTGGATTAACAGTTGCATAAATCTGTGTTTTTCTGACAAATATAATTTACACAACTTTCAAATGCAAACTATGCAATCACAAAAATAATTAGAGCAAAAAATATGACTGACCACAAAATTATGTTTTCACTCACAAATTTTGATGTGTCTGCCTCACGGTGCTAGAACTTCTTATGTGGACTAAGGACTAAACTGAGCACGTGCAGAGTGAATTAGATGAGTCCTGAGTTGTTCCTGATTGGAGCAACTGCAAGAGTTACAACTGACCTGTGTTACAACTGTCCCCAGTCTCCCCTACACTATTAACACCCAGGCCTGCTGGCACAATGAAACTGTGAGGTAGACAGGAAGTGCACGGACAGGGGTGTGTGGGGGGGGGGGTGAATACTTCAGAAGACGAAGGGGGGGGAGGGTTAGCGGTCCATCCTCATCAGAGTGCGCGGTAGCAGTCCATGATTTTCGCAATGGGGGGGGGGGGGGGGGAGTTAGCAGTAGCTCCGTGATTATGTGATTGTGTGTGTGGGGTGATAGCGTCATTGTCCGAGCAGGAGTGAAAGTGAAACTACAGTCTACTCTCGTTTAACCGCCCGCCGTTATGCCGCCATTTCCGCCTATCGCCATCCGCCAGCCCAGTTCCATGCACAAACAACACTTATACCATTGATTTCCCGACCGTTATACCGCCAGCGTGATTGCCATCGAGTACACATACATTTTAACAATGCACTGAAACAAACACGCCAGACGCTGATCGCGACAAGCTACGAGTAGGTCTACGGAACGGCCACCGTTCATTTATCGCAGAACACTCAGTAGGTCAGGATGTCGGGAAGAGGACGTGGGATTAAGCCAAAGCCTCAAGATGATGGGGTGTCATTTCCCGACACGGTATAATAATGCTTAAAATGTTTCCCCACTTTAAATGATCCCTTACAACATAACAGAATCAAGATTTATTTAGAAACGCAATTAGAACGGGTTAACGGAGGCAGCATAGACATCATATAGTAAAGACATGCACATTATGGACGCAACCCGTTGTAACGCCATTTTCGCTATACCGCCAATTTGGCCGTGAACGGAAGTTGGCGGTATAACGAGAGTAGACTGTAACTCGCTTTACTGTTCGTCTGACTCTCCGTGTCACACACACACACAGGAGCAGCGAGCAACAGAATCTCCGCGCAGCAAAAAAAAAAGTTAATATATCGGCTACATCT
The DNA here is from genome assembly GCF_902148855.1 of Sphaeramia orbicularis. Lineage (NCBI taxonomy): Eukaryota > Metazoa > Chordata > Actinopteri > Kurtiformes > Apogonidae > Sphaeramia > Sphaeramia orbicularis. The sequence continues at coordinate 38,664,093 of NC_043970.1, read as the reverse complement.
GCTACATATTGGCTGATGTTGATTAATTGGTGAAACGCTATAATCGGCCGGCCAATTAATCGGTCGGGCTCTACACGAGAATTAACCGATATGTAACTGTTTATAATGGCGTTGGAAACTGGACTGGATCCTCCTTGTTATAAGGCAGCAGTGCAAACCTTTACACCTCCAGTTGCACAGTGCTTTAGAAAAGTGGTTATTTTTAGTTTTTTTTGCCAGCTGTCTTGTTGAGCTTTGAGTGTTTTAGTCTCCTGAGGTCATTCCTTAATGCTTTTATGATCCTATATTTGTGCGAACTTTAATTCTGTTTTTATTGCGGAGCCTCAAGACACAAGTCCAGTACAAGATGTCCCGAAGAACCAATGAAATCAGCACCTGTAGTGTGAGAACATTGCAAGAAAATACATTTTTATTTCATAACTCTCTAAGCTCACTCAGATGGGGGATCCTCTTTTCTGTTTATAGACCCAACACAACTTCGTATTTGCTCTTTTGTGTCAGGTATCACTTGAGTCCGTCTTTCAAGCTTAACGGTAGAGTTGTTTACACTCCGGAAAAAAGCAAAACAAAAAGAAACCATCAAGTATCGAAAAATCTTTACACACTTTAAACCAAGCATGGGTAATACCGCCTCTTAAAATCAAGAAATTATTCGACAAGTTCACCATCTGGAAGCCACACAGCTGAAACACAACCAAGAATATACAAAAAAAAAAAAAGAACCCAAAAAACAAGAACATAAAAATCTGCAGAAAACACAATGCCCCAACCACAGAGTGAATTTCCAGGAGGTTTAACTTAACTCACCTGACAAACACAGGTGGTGAACTTTCATCTGAGTGAACCACAGAGCAGAGAGGTTCCAGTTTAATATAAAAGCAGCAGAAGGAAGGTGAACGAGGGACACATTCGGGATCAATGACTAAAAAAAAAAAAAAACAGCTGAAGGAAACAAAAAGCCTCAGTGCACGCTTACCTTTGTGTATGAGCACGGTTAAAAAGGAAAAAAATGAAAATGCCCCTGCGTTAGTGCCATTTGGTAACACTTTATAATAAGTACACGCTATGAAGCATTAGTTAAGCATTAATAAATACTGAATTCATCATTTATAAAGCATATTTCTGACATAAATACTCATTAGTATATGGTTTATAAACAGTTATAAATGTTTTACTCATCATTAATAAGAACACTAGTTATGGATTAAAAAATACTGAATTCATCACTTATAAAGCATATTTCTGACATGGAAACTCATTAATATATGGTTTATAAGCACAGTTACAAAGGTCTTACTTAAGCTCATCTAAGCTCAACTTAAGCTCATCTACAGTGTGTTCAACCCTTTCATGCATAGTGGTCACTCCAGTAGACAGTTCTTCTCCAGCTGTTCTCTTGTATATTCATGGGTTTTGTTGTTTTAGTTCCATATCAGCCAAAACAATGGACACTAATGCATCATCCACAAACAATGACATTCAGACCATTACTGTAAGTTTGCTGTTCTAGATAAACCTGACCTGCACTAACATGTTTGAGTGTAAATTAATTGCTTGTTATTGTTATTAAACTGCAATTAGAAGTTTTTAATTAATTTATTTATTATTATTTTGCATATTGTTGAGTCGCAATATGTAATAAATTCCCATTATGAAAGAAAAGTTCAAAATGTAATAAGAATGTCACGTCATCTTGTAATAAAGCCGCATTATGTAATAAGCTGACGCATTTTGTAATAAACTACCTCGGTGCATTATGTAGTAAATTTTTTCGCATTATGTAGTAAGTTATTCCAACTTGAGAAGTTTATTACAAAATGCACTTGACACATTTTTATTTTCAGGAAAATGTAATGTGCTAAATTAATCTTTAAACTGTGTGGTTAAAGTTCTGATTCCATTACCTGTAGCTCCTGTGACTAATTTCTTCTAAATTGCTCTGAATTTATATTAATTTGGATTGTTATTACATAATGAACCATGTTATTACATTTTTTTTTTAATAAAAATGTGTCAATTGCATTTTGTAATAAATTTCTCAAATTGTAATAACTTACAACATAATGTGAAAAAATTTACTATATAATGCGTTGACGTAGTTTATTACAAAATGCATCAGCTTATTACATAATGCGGCTTTATTACAAGATGATGTGACATTCTTATTATGTTTTGAACTTTTATTACATAATGGGAATTTATTACATAATGCAGCTCAACACATTATCTCCATGAAGTGAGTATTGACTAGTATTAGAGTATGTTGAAATGTGAGAAAACAACAGATTGACAGCGTTAAAAAATGTTTTTATTTCACAGTTTTCACACAATATATCAATAAATATGTTTCTTTGCTTCAAAAATGAAATACATGGTGTCTGTCAAGCTGAGTGGACATTTTTGGAACTCCATGAAAAATAAGTTCATAAAAGAATTTTCAATTGCATTCTTTTTTTCGTGTCTAAAGAAGAATAAAAACACTAAGGAAAAAAAAAAAAAAACTTGATTAACCCTCTGGTATCCCGTCCATTTAGGCCCTTACTAAGCACTAAGTGTGCCTTTTTCGCACACTTGTGGAATACTGTCCAAAAAATATTCATACAGTTTATTTTTTAATTCTTTTACACTTTTTTCTATTTCATCAACTTGAGCCGTAAATAAAAATACCAAATATTCAATAACTGTCACATTTTTAAACTATTTAAATGCTGCGTTTGTAATGTAAACAAACCATTTTTTTGGATGCAAAAAACACAAAAAATTATTATTTTTCATATACTACATAAAAAGTGGATCATGTACTATTTGATTTTTTTCATCCTGGCATATCTCAGTGATTAACTCCAACATCGGTTAATTTGCATTATTATTTTTGGCGCTAGGTCAAATGTTCAAAAATACTAGCATCTGTCACCAAGTGTGCGTAAAATGCACACCTATAAATCAAACTATTAAATATTCTATATTGATTTATTTTTCTGCTCTAATTTGATTTTATTTTTGTAAATCAAGGTCAGCCCTAATCATACATATCAAATGGAAGAAATAGTGCGTTTTAGGCACACTTTGGAGACAGATGCTAATCTTATAATTTTCTTTTGTTTACATTGTGCAAATTTTAGTTGGTGGCCAGAATTTTAAAGATCATGCAAAAATGAACAACTTTTTAATTCTAACCTTATTTAAATTGTGAAAAACAATATGAAGTTTGTTAACATGAAGTGCAAAGTGGGCCTAAAAGGCACACCCGGATACCAGAGGGTTACAGTTCTCATAATTCATGCATGAAAGGGTTCATTAGTCCACACCAAGCTGTTATACCTTTATTAATCCACTGCTTACATCTCAGGTTCTGGGTACCTGGGGTAAAGTTTTTATTAGCGTTAGTACTATTTTTGACCCACTAAATGCACCAACTGAGACCTGTCAACGTTTCGACTCGTGCCAAATGAGCCCCCACCCCCCCCTTCGTTTGATAAATGAGGAAAAAAGGATCTGAAAAGGTGGAAAGTGACAGATGATACTCTCCGACTAAATCTGAAGGCATTTGCAGGAAATAGTCTACTCAAATTGTAAATGACAGGTGTGGAAGTGGGGCGAAAAAATATTGGATAAGTGAAAATATCGCATTCTGGCTCTACAATTACAGATGGCTCCTTCAGTGATTTACTGTTGCCAACTGGCGCAGGCTCAGAAATGAACGGCGATCCTGAAGAATAATCAGTTTAACCCTTTCATGCATGAATTATGAGAACTTTAATCAAGATTTTTTTTTTTTTTTCCTGAGTGTTTTTATTCTTCTTTAGACACGAAAAAAAAAGAATGCAATTGAAAATTCTTTTATGAACCAATTTTTCATGGAGTTCCAAAAATGTCCACTCAGCTTGACAGACACCATGCATTTAATTTATGAAGCAAAGAAACATGTATTTATTAATATATTGTGTGAAAACTATGAAATAAAAACATTTTTAATGCTGCCAATCTGCTGTTTTCTCACATTTTAACATACTCTAATACTAGTCAATACTCATTTCATGGAGGTAATATGCAAAATAATAATAAATTAAAAACAAATTATTGAAAAACTTTTAATTGCAGTTCAACCCTTTCATGCATTAATTATGAGAACCTTAGTTGAGATTTTTTTTTCTTGAGTGTTTTTATTCCTCTTTAGGCATGAAAAAAACAATGTGATCGAATTTTATTTATGAACATATTTTTCTTGGAGTTACAAAGATGTCCACTCAGCTGGACACCATGTGTTTAATTTTTGAAGCAAAAAAAAACAACAAAAAAATGTGTATTTAAAACCCATCATCAGACAGTGGAAAGCTATGAAAAAAAAAAAAAAAAAAAAACCTCATTCAGCTAATCTGATATTTTCTAACATTTTAACATACTCTAATACTAGTTATTACTTCATGGAGAAAATATGCCAATTTTTTTTTTGTTTGTTTGATTGAGAAAACTTTTAAATTACAGTCTAAAAACAATTAGTTAACAATTAAAATTACTACATAATGCACTGAGGTAGTTTATTACAAAATGCGTCAGTTTATTACATAATGCGGCTTTATTACAAGATGACGTGACATTCTTATTACAATTTGATCTTTTATTACATAATGGGAATTTATTACATAATGCGACTCAACAATATGCAAAATAATAAATAAATACATTTAAAAACTTTGAGTTGCAGTTTAATAACAATAACAAGCAATTAATTTACACTCAAACATGTTAGTGCAGATCAGGTTTATCTAGAACAGCAAACTTATGCTAATGGTATGAATGTCAGTGTTTGTGGATGATGCATTAGTGTCCATTGTTTTGGCTGATATGGAACTAAAACAACAAAACCCATGAATATACAAGAGAACAGCTGGAGAATAACTGTCCACTGGAGTGACCACTATGCATGAAAGGGTTAAAATCAGCTCCAAATCTAATTCCCAAATCCATGTTGAGTTGTTTTTTTTTTTTTCGCTTGTGTCGCTGCTATTTTACTTCCACATGCCCGGACTTATATGCAGGGTTGTTGAATGGCACAATACACAATTTCTACCTTCCAAATGTGATTCAGACCCACACCGGCCCCCCCTGTTCTAAAAAGGTCACGGTGGTGTTCACCCAGGTTTGATAAATCTGCAGCAGAAGTGCAAGTTGTTGCTTTTCCTCCTAATGCTTAGGTACTTGTACATCCTGATACATGCTGTAAATCTGTTTGCATACATGTGTGGGGGAATGTGTGACATTAATTCTAGATGCCTAATTATCACTTGTCAGGATGTGATAAAGATGACTGATTGAAAAGTGCTAAGCTGGGAGGAAATTACACCAAGACAGCTGACGAAAAGTAGATTAACGTATGCGGCTGTGACTCTGCCATATTTATACTGTCCATAAAGAAATATAAATATTCATATACAGTAGAAATGTTTATATTTAGCAAACTTGAGATTAATTTTATTAGTTTGTGTTTTAATTAGGGATGTAACGATTATCGGTATAACTATAAACTGTGGTAAAATTGCAGATGGTTAATATTACCGTTTAAATTCTAATTATCATGATTACTGTGTTTGATTACCGCACTTTTAGGGGAAAAAAAAACGCCAATGTAAAGATCTGCTTTTATGTCAAATATTTGAGTATAGTTTTAAATTACAATTTTGATTTTCTTTTGTTAATATTTGGAACCAATATTCACTTTTAAAGTCTTTGAAAAGGTTTGTTAAGCATCTTTGTTTTTATATATATTTTTTGTGTTTTCTGGCCTTTTATGTTGATATAATAGGTTAAAGTGAAAAAGTAATAGACAGATGATATAGATGAAGTTGTGCTGAAAAAAAAAAAAGATCCCAAACATGGGTATAGTAAACATTTCTTTATATAGTATATAAAGGAAAATCAAAAGGACTGAAAAACGACCAAAGTAGGCTCAGATCCCTAAGGGTTAATAGTTGAATGTTTCTACCAACAGAAGGCACATTGTGCCAAGTATTTTATTTATTTATTTTTTGTAAATACAACTTGGTTAAATTAGTTCAGTGTATGTATTAGTACTTTTTGAACCTTTTGAGCACAATTTCAATAACACCGCGATAATAATAATAATCGTGATAATTTTGGTCACAATAACCGTGATTTGAAATTTCCATATTGTTACATCCCCAGTTTTAATCAACAGCTGTGTTTATATGTGTTATTAGGCGTATCCTGGTTTTGATTATCCGTATTCTAAACCGCTTTATCCTCGAGAAGGTCTATCCCAGTTACCCATGGGCACAGGCAGGATTCATCCCTTTATCGTGGGGATGTCATATAAAGACGTCCAACCATTCACTCTCACATTCACACCTATGGGCAATTTTAGCTTAAAATACTTATATGCACTGTAAAAAAAAAAAATCTGTAATTTAACAGAATTTTCACTGTTTATTTTACAGATTTCAACGATTTGACAAAAACAGACTGTGATTTTACACGTCAAATGTAAAATAACACGAAACTTAGCCGTGGTTCCATTCACACCAGCTGACAGACTGCTCAAATTGAGTCCCATCAATATCCTGTGATAACTACCCTTTGATCTCAATTAAGAGGAAATATTTTCCAAAGAATGTAATATTCATGTATACCAAATCCATATGAAGACAACAGAATATCATAATTATTGATTTGAAAAGTTAAATCTATAGAAAGTGAAAGAAAAAAATCCTTCACAAGCAGCTATTTCATGTCGAGACCTATTTTTGGTTATGTAGGGAAAAAACATAAATCTTTTTTTTTTTTAGATTAGTGACAAAATAATCTCAAATTCCAATGAAGCCATGCTTAAGCAGAGGGTTAAATGCTTTCTTTCAGAAATGTCCATTGGTTTAGCTCATTTGATAAATGAGTAATTTAAAAAAAAACATGTTTTTTGAGAAAAGTGAAATTCCCTACATAACCGGCACCATCTGATATTAAAATGCTTCAAAAAGCAATTCACATCAATTTTTCAGACAAAAGTATTTTTATAATGATAAAAGGGTGTGTAAAAGATCATAAAACTATACTGAAAACAGAAATATATGATTGAGATTTCAAATTATAGCAGTGATAAGTTATGTTATTATTCATTCTTAGAGAACTTTCCAAGGGACTGAATTTAGTTTGTGTAAAAAGTTCCATAATTTTCTTGAAAATCCGTTTTTGGCAAAAATTTAAAGGGATTTAGAAACTTAAGATGTTATACTATTGAACTGCAAAAAGTTTGAAATCATTATCTCAAGTCTAATTTTTTGATTCAAAGTCAACAGGCGCATGACTTGACCCTATAGCAGATAATTTTTTGGGCCACTGGATAATTTTTGGGCTGTTCTCTTTTTTTTTTCTTATAGTGGATAATTTTTTTGGGCTGTTCTCTTTTTTTTTCTTATAGTGGATAATTTTTGGGCTGTTCTCTTTTTTTTTCTTATAGTGGATAATATTTTAGGCTGTTCTCTTTTTTTTTTCTTATAGTGGATAATTTTTCGCTGTTCTCTTTTTTTTTTCTTATAGTGGATAATATTTTGGGCTGTTCTCTTTGTTTTTCTTATAGTGGATAATTTTTCGCTGTTCTCTTTTTTTTTCTTATAGTGGATAATATTTTGGGCTGTTCTCTTTGTTTTTCTTATAGTGGATAATATTTTGGGCTGTTCTCTTTTTTTCTTATAGTGGATAATATTTTGGGCTGTTCTCTTTGTTTTTCTTATAGTGGATAATTTTTGGGCTGTTCTCTTTTTTTTTCTTATAGTGGATAATATTTTAGGCTGTTCTCTTTTTTTTCTTATAGTGGATAATATTTTGGGCTGTTCTCTTTTTTTTTCTTATAGTGGATAATATTTTGGGCTGTTCTCTTTTTTTTTCTTATAGTGGATAATATTTTGGGCTGTTCTCTTTTTTTTCTTATAGTGGATAATATTTTGGGCTGTTCTCTTTTTTTTTCTTATAGTGGATAATATTTTGGGCTGTTCTCTTTTTTTTTCTTATATTGGATAATATTTTGGGCTGTTCTCTTTTTTTTCTTATAGTGGATAATTTTTGGGCTGTTCTCTTTTTTTTCTTATAGTGGATAATTTTTTTGGGCTGTTCTCTTTTTTTTCTTATCGTGGATAATTTTTGGGCTGTTCTCTTTTTTTTCTTATAGTGGATAATTTTTTTGGGCTGTTCTCTTTTTTTTCTTATCGTGGATAATATTTTGGGCTGTTCTCTTTTTTTTTTCTTATAGTGGAAAATTTTGGGGGGCTGTTGCACCTCTGGGCCACCGTACAGAACACAGCAGAGTGGGCGAATTATTATTTCATCACTTCACAGAAAAACTGCTCAACCTCCTCCCAACTGTATTTAACTATTTTAGAGGCACTTCAACTGGGGATGAAGTCTAAAATATCATGCAGCTTTAACTTTATAATAGGTTTATTAAACTGAAGAAAAAAAAAAAAGCTTCTGGCATTTTTTTTTCTTTCCAAGATTCTAGATATTAAATACCTTATTATTTCAATCTTTCATTAACGTAACCTTCCTCCTTTTTTATCACATCAGGGGTGAAAAGCTGCTTTTTATAGCCTGTCTTTAACCTGTAACATCATATTTTCTACCCTTTTCCACCAGGCGATCATTATATTCTGTATCTTCCTTCTGGCTTCGTACACTTGAGGCCGACCATTAGGATCTGGTCTCACTGCCAAGACGGTACGAGTATGAATGGTACAGGTTATAAGGAGTCTATATGGAGATATTAACAGGATTATGTCAGACTTATGGGCATATTATTCAGACCAGGTCTTGCAGAGTCCACCCACACATGTTGGAAAACTACAAAAGGTTAATTACACCAAGATGCACCAGGAGTGTTGATAGGCAGATGAAAATAACACGAGGAGGGTCAAGATCAGACAAACCGGCAACTTCTATAGTTTTAGAGCTGCAACCGATTAATCGACTCGAAGTGATCCGAAAAAATCCTTCAACCACAATTCTCCTGAGTCACAGCTTTGTTTCCTTCATTTCTCTGCTGTTAAACATTGGTTCCACTGTTGTGTTTCACAAGGACGCTTATTGTGACGCACAAAGAAGCTTCAATTCAGGCAAACTGCAATAGAATATCTCCCTTCAATTAATTCGAGTCGATTAATCGAATCTGGACTTTTTGACTTCAAGCACCTAATCGATTAATCGGTTGCAGCTCTATATAGTTTAGAAATGGAACAACTCAAATCATGAAATCTGAAAAAATATCATCGGTTTTAATGATAGCTGATACGATTCTATTTGTGATTATTTTATACTTAGACGAACTTTATCGATCCACAAGGGAAATTACTTGTAGAGGTCGACTGATATGTTTTTTTTTTTGTTTTTTTTTAAGGCCAATTTAAAAAAAAAAAAAATTGGTCAGTCGATGGCCGATATCTACAGCCTATATTTAAGGCCGATATATATTTTTTTAAAGAACACTGACCGGAAAATACAGTTAAAACACTCCGATAATTCAGATTTTTATGCAGAAATATGAATCAAATTATTATTAATACACATAAACATTGTGTATACATTTTAACATTTTAACTTCAAGTGCTGCCTGATCAGATGTCTTATAACATTTTTAATACTGATCAATTATGCGATTTCAAAAAAACATTAAGGCAGATATTGAAAAAAAATCAATATATTGACCCAATATATCAGTCTACAGATATAGACCAATATTTTTCTTTCTTTCTTTCTTTCTTTCCTTCTTTCTCCTTCTTTTTTCGTTTTTAACTGCGACTGAATCACCAAGATGCACCAGGAGTGTTGATAGGCAGATGAAAAGAACATGAGGAGGGTCAAGATCAGACAAGCCGGCAACTTGTACAGTTAAAGATGAAACAACTCAGATCATGAAATCTGCGAAAATATTATCGGTTTCAATGATAGTTGATACCGATTCTATTTGTGATTATTTTAGACTTATATGAACTTTATTGATCCACAAGGGAAATTAGTTGTAGGGGTCAACTGATATGTTTGTTAGTTTTGTTTTTTTTTTAAAAGGCCAATGCCGATTTTAAAAAAAATTGGTCAGCCGATGGCCGATATCTAGAGCCGATATTTGAGGCCGATATTTAAGGCAGATACTTTTTTTTTTTTAAAAAGAACATTGACCAGAAAATATAAATATAAATGAAAGAAATGAAGAAATATAAATGAAATTATTACACTAGGTTACAAAAAATGTTTTTTGCAAGTTGTCTAGGTTTTTTCAACTGAATTAGGACCATTTTGCACCGCTTAATCCAAAAATTACATCTGTTTTTCTTAATCAGGTCAGGTTTTTTTGCTCATTTGATTTTGAAAAATTTCATCTTCTCACAAAATTGATTACATTTTTGTGACTTTATCAGTTGATTTTTTTATATAGTTCTCACCCAAAATAGGTTTTAAGAGAAAAAAAATCATTTTCTAACAGGATTCCTGTTAGGTACAATGGTGTATTCACCGCAGATGTAGCAGAATACATCAGGCTTATTTTTGCAAGATCTTCTAGTCGAAGCCATTTCATTCACCTGTAATATTAAAAAAAAAAAACAATAATAAATTGGCAAAAGTAAAATCTTCAGAACTCGTTTATTGCAAGAAATATGAAAGAATTTTGTATCATATGATGTGAAAATGCCCATAAATGTAAGCAAAAATGTTAAAAAGCCAATATGTAGCATAGTTCAGAAAGTTGACCTGATTGAGCAAAATTAATGTGATTTTTGGATTCAGCACACCAAAATTATCCTAAATCAGCTCAAAAAACTTAAATAATAAATTTGTTGTTAACCAGTGTTACTAATACACATAAACATAGTACATACATTTGAACATTTATTGAACTTCATGTGCTCCCCACACAGGTGCCTGATCAAATGTCTTATAAGGTTTTTATGACTGGTTAATTATCAGCTTTCAAAAAAAAAATTAAGGTCGATATTGAAAAAAAAATTAAATATCGACCCTATATATCGGTCTACCGATATAGACCGATATTTTTCTTTGTTTCTATCTTTCTTCTTCTTTCTTTTTTACTGTCACTGAATCAGTGTATTTTTTTTAAGAGGACCCCAGGAAGACTAGCCCGGCATTTGTACATTGGCTAATGGGGATCCTCAATAAACAATTAACAGAAAAAACAGAATCAACCTCTAATTACTTGGTCATAATAGCTCAGTTGCATACAGAAACACTCTGGAAAAAACACTAGCAAAAAAGCACAAAAAACAAAACAAAAAGGAAAGTAAGTGTGAAGACATAAAAGCAATAAATAATATAAATAGACTACACTAATAAAGCAAAAATAAATAAATAAATGGTTGTTAGTCACTGCCATTTTTGTGCCAGAGAACCCAAAAAATTCACATCACACAAACTGGTGTTCACAGTTTATCCATGAATAAACACAGATTCAATCTTACAATTCACCAAAACGCCTTCAACACTATCGATAAAAATCACTATCGTCTGTGAAAAGTCATCATCCGGTACCAAAAGGCTGACACACATGTGCAGCCATAGTTTGGATTTCAGCTTTTTTCTCCTTTTTTTGTGAATATCAGAATTTGAAAAAGCTTCAGTTCTCTTCAGAAAACTTTGTGGTGTTTGAGTTCGGTCTCTTCTCGACAGCCATGACAGAGAAAGAGAAGCAGACGCGACAAAAGCAGAGGTTTTTAGATCCTCTTTTTCAACCTTGACTTTCTGTGAATACTGTTCTCGGTTGCAGTTGTTAACAACATGTACGGTATCTTTCAAACAAACTGAGGAACAAACATTCATATTCAATGCTGTTGAAATTATTCATTTGAAAACGTTTTCGTACAGCAGTTTCCAGGGTTTTCTTTTGGTTTTCAGATGGTTTTAGTTCTGTTTGGTTTCTAGAATTTTACTTAAAAATTAAGAGCGTATTTGTGGTGTATAGAAGAGGATTAGGGCCACTGAAAAAAAAAAAAAAAAAAAAAAAATTAATAATAATAATAATAATAATAATAATAATAATAATAATGTCCAATATATATTTTTTATTATTATTCTAAAAAACAAAGTCAGAATTCTGAGAAAAAAGTCAGAATTCTGAGGGAAAAAAAATCAGAATTCTAAGATTCATCTCAGAATTCTGACTTTTTCTCATAATAATGGAATGACCTGCCTCTCCATATCACACAGACCTCCTCTCTGTCTGTTTTTAAATCCCTTCTTAAAACCCATTTTTTTCTCCTTGGCTTTTGAAACCATGTGAGATGTCTGAAGGTACTATCTTTATTGTGTTTTTTGTTTTGTTTTTTTAATTTGGTAGTGGTTTATTGTTACTATCTATCTATCTATCTATCTATCTATCTATCTATCTATCTATCTATCTATCTATCTATCTATCTATCTATCTATCTATCTATTTTTGTTGTTTTAATTGTATGGCTTTTTAATCAATTCTTGTATTTTATTCTTTTATTTGGGTTTTATTTATTCTTCTGTACAGCACTTTTTTCTTTTTTGTACAGTTTCTATGTCTGTAAATCTATTTCTGTATTTTATTCTTCTGTTTTGGTTTTAATTATTCTTTTGTACAGCACTTTGGTCCACTGTAGCTGTTTTAAAGTGCTTTACAAATAAAGTTGGATAGGATTAGATTGGATAATAATAATAAAAAACATTTATTGGACCTTAATTTATAATTATTTTTTGTTCTCCATTGGCCCTAATCCTCTTTCATGGTGGTGCCTGGAGGCCCTTCCACAAGAAAAATAAAACTTTGCATCTTTTTGTACTGGTGTGTGGAGACCAAAGACTGTAGTAACCACTCTCACAGATAGGGGGAGGAGCCTACGGTAGCCCAGAGGCACGAGAGGGATGAAATTCAGTTTGACAACCCTGTAAAGCCTGAACTATTATGTCACTGACAGAAAATTCCAGTTCTTTGAAACTAGAGCCTGTCTGTTTTTCAGGAGCTAACAAATGCTTACCCAGATGGAGAATACGGAGCAGTATCATCGGGAACCGTGGAGGTAGCGCGACTTTTCAAGCTGAGTGAGTTAGTGAAAAACCACTGACATATTTATGACAACTACCCTCATCAATATCAACATTAGCATCCACATTAGCGTTACCTCCTCTGTCATCATCATCTTTGTTTTTACTGACTTTCTTCTTCTCAAAAAACTTTACTCCTGTTCATAGTATTTGTCCAGTATGGTTAATTAAGAGCGGTGTCCGAGCGACCGCGGCAAAATATTGGTAAAATTGCACTTGTTTTTCTTAAGACAATTCAAGTTGTTCATGTTATTCAGATTTTTAAGGAAACTTTGTAGATGTAAACCTGATCATTATATAATTTTACTTTTTTTTTTACTGTTATTACTTTACTGGTTCGGCCCACTTGAGATCAAATCAGGCTGAATGTGGCCCCTGAATTAAAATGAGTTTGACACCCCTCTAATCTAAAATGAACGTTTAGTATAGCAAACTATTACATGATCAAAACAAATTAATTTTAACACACACAAAAAAAAAATCTCTGTTTTGAATGTCTGGGGTCGCTAGAAATTTGTGATGTTAAAATGGGGTCATGAGCCAAAAAAGGTTGGAAACCACTGCATTAGTAGAAAAAAAAACAACACCACTTGTATCCGTGCACAGTCATTCCTGTTGGTTTTTATTTGGCGAGTGATAAAACAGCTAATTACTGGCACCTACTGTTTTAGGGAATTAGATAAAACGCATCCTGTTAAGTTGAGTTCTTACAGATTTGTCCTCTACAAAGGAATCCAAAGACAGAAAATCCAAATATGTGGGTCAAACTCAGCACACTGACCTGCTCAATTATACATCATCCAGTCTGCAGCGTGGAGTGAAGCTGGCCCTTCAGCTCCACTCACTGAACATAGTGAATATATAACAGCACACACACACACACACCACCACACACACACTTATTTGTAATAACTGCCTCGCAGGCAGTGTTGCAACTTCTGTCCCTATTAATGTAATACACTGATGAATAATGTAGCAATCAGTGATGTAACAGCTATGTACATTAACTGCTAATCACTCAATTAAGAGTATTTTTTTGTAATGATGTAATAATTATGGCAATAAGGCAACACATTAAAAGAGTAATTAAAGAGAAGCAAAATATTGAGCTTTAAACACATTAACCTACAACCACAGTGAATTCAGTCGTCAGGGCTGATAAAAGCTTAAGCACAAGTTAGATGTCCACCTTCGGAAATAAAAACACGACTCCGTCCATATCCAAAACGTTTCAATTCCTGATTTGAGATGATCGCACTGAGTCAATCGCATCTTTAACCCTTTAAGAACAGCAGTCTCACCGGCGCTACAGTTTGCAATCAAATCACTGTAAGTCCTAAATCATTTGCGCTATCCACAAAATTCAAACAGCATCAGAAAGTGGAGATCCTCAGCTTTCCGACAATATAAAACACTTTACGGCAGCGCAAAGTGTGCATAATGTGCTTGTTATGTTCTGACGCACCTTTATTTTTCCCCCTCTGTCTTTTGTGGTTGTTTTTTTTTTTTTTTAATTTTATGTGTTGTTTTCTTACTTGCTGTTTTTAATCACCTTTTATATGTTTCTTTTATAATGTTTTAAATGTGTTTCTTTTTGTTTCTTTTATTTCAATGTCCTGTGTGAAGCACCTTGAATTGCCTTGTTGCTGAAATGTGCTATACAAATAAACTTGCCTTGCCTTATAATTCTCACTTGATTCTTTTGGGTGATTATTGCTCTCTGTTCTTTTTTTTTTGCCTTGATAACATTTTTGGGAAAATATTACGTATTTAGTATGTTTCTTTAATAGATGGCCAATTGGTTTTCCCGCCGGCTAAGCTTATAAATTAGACCAGCGCTGGGCTCTCGCTCTCTCGCCTCCTTCTCTCTCCACCTCCTCCAGCCATGCCGGCGTCCGGAGCGTGCACGTCGAGGCGCGCATCCGCTCCACTCCTCCACGCAAGTTGCTCCACGCTAGCGGGGTTTTTGTTAGCTTTGTGTTAGCTTATCCTTTTGTTTGACCAGGTGGATCTGGACGTCCCGTTTTCGCTTTTTCTTTCGTTAGGGCTTATTTTTTTAGGTTTGCTTTATTTGATAGGGTTGCGGTGCGCTGGTAGCTCCTACGGCCCTGCACAGGGTTGGCCTGTCCAGCGCACCGTCCTTATGTTTAGTTTGCCGGTCCACTCTGGTCTTTTCCTTTGTTACTTTGGGCACTGGGTTTAAAAAGGGGTTTTGATTCTGCTGAATTAAAATCATGTTGTTTACAACAGAAGAGAATCGCTGAAGAACAAAAATAAATGCAAATAATAAAAAAAATGTTTTCTCAAATTATACTCCTTGACTCCCGGTGTCCTTCGTAAATATGTTTCACCTCCTGGGTTTTAACAGTGCTCACCCAGATACTGGAGGGTTAATAGATATAATAGTGTCTGCCCTCAAAATTCCATAACATCTAAAGCTGGATTTATGGTCATGCGTCGCTACCTATGCCGACACTTCGGACAGTCGGCCACTATTGTTCTAAAACAGGAAATGCTGCCGTAAGATATGGAAACCACGGAAACCCCTCTGCCCAGTGGAGTTTCTTTAAAACCAGCCGATTCCAGCACTACACCGGAAAAAATCAAAATCTTACCAAGTGTATTTTTCTCATTTCTAGTCAAAAAATCTCATCACACTTAAAATAAGACATAATCATTTGAAGAATAACTTTTCAGTGAGATATAAAAACTTATTTTTAGACAATAGATCCTGAAAATCTTATTTCGAGAAATCTTACCGAGATAATTTTCACCTGTTCCACTGGCAGATTTTTTTGCTTGAATTAAGCAAAAAAAAAAAAATCTTGAATTAAGCAAAAAATCTGCCAATGGAACAAGTGAAAATTATCTTGGTAAGATTTCTTGAAATAAGATTTTCAGGATCTATTGTCTAAAAATAAGCTCTTATATCTCACTGAAAAGTTATTCTTTAGACGATTATGTCTCATTTTAAGTTTGATGTGATATTTTAACTAGAAATTATGAAAATACACTTGGTAAGATTTTGATTTTTGTAGTGTACTGCTACCTTCCGATTTGGATTAAGGACAACACTTTCCAAAACGACACCATGTTGAGCTGCATTATGTAATAAATTCCCATTACGTAATAAAAGTTCAAAATGTAATAAGAATGTCACGTCATCTTGTAATAAAGCCGCATTATGTAATAAACTGACGCATTTTGTAATAAACTACGTCAACGCATTATGTAGTAAATTTTTTCACATTATGTGGTTATTACAATTTGAGAAATTTATTACAAAATGCATTTGACACCTTTTTATTTAAAAAAAACAAAAAACATTGTTCATTATGTAATAACAATCCAAATTAATATAATTTCAGAGCAATTTAGAAGAAATTAGTCACAGGAGCTACAGGTAATGGAATCTGAACTTTAACCACACAGTTTAAAGATTAATTTAGCACATGACATTTTCCTGAAAATAAAAATGTGTCAAGTGCATTTTGTAATAAATTTCTCAAATTGTAATAACTTACTACATGATGCGAAAAAATTTACTATATAATGCGTTGACATAATTTATTACAAAATGTGTCAGTTTATTACATAATGCGGCTTTATTACGAGATGACGTGACATTCTTATTACATTTTGAACTTTTATTACGTAATGGGAATTTATTACATAATGCGGTTCAACACACCGCTACAGTACGCTTGAGAGCCCATAACACTATCATCAGATACGACGTACCGACAGTACGTGAAACAGAGCTACGCGCGAGCATAAATCCAGCTTTAGTCTGATGATACGTAGATTATTCCTAGTATAATTTTGTTTGGTTTTCTTTGTTTTTCTTGATATAAAAGTGAATTTCTGACAGGATCAATAACATTTTTCTGTATTTAGTGCATAATACACCATAATTAGGGCTGGATAGTAAATCAAGTTAATTTGATTAGATAATAATTGTGCTTTTGGAAAACTGCAAGATTAAGGTTATTCCTCTAGGGACCTTTGGAAGCAATCTGTTTATTTTTTTTAATTTTTTTAATAATATAATAGTTGTGATGTGTTTCTTCATCATATGGTAATTAATTTCAGTAAAGAAAGAGGTTTATTCAATCATGTTTTGTCTGTATTTCATGTCACTAGAAAACTTGATTAAAAGAAGTGTAAATCATTCCTAAATAACAGAGAAAAGCTGATTTATATTTTGTCCATGTCACTAACTCTAATCACAGTATAATTTAACACTGACTTTATCACATGAAAAAACATCTTAATGTTTAATTTTCTAAAGATTACAATTGTTTCGACCATCCGAGTTAAAAATACAGAGACAGAAATAAAATATTCTAATATTATTATCATTATTACCACCAGTAATTGTCAGTGTAGCAGTGTTTAGTTAAATTTTAGTGATACTTAGTGGAAGATGTGGCACAGAATTAAAATTTGGTGAAAAAAATCATGATGTGAGTTGAATCTATATACAGGATTATTGAGGGAAATAGGCTGATTAGTCCTTTAGAAATCGTAAAATACTGTAAAATTAGCCTCAATCAAACTAAAAACAGCAAATAAATGTGACATTTTGCATGTTTTACAATGTCTTCTAATCCAGAAAGGACAGCAGACAGCAGAAGACAAGTTGTTCTTTTTGTTTTGTTTTGTTTTTTTTAATAATTTCTGCAATCCAACACAATAAATCCTCTTAAATCTGAGCCTTTAATTGCACCATTTTACAAAAATATTAACAACCAGCTTGTTGATAACTACATCTGTCTTCTGTTTGGCTTTGGAAAATACTAAAAAGTAGTCTTTTTTTTAAGGTATAGTGCTCTGTTTTTCCAAATGTGAGGTGCTGTAGACACACATAACCAAGGTAAACAACCCAGAAAGAAAGAGTGAAAAATAAAAGGTCAAACAACAACATGAGTAAATATTAAAAAAAAGAAAGCACTCAAGAGATTACAGGTATCAAAAATAACATGGAAGGTAAACACATTTCTATACCTTCAAGACCCTCCTCTGCATCCCTGTTCACCCCAACATCCTGAAAACTCCAACTCCAAATAGAAATCCACCTCCAGTGTGAACAAAAAGGCAGAGCTGCAAACCCAACTCCGACGCTAGGAGCTATAAAACGGGTGTCAAACATACGGTTCGGGGGCCAAATCTGGCCCGCCAAAGCTTCCAGTCCGGCCCGCAGGATGAAAGTTCAAAAATTAACCTGAACAGTCCAGGTTGTCCAAATCATTTTGGTTCAGGTTCAACATACAGACCAATGTGATCTCTAGTAAAAATAACAACACAATAACCCATAATGAATGACAACTACAAATTTTCTTTGTGAAAAATTACGTGGAAAAAATTTAAGTGAAAAAAATAAGATTACACTGTGAAAATATTTACATTTACAAAACTAGTCTTTCACAATAAAATGCAAATAAATACATAAATAAAAACAAAGATGAACAACCCGACATGTGCAATTTGAACAATATTCTGCCTGTTACTAAATGTTTTGAGCATTTATGAATCCGCAATCTATAGTTGTGTTAATAATAACACTGGGTTACAAAAAAATGTTTTTTGCAAGTTGTCTAGGTTTTTTCAACTGAATTAGGACCATTTTGCACCGCTAAATCCAAAAATGACATCTGTTTTTCTCAATCAGGTCAGGTTTTTTTTGCTAATTTGATTTTGAAAAATTTGATCTTCTCACAAAATTGATAACATTTTTGTGACTTTATCAGTTGATTTTTTATATAGTTCTCACCCAAAATAGATTTTAAGAGAAAAAAAATCATTTTCTAACAGGATTCCTGTTAGGTACAATGGTGTATTCGCCGCAGATGTAGCAGAATACGTCAGGCTTATTTTTGCAAGATCTTCTAGTTGAAGCCATTTCATTCACCTGTAATATTAAAAAAAAACATTAATCATAAATTGGCAAAAGTAAAATCTTCAGAACTCGTTTATTGCAAGAAATATGAAAGAATTTTGTATCATATGATGTGAAAATGCCCATAAATGTAAGCAAAAATGTTAAAAAGCCAATATGTAGCATAGTTCAGAAAGTTGACCTGATTGAGCAAAATTAATGTGATTTTTGGATTCAGCACACCAAAATGATCCTAAATCAGATCAAAAAACTTCAACAATAAATGTGTTGTTGACCAGTGTAATAACAGATGTAATATTGTAGAAATTGTTCAAATTTTAGTTCCAAAATCCAAAATTTTCACAATATTCTGCCTGTTACCAAATGTTTATGTAACATTTTGTGTAAAGTACATGTATACATAGTAAGTTGAGGCATAATATTGTTCAAATTGCACTAATTTTTCAAATGAAATTTCTGTTTTTTCAGGTTATTCACATCTTTTTCGTAAAATGTAAATATTTTCATAATTTTATTGGGTTTTTTTTGTACTAAAACAAAATGAAAACCTTGGATTTGTCATTATTTATAGGTTATTAAGTCATAATTTTACTGGTCTGGCCCGCTTGAGATCAAATTGGGCTACATATGGCCCCTTAAAAAAAAAGTTTGACACCCCTGCTCTAAGTCGAGAACGAACTCGCTGGCAGACACGTCGCCCATAGATTTATTCATCGTTTGTAGAAAACACCATCTTCTGCAGCTGTAACTGGACTGTACTCCTGACAACTTCCCATTGTGTCGAAGGAAACTGTAATTTGGACAAAGATAACGCCTGGACATACAGAGGAGAAAGGTCACAGCTTTTACCATCACGGGATAATATTCTCCCACGACGAGAAAACGGGGACTGATACAGGCCGAGCATTTCTGATAAACAACAACAGCCCTTCTGCTAAATTGGTTTTATTGATTTTCCAAAGTTAAATAGTGTATGTCAGAAATGTTTTACAATAGTTTCTTGGTTTTTTCCTCCTGTCTGACTTCTATTTATTATCTAAATAACAACTCTGGAGAATTTCTCCGGGTGACAAGGCGGCCGTACCTTTTTTACAGGTTTGAAAAGTGGCGTTATGATTAGACCGCCACACACAGTAAGTGGAGAAACTGAGCACAAACGACACCCTGGATCGTAACTTTGAAACTAATCACGCTGCATTGTTGTCGACGTGCCTCACACTTTTCAAGGTGGAGTAATCGATTGTAATGCCCGTGATTCACAAGAAGACTTTGGAAAGACTTTCAAAAGACTAAACCCTGACACATTAAAACACGCCGGGCCATGAGTCAGACAGTTTTTAGTCACAGAATAAGTACTCTGTCCGCTCTGACACGGATATTTTTCTGCACACATATTTTCTTCCTCCATTTTTTAAAAAACATTCTGTTCATATGACCTTCATTTTGCAAAATATCTGAGCTCAGGGTAGATGCAGGTATGAAGAAGCCACATTTTTAACCCATAAAGACCCAGTGCTACTTTTGTGGCAGTTCCCAAATGGATTTTTTTTTCTATTTCTACCTTTTTAAACTCATAAAGACCCAAAAAAAACCAAAACAAAACACTGGTGTACAAAATCACCTACCAGTGTAAAATGTTTAATAACGTCTGATCCATTAAACCAGGGGTGTCAAACTCATTTTAGTTCAGGGGCCATATTCAGCTAAATTTGAACTGAAGTGGGCCGGACCAGAAAAATAATAACATAATAATATAGAAATAATGACAACTCCAAATTTTTGTCTGTGTTTTAGTGTAAAAAAAAACAACATTAAATTATGAAAATACTTACTTTTATAAACTATCAAAAAAAAAAAAAAAAAAAAAAACTTGAAAAAACTGAAATTTAAATTAAAAAACGTAAGAAAATTTAGTGCAATTTTAACAATATTCTGCCTCAACTTCTCATTTCTACATGTGCATTATGGATCAGATCTACAAAGACACTAAACACTGAGGAACAGGAAGAAAAATTGTTAAAAATTGTGCTTAATTTTCTTTAGACATTTCAGGTTGTTCATATTTGTTCAGATTATTCACATTTTAGTGTGACAGGATGGTTTGGAAATGTAAATATTTTCATAATTTAATGTTATTTTTTGCACTAAGACAAAGAAAAAAAATGAAGTTGTTAATTCAAGATTTTTTTGGGTTTAATTAAAGATTTTTTTTACTTAATTGAAGATTTTTTTTTTTGGCTTAATTGAAGATTTTTTTTACTTAATTGAAGATTTTTGTTTTTTTTTTGCTTAATTCAAGATTTTTTGCTAAATTTGAGATTTTTTTTGGCTTAATTGAAACTTTTTTTACTTAATTGAAACTTTTTTTTTTTTTGGCTTACTTCAAGATTTTTTCCTTAATTCAAGCTAATTTTTTTTTTTGCTTAATTCAATTCCAGACCGTGGAATTTTTGCACTTTGCTAAAACATCCCAGGGGACGAACTGGAACCTTTAGCGGGCCACATTTGGCCCCTGGGCCGCATGTTTGACACCCCTGCATTAAACCTATCAATTCATATAAATAATTGGTGTAAAATGCAAATCAAACTTTAGATTTTTTGTGTGTTTTTTGGCCTTTTGTGTTGATATAGTTGGTTAAAGTGAAAAAATAATAGGCAGATGAGATAGATGTTGTGTAATGATATATTTTACTGAAAAAGTCACTTTTTCTTCAGTTTTCTCTGTTTTTTGGCATAATAACCTTCAAGTTTAATCTGAGCTTTTATGAACATCTATATGATCAGTACATTAAATACTGGAAAATCACAAAACACAGAGGATTATTTGATAATAAATGGTGACAAATCAGTTATATTATAATAATAAAAATAATTTGGGAACTACCACAAAAGTATCACTGGATCTTTATGGGTTAAAAAATTCCAGGTTGCTTATGTTATTCACATTTTTTAGGAAACATTGTAGATTTAAACACTTTTATAATGCAATTTGAATTTTTCTAAATGTTTAATATGTTTTGAACTCGTAAACCTATCGATATGTGTAAATAATTGGTGTAAAATACAGTTTGTCATCTTTTCATGGTCATCAGATATGACCCATTTGGACGTTCAGAGGCTCTGTAGTTACCATGGAAACACCGTCATTTTCTACAACATTAAATAACATAAATATATGAATAACAGCGGCTGCAGACACTTGTTTTATGTTCAGTTAATGATATATTTCACGTACAAAGTCACTTTTTCTTCAGTTTTCTCTGTTTCTGATATTACAACCCTCAAGTTTAATCTGAGCTTTTTATGAACATCTACATGATCAGTAAATTAAATATTGGAAAATATCTGATTTTCACTGTAAAAATCCACAAAAGATTACTTCAAAATAAATAGTAACAAATCACTTCATTCACCAGTAAAACCCATGGAGTTGGATCAATGATGGTGAATGAAAACACTTGGTTTATGTTCAGTTAATGAGAGATTTTGTTGAAAAAGTCACTTTTTCTTAATTCTTCTTTGTTTCTGATATTGTGACCATTAACTTTAATCTGAGCTTTTATCAACAGCTACATGTTAAGTTAATTAAATATGGGATAATACCTGATTATTATTGAAGAAACACAAAATACAGAGGATAATATTAAAATAAAGAGTGATAAATCACTTAAGAAAGGTTAAATATAGAGAGCAATTCATTTGGGAACTATCAGAAAAGTAACCCTAGGTCTTTATGGGTTAACTGATTTATCCTCTGTATTTTGCATTTTTTGGTGTAAATCATGTATTTCCCTGCATTTACTCCACAAGTCATGTAGATGTTCATGAAAACTCAGAGTAAATTCAAAATTAATTCTATCAAAACATAGAAAAATGAAGAAAAACTTACTTTTTCAGCAAAGATATTGCTAACTAAATGTAAAAACAAGTGTCTCCATCCACTGTCATTGATCCAACTCCATGGGTTTTACTGGTGAACCAATGCTGTAGAGGATGACGGTGTTTCCACGGTAACCACAGAGCCTCTGAACGTCTAAATGGGTCATATCTGATGACCGTGAAAAGACGATAAACTGTATTTTACCTAAATTATTTACACATATTGATAGGTTTAGTGGCATAAAACATATTAAACATTTAGAAAAATTCAAATTACATTATAAAAGTGTTTAGATCTACAACGTTTCCTTAACAGAACAGAACATAAACAACCTGGAATTTTTTAACCCATAAAGACCCAGTGATACTTTTGTGGTCGTTCCCACATGATTTTTTTCTCTATATTTAACATTTCTTAAGTGGTTTGTCACCATTTATGATGAAATAATCCTTTGTGTTTTGCATTTTTCCAGTGAAAATCAGGTATTTTGCAGTATTTTGCACCAATTATTTACATGTATTGATAGAATGAATGGATCAACAGGCATTAAACAGTTTATATCAGTAGATGGTTTGTGTCACCGGTGGGTGTTGGGGTCTTTATGGGTTAGAGATGTTTTTCAATGTTTCTTTGGTCAAATTTAAGGCCTTGGTTGTAAGAAAATACAGTAAAATCTGAGAAAAAGACGATAACAATGGTATGAGATCCTGACCTGAGGTTCTGCTCACTGAAAAGAAGCTAATAAATGAATAAATGAAACAGCAGGAAAGAACATCCTCCATCCAACTGAAAAGAATATATTCAGATGTCTTTGTAACAGAGGTGATTTCTCACAGACTGCAAGAGAAGCTCGGCTTCCCCTAAAATTATGAAAATTAAATGGTCAAATATGTTTGTACCATATTTGCACTCTCCTTTTTAAACACTCTTTTATTAAAATTTATATGACTGTTTGTTGTACGTGTATGTGTATGTTTAGGTGTATGTTTTTATGCTGCTGTTAACACTGTGAATTTCCCCATTGTGGGGTCAATAAAGGAATATCTTATCTTATTTTATCTTATCTTATCTTATCTTATCTTATGTTCGGTTGTGTTGGCATTTCATTGACTACAAATGCGTTAGAACACGTTCATCTCACAGGTGAGTTCGTTCAGAATCAGCTTTATCACAAATCAACAGACTCAATGTTGTTCACTTCTCATACATTCCCGTTGTGCTGTTTTCTCATACGATCTCTGCTCAGTGCATTTGTCCGTAGATGCTCAGCGTCCATGCACTTCAGTGGGACTGAGTGGAACAGTTTTTTTCATTGCCTCAAAACTGGACGGTAATTGGATAAATGCCACGATGTTGTCCCGCCCCCAGATGCTCGGCGTCTCTGGGGGTGAATGGAGCTGTGGGCGGAGCTCGGCCGCGCTGGACACCGAGCTTCCACGTGCTGATTGGAGGATCAGTCGAAAGGCTGAATCCCGTTTGATTGACAGCTATTTTGAGATCTACTCCTTCACTGACACAGTTCAGTTTAATACCGTCGCGCATTCTGCTGTGAAATCAAGAGAGAAACTACTACGAAATTACTTGTTCATTTCTTGCACTGTAAATAAAACACACTCATTGTACTTCCTTGTTTCAATTTAACATAATTTCAACGTTTTCTTGTTTATTTGGTACGATAAGGTCACTGACCAAAGGAACGGAGGGCTGAATTTATGTTTAAATAACTTGACTTTTTTTTTTTTTTTTATGTAAGCCGACAATGAGCTTCCCCTCTCTGAAAGACGAGCAGCTTTGTAATCACCATATTTTGTTTTGTAGCTATAATTTAATTAGATATTTTTCTCTCTAACAATCAGAGATTACACTTACATTTATTGTCCTTTAATTCTGCAAAGCTGCACAAAACCAACAACATGTACAACCCACATCCAAACCTACACATAACGTATAACTGAAGGCCTATAGACACTGGAGGGCTCAAACAAACAAACAAAAAAAACAAACAACAGTTTGTCTACACTGTACAGCTTTTCATTATTGACTGAGAAGGTGTAGGCTGAAGACAAAGCTTTCTACGCCTACTTTTATCACACAAAACACTTTAAAATAGAGTTAATTTACACCAGATGTCTCATATCACATACAGAAGTTAATTTTACAAGCTCCACAGTCCAGAAAATAAGTAAAAAAAAAAAGAAGTTATTCCTACTCATATAAAAACACCTGGCATCCACATGGACACACATTTATAGCCGCTGCCACACACAACATAAAACATTATCTATCATACAGATTATGGTATCATATAAAAAGAGTGTCTTCTATTTATCACCCTACTTTTATACAATCTTTTAAATCTGTGAAAAGTACTTCCCATTTATAAGTCACCCTCAAGATTATCCCATAAATCCACCCCTTGTATTTGTGTGTTTGTGGGGAAATATCAACAGCCTTTCGACGATTGCATTTAAGTAGAAATCCAGAACAAATTTTATAAATCCAGGCAAATTTTACAGGATCAAG
Source organism: Sphaeramia orbicularis (assembly GCF_902148855.1). Taxonomy (NCBI): domain Eukaryota; kingdom Metazoa; phylum Chordata; class Actinopteri; order Kurtiformes; family Apogonidae; genus Sphaeramia; species Sphaeramia orbicularis. The sequence goes on along the minus strand of NC_043970.1, from coordinate 38,638,711 downwards.
GACGACTTGGACTCTAGGCTTCGATGAGAGGCTGTTGTGTGTTCTGTTCATGGAGATATCACACCAACATTATTATCCACATGTGGACGCAGCACTACAAGTTCTAAAAACAGCCCAATATACTGGTCTGAGTAAATGATCACTGTCTGTAAGGTAAGGTAAAGTAAGGTAAGGTAAGGTAAGGTAAGATAAGATAAGATAAGATAAGATAAGATAAGATAAGATAAGATAAGATAAGATAAGATAAGATAAGGAAAAGAATGGAAAGAAAAGGTAAGATAAGGTAAGATAAGGTAAGGAAAGATGATAAGGAAAGATAAGATAAGATAAGATAAGATAAGATAAGATAAGATAAGATAAGGAAAATAATGGAAAGAAAAGGTAAGGTAAGACAAGACAAGATAAGGAAAAGAATGGAAAGAAAATGTAAGGTAAGATAACATAAAATAAGGAAAGATAAGATAAGGTAAGATAAGATAAGATAAGATAAGATAAGATGAGGAAAGGAAAGGAAAGGAGGTAAGATAAGGTAAGGAAAGATAAGATAATGAAAGGAAAGATAAGGTAAGGAAAGATGATAAGGAAAGGAAAGGAAAGGAAAGGTGGTAAGATAAGGTAAGGAAAGGAAAGATAAGATAAGATGTGGAAAGGAAAGATAAGATAAGGAAAGGAAAGAAAAGGAAAGGTGGTAAGATAAGGTAAGGAAAGATAAGGTAAGATCAGTTAAGATAAGATATGGAAAGGAAAGGAAAGATAAGATACGGAAAGGAAAGGTGGTAAGATAAGGTAAGGAAAGATAAGACAAGGTAAGATATGGAAAGGAAAGGAAAGGAAAGGAAAGGAAAGGAAAGGAAAGGAAAGGAAAGGAAAGGAAAGGAAAGGAAAGGAAAGGAGGTAAGATAAGGTAAGATACAGAAAGAAAAGAAAAGATACCATACCATATATAGTCATTACACTAACACACTATTGAAAGCAAAGGTCACAATTTCAACCAAACTAACCAATGCAATGCAACCATACATATCTCAACATAAAACTATATCATGACATGTTATTATTGTTTCGTATCCCAGACCCCTGTTGGAAAAGGAGACTGAACTCATGAAATGGCGTTGTATGTCACAGCAGTTGTTATGGCTTTTGGCGTGCTATACGTACGCATTTTCATCCTTTGGCGTATTACTCAACACCATTTGATCGTGTGTCACTTTACGCTCAGATCTCCAGTTCACATAACCCTAACCCTTAGTGCGTGGTACTTGACGCGGTGTGAACAAACACACGGAAAGCTTATAATGCGTACAGATAACATTGCGTTGTAGAAAAGAAACACCTGAATTCTACATGTCCCAATACTTTTGTCCATCTCACTTTATATCACTTTTGCGAACTTGCATCATATAAAACCCTTTCGATACCGTAAATGCTAAATATAAATTGAAACCCTGTTCACAAAATGTTTTAATATTTCATAATTGCACCAACTAAGAACATGAACATGATTCCCAAATGTGATTAACGGTGGAAAAGAGGGGGAGGGGATCAATGCGAAACAAATCAATTCATTACAGCCAGTGGTTTCAGCCACTTATTTGTCTAATGTGGTATGACATTCTTCCCAGATGACTCCCAGTCACTTTTATCCATATTAATGAGCACCATCAGTTGGCAGACTGAGACGAATTCACTGCTTCTCCTCTGCCGCTTCAGACAGTGAAATCTGGTCGCAATAATAAATCAAGGGCACTTATCGATTTCAACGTGCCCAAACCAGCCACACCAAAACTATGTGCATTAAAATGTGATATCAATCAAAAAGCAAGCAGCGTGGAACAAAGTCACACAGGGATGATGTGTTTCCCCAGATGGATTCCTCTGCTCTGAAGGCTGCCACCTCGCTTTTTAATACATATTTTAAGCTCCTATGTATGATTTATATGGGACAATAAAGCCGAACTGAAATATTTTCTTGGGAAATCAATGCATATGTCACATTTTGGAGCGTATTTGTCCAGTATTACAAAAAAAAAAAAAAAAAACTCGCAGTGAACTGATTGAATGATCTTGAAGATGAGTAAAGTTGTGTCAGAGATGATAAGGATTATAAATTGCGGCTTTACCTCCCATGATTACTTCTTATAGTACAGTGGGGGTTGTGGCAGAATTATGTCTACAATCATCACAAGTGGACCCATGAGGGAAACACATCCACGCTTTAAACACCGAAGACAAACAGGCTGAACGAACACGAATGAAATATACAGACGGGACTGTGCAAAAGTCTTAAGCGGGGTACACATATGAAGATAATCGGGCTGTTTTTGTCCTGATTATCTCTATTCCCAACCAAGGACGGCAAACGCTAGATTATTTTATGATTTATAAGATTACCCTGTGGTCTGAGGTGTGTTAGGATTTGTCCTGATAATCAGCACCGACAAAATATTAAACTTGTTCAGTATTTATGACCAAAAATCTTCAAGTGTGGGGAAAGCAAACGACTCCCGAGTCATGACTCCGTGAATTGTATCGTGGAACGGAATGTAGCCAATCAAGAAGCGAGCTGACTGAGGAACAAGGAAGCAGGTGGAAATAAAAACAAGCATGTCCGACCTGAAACATAAAGTTCGGTGTTCCAATTATCCCTATTCCCAACCAAGGACGGCAAACGCCAGATTATTTTATGATTCATAAGATTATCCTGTGATCTGAGATGTGTCTGGAGTGAATTTGTCCTGATAATCAGCACCGAAACAAGTCGGGGCCGACAAAATATTAAACTTGTTCAGTATTTACGACCAAAAATCTTCATGCGTGGGGAAAGCAGATAACTTCCGAGTCATGACTCCGTGAATTGTGACGTGGAACGGATTGTAGCCAATCAAAAAGCAAGCTGACTGAGAAACAAGGAAGCAGGCGTAAATAAAAACAAGCATGTCCGACCTGAAACATAAAGTTCGGTGTCCGAATTATCCCTATTCCATACCAAGGACGGCAAACACCAGATTATTTTACAATTTATAAGATTACCCTGTGGTCTGAGGTGTGTCAGGAGTGAATTTGTCCTGATAATCGGCACCGAAACAAGTCGGGGCCGACAAAATATTAAACTTGTTCATTATTTACGACCAAAAATCTTCATGTGTGGGGAAAGCAGATAACTTCCGAGTCATGACTCCGTGAATTGTGACGTGGAACGGAATGTAGCCAATCATGAAGCGAGCTGACTGAGGAACAAGGAAGCAGGCGTAAATAAAAACAAGCATGTTCGACCTGAAACATAAAGTTCGGTGGACCTCAAAAAAATGGAGGACCAGCTGGCGGAGCTGTGGGAAACCCGAGAATGTCTATTTAACGTCTCCGCTAAGTTGTACCAAAATTGAAATGACAAGTTGCGTGTTGTGTTTTCTGGTTGTTGCTGTTTCTTCATCTTCATTTTTGTTAGATCACGTTTGATCATGCAAAATTTCTGCCTTGGAGGACTAGACGGACTTTAGATCGGTGGTGGGACAGAATAGATATGTGTCTGTTGTACTGACATTGACATTATCGGAGCACACCACACACAGTACGATCAAAACTGTTCAATGCCTGATTTTATTTTTTTTTTATTTTCATGTGTGGGGTCTGTAAAAAATCTCTTCAGATTTAGAAAATCCTTATGTGTGTACCACGCTTTAGGCCATCTTTAGTTTTGTTGTTTTTAGAGGACTGAAATAAACAAATATACTTATTTCTTATTCATCAGATACAAGGAAGTACAGGAAATATCCTCCTGAGATCCAGCAGTGCACTTTTGTCCTCTGTAGGGGACAAAAGTTTGACAGTTGGGTTGGGTCAAAACAGTGTCAGTTTATTCGTGGGGTGGGTTGGGTCGGGTCAAATAATTCCACAAAAGCCCCGTGGGTTGAAAAAAAAATGACTTGCACATCACTACCGGACCATAAAGTGAAAGTGAAACCTATAGATGCTTTATTAATTCCTCTAAGCTTTGCACTGTTGTGCAGCTAATTTTCCTTTTCCTTACCTTCAGAAACTTTAATTTGAGGAGGCAGGACATGTGTTCAGCCCCCCAGAACTGGGTCCAGATCGGCTTGATCTTGTGACTAAATCTGATCCGATCTTCTAAAAATTGCCAGATCAGCAACCGATACCGATCTTTCCATCAGATCAGGACATCCCTAATATTTTAGCGTCTCAGTCCACATTAACTTGCAGTTTGTTGTTTGGCTGCTGTTGAAGAAATGCTGAAGTCTGTCACCTGTGGGTGTCTGAGTTACACAGATGATTTTAATTTATACTCGTGTAAAACTGTACAACACTGACAAAATGGGGCAAAATGGACACCCGCAATCTATGTAAACACTGCAGCTGTACGCACAAGAAAACGTAGATGTCTTTGTTTACTTCATCCAGATCACAGGTGTCAAACATGCGGCCCGGGGGCCAAATCCAACCCACCAAAGGGTCCAGTCTGGCCGCTGGGATGAATTTGTGAACAAAAATTACACTGAAGATATTAATAACACTGGTCAACAACAAATTTATTGTTTAAGTTTTTTGATCTGATTTAGGATCATTTTGGTGTGCTGAATCCAAAAATCACATTAATTTTGCTCAATCAGGTCAACTTTCTGAACTATGCTACATATTGGCTTTTTAACATTTTTGCTTACATTTCATATGATACGAATTACACATCATATGATACGAAATTCTTTCATATTTCTTGCAATAAACGAGTTCTGAAGATTTTACTTTTGCCAATTTATGATTAATGTTTTTTTTTTAATATTACAGGTGAATGAAATGGCTTCGACTAGAAGATCTTGCAAAAATAAGCCTGATGTATTCTGCTACATCTGCGGTGAATACACCATTGTACCTAACAGGAATCCTGTTAGAAAAATGATTTTTTTTCTCTTAAAACCTATTTTGGGTGAGAACTATATAAAAAATCAACTAATAAAGTCACAAAAATGTAATCAATTTTGTGAGAAGATCAAATTTTTCAAAATCAAATTAGCAAAAAAACCTGACCTGATTGAGAAAAACAGATGTCATTTTTGGATTTAGCGGTGCAAAATGGTCCTAATTCAGTTGAAAAAACCTAGACAACTTGCAAAAAACATTTTTTTATAACCCAGTGTAATCAAGGATGTTGAAATCATTTTAGGTCCATTCAATCTAAAGTGGATCAGACTAGAAAAACATGATCATAATAACCTATAAATAATGAAAACTGCCAATTTTCCTCTTTGTTTCAGTACAAAAAAAGTAAAATTAGAAAAAAAAGTTACATTTACAGACTATCCATTTACAAAAAATATGACTATCCTGAACAAATATGAACAATCTGAAATGTCTTAAGAGAAGTATGTGGAATTTTAACAATATTCTGCCTTTTTTTTTAATCTTTAAGTTGTGATGCACATGTATAAATTATCAACACAGGCGTAATATTCTTAACATTGCACTTTTTTTCTCAAGAATTTTCAGGTTGTTCATATTTGTTCATGTTATGTTAAAGTACGGTTTGTAGGTGGAAACATTTTCATAATGGAATTTAACTTTTTTCACTCAAAAACATAGTGAAAACTTTGGAGTTCTTATCCTATTATTTATATTATTTCTCTGGTCCGGCCCACTTTCGATCATATTAGAGTGAATGTGGCCCCTGAACTGAAATGAGATTGACACCCCTGATCTAAATATTGTTGGAATATTTTAATAATTTCGCAAAATATACCCAAAAACTATCAACCACTAAACCTACTGAAAACTAGAGTAAAACTTTGGGTATAATGTAAATTGTGATTCCAATAGATTAAATCATAATTTTATCTCAAAATGTCATCTTTAGATTTTTTGGGCCAGATCATAGATCATCCAACCCTTGTTACCAGCAGAAATAGACCAATAAATTGTTTGTAAAATGTCCCATAGCAAGAATTAATTGGTTTAAAAAATCTGTGTCATCCAATCAGATTATTTACATATGATTTTATCTTGAATTAAAATTGGAACTCTACCTACTGGAATAGTTAAAAACATTCAGATTCACTTCTACTTGTGACATGGACTGTTCAATCCATTCGTTATTTCCCACTCCAAAGTATCATCACTGTATAAAACTCCACTATTGATTATTTACAAATCCAACCTCTGGCTTCGTTTCACTCATTGTAATTAGTTTTGTTATCGGTCAAGGTTGCCAAGGTCATTTCTCTTCCATCAAAACCCATAAAATATGCACAACGGCTCCAGCGTGAGTGTAGTTTTTATTTTCGACCCCTCAAAGTTAAGAGATTGAACTTCCACATTGACTTGAAAGTCTTTTCGAACGTCCTTTTACAAGCTACACGCTGTGAAACGAGACCCACTCTGTAAAGTTTCCAGTAGGCATGTCAATATAAAGACACCAGAGTCCATTTCATTTAGCTTTTAGCGGTCGCTCATTAATACTGATGGCAGATGGTGACACTGCAGATAGAATACAATAAAAAAAAAGTTGCTAATCTGAACGTAATCACAGTAATGCACGGCCCGCTACATGACGGACATGTTCACAGAAAGGCTTTCAAATTGTGATCGGCTAAGGGTGGCAGCCAAAGCTCATTTAGCCGCCATATTTACCGTATTTTGTTGTTAATTGACTACTGTAGCTGCGTGGTTTGTTGTCGAAAATTGGCCCGCCAGGATTAGTTAAGTCTCATCCCTACGCTGCCCTTACTGAACATTCCCAACACAATAAAAGAGCAAAAAAAAAAAAAAAAAAAAAAGAACGCCAACCCAATCCTCGATTCTAAGTATAGCTCAGCTGCAATATCCTTGAGGCGGCATTGGCCAGGGAACAGAATCAATGGGAGGCACTTTTCTCTGCCATATTCCTCCATTAGGGGGATCTGTTTCGTTAGAACACTGAAGGCTGGGATCCAGAACCTGAGGAGAGGCTGGAGAATTAGGAATGATTTGTCTGGTCGCAGGAGGCCGGTACTTTCTGTTGACAGATGGTCGGAGACATCTCATTTTTGAAATGAGCGAGATCTGGAGTGGAACGGACGAAGAGCCCAGCATACAAGACTTCAAGTGCTGCTGTAATGCCCACCAACGGTGCATCGACTCATATGGCAGTACTTAAATGTGAAAGCCTGCAGTGATGAAAGTGCTATTCCCTGGCTGCCAAGGTTCTGCAACAAGTAACACTGCCCTAAAACCGGGTATGGAGGGGCAGACTCACTCTACCGACTTAAGTGAGTAGTTATTTTCTCTATTTTAGTTTCCACTTTAGCTGTGACTCTGATGTGCCCCTGACTTCTCTGACCTGTAACTTTTTACTTGATGCAGACGAGTTCTAAAAATTTGCTAATTATGGGAGGCGGCCTTTTGTCACAAGGCCTGTCAATCAGAGAAGGGTGACATCAGTGGTTCCAAACCTATTTTGGCTCGTGACCCCATTTTAACATCACAAATTTCTGGTGACCCCAGAACGGAGACTTTCTTTATTTTTTTGCAAAAATTTATTTGTTACCTCCACCAAGGAGGTTAGGTTTTTGCCGGCGTTGGTTTGTTTGTTTGTCTGTCCGTATGCAAGATAACTCAAAAAGTTATGGATGTATTTGGATGAAAATTTCAGGAAATGTTGATACTGGCAAAAGGAACAAATGATAAAATGTTGGTGGGGATCGAGGGGGGGGGGCTGATCTGCCTTAGCGGAGGTCTGCGCTCTCCAAGTGCTTTTCTAGTTTTTGATCATGTAATAGTTAACGTTAATTTTAGACAACATCTAGTCTATATAATGTATATTATTATGGAGGGAGGCAGAAAAGCCAGGTGTAGATTACTGCACAAAATGAGAATTTGATTTTCCTTGGTCAGGATATGTACAGTCAGTCCAGCTTGGATTTACAAGGCTGACAATTAATACTGAACAAACAAGAACTCAAACTATGAATTATGAAAGAGCTACAGCATCTGAAACCGACCACAATGAACATTTGACAGATAAACATGCTCCTGGGGGATTCTGTTTGGTTTCTGTAAACTGGCTTAGAGTCTGGTTTTGACCAACTCTATATATAAAGTGTCATGAGATAACTTTTGTTGTGATCTGGTGCTATATAAATAAAATTTGATTGATTGATTTGATTGGTTTTCCCCTGTAAGTTGCTTTGGAAAAAAACATCTGCCAAATGCATAAATGCAAATGTAAACAGTACCACAGTGTTTCAGTTTCAGCTTCACAGTTTTTAATGTCTTTTGTATTGTGATTGTCTCTGTCAACTCACCATATATTTTTTATTACTACATTTTTATTTATTTATTTATTTTTTATTTTTATCAATTACTAGAATTTTCAGGTGACCCCATTTGAATTCCAGGTGACCCCACGTGGGGTCCTGACCCCAAGCTTGAAAAACACTGGGTTAGGGTAATCAACTAAACCCAAACTCATTTTCTGACTAACGGGCCTTCTGATAATAAAGTGGGTACCTCTCATGATAACGAGCACAGTGAACGTACGAACACAAACACTACGTTCAAACAGCAAGGCTTAATGCACAGTTTGGATTTTTTGGTGAAGTCTGATTTTTTTGGGTGCTCGTTCATATTACACATTAAATGCCACTTCTATCAGTTTTGAGTATGAACTTAATGTGACCCTTAAGTGACCACGGAGGTACGCACTGTGTTTACGTCTCAGCGCAGAATTGTGACGTTTGTCGTATTTCAACAATGTAGAGGTTGGATAAATGTGACCTGGCTGTTCAGACTGAAGTCGCATTGCAAAATATCAGATACGTATCGGATTTAGGACCACATATGAAACAAGGCAAGGCAAGTTTATTTATATAGTACATTTCAGCAACAAAGGAATTCAAGGTGCTTCACACAGGACATTGAAATACGACTAGGGAAAAAGAAACACATTTAAAACATTATAAAAGAAACATGTAAAAGGTGATTAAAAACAGTAAGTAAGAACAACACATAAAATCCAAAAATATAAAAACACATATTAAAGTAAGAGTGGCAATGTAGAGTTTTGAAGGAGAATATAAAATTTAAAAAGTCAAAAGCCTTTTAGTCAAAGGCAGCAGTGAACAGGTGAGTCTTTAACCTTGACTCAAAAGAACTCAGACTCTCAGCAGACCTGATATTTTCTGGTAGTTTGTTCCAGATATACAGAGCATAGAAACTGAACGAAACAACCCGAACAACCCATTTGTTTAGAGTGGAGTCACCCAAGAAGATAACTGTCAACCACACCCAGAATTCGGGGCTTTTTGACTTAAGTTCCTGCAGGAGCTCTTGTCCAGAGAGACCAGCGCTGGTTTTTATATTTCACATGTGATCAGAGTAAATTCTTAAACTGAGACCAAGGGCATCCTGAACTCCCTTCCAATCAACGAACACGAAAAATCCGAACAGTGGCCTGAGTCGCAGCAGAAAAACTCAGATTTGTACTGTTCATACTGTCTTTAACAGATCGGGTACAGGTCAGATATGGGCAAAAAAAATCAGATTTGGCCCAAATGTGCCTGCAGTCTGAACTTTTCGAGGAGCACCTTGATCTCTGGAAGGGATGGTTTACCTTTACAACTTCTGATTTTTAATAAAGACAAACATCCACAAACAGTGACTACAACGGCTCAACACAGCTCCCTCATGCTTCTGTATAATTAGCATTTACCCATTAGGGGTAATTAATGTCTATATTAACACACTGCAACATATTTATCTTTATATAACATGTGACATTTTAAAATTCACTTCTAGCCTCACATCCCTAAGGAGCTTAAATTTGACTCATTATGTTGCAAATATATGCATCTGTGTTGTGGAAACTGTAACTAGATCATCTTCTCTTTCTAAAGAACCTCTGGCTTAATAAGTTTCACTTATTAGTTTCACATGATGTAGTTAGACAGCTCCACGAGTCACTGTGAGGACACATGATGCTTTACACACAGCTGCAATTTAAGGATTTAAGCGACAGGTTTACAGCAGCGTTAACCAGTTACAGGTTTTAGATGTTAAATGGATTATTATTCACACTAATTATGATATTAATTCTATTCTGCAAGGCAAACAAATGGAAAGAATGTAAATAATGTAAATATAAGTAATATAACTAAAGGGTAAGTAATAAGCTCTCTCTCTCTCTACACTTATAGTCTGATTTAATAAGTTTAGGGAAAACCGTTGGTAAACAGAATAATTCTGCAAAATAAATTAATTAATTTAAAAATAACTGATTTAAGGCCAGAACGCTGAGATTAAGTAAACTGGTCTAACACCTGCGTCACACCTAAATATGAAAGGCTGCAATTTCAGCTGTTTCTGGTAAGTAAATAAATAAATAAGAATGATGATGATACTAATAATAATAAGAGCTAATGTGCAATTAATTACCTTAAAATTTGGTCATGTGTATCAGTGTGAGTCAATAACATGAGTTCTCTAACGCAGTGTTTTTCAACCTTGGGGTCGGGACCCTACATGGGGTCGCCTGGAATTCAAATGGGGTCGCCCGAAATTTCTAGTAATTGATAAAAAAAAATTAAAACTAATAAAAATGGACATTATATAGCCTAAATATTGTCTAAAATTAATGTTTATTGGCAACATGTTATAGCAAACTATTACATGATCAAAAACAAATTAGTTTTAGCAAAAAAAAAAAAAAAGAAAAAAAAAAGTCTCCGTTTTGAATGTTTGAATGTCTGGGGTCACCAGAAATTTGCGATGTTAAAATGGGGTCACAAGCCAAAAAAGGTTGGGAACCACTGCTCTAACATCACCACATATTTGATCCATGTGATGTTGACGCTACAGTAAATCCTCACTTTACTGTTTACTGTAACTAGTGGTTTGTCAGTCCCGCTCCACACATCGTCCTTCACTTCATTATCCACTTTCATTTGTGGTTCATGCTTAATACAGGGGCGAAAACTAACAGGTCCATCGCATGGCTTTTATTTCACACAAATGATTGGTTGACGATTTTATTCACACCATGAAGGCTTGCAAAAATCAACCATGTTCCAAAAAAAAAATAAAAAATGCTGCTTTTTCACAAAATACTCACAGTCTAAATGAAAGCACATAGACGATTAGAAAATATATAATTGCACATGAATTAATTTTGAGGTTTTGTGTTTGAGCTGCTGTTACATTTAATACCAAAAATTTATATTGTAATGAAAGTAAACTCTATCTATCTATCTATTAGGGGTGGGAATCTTTTACTATCTCACAATTCAATTCCGATTTTTGGGGCTAAGATTCGATTCAAAATCAATTTTCAATTCAAAACGATTTTCAATTCAAAACAATTTGATTCATAATGATTTCTGCTTCAATCTATCGGTGTGCAAAGGATCCTCATGATCTACTCCAGTCTAGCTGCTAATCGCTAACCCTAACCGCTAATTGCACTAGCTGCTAACCGCTAACCCTTAAACCTAACCCTAGCTGCTAACCACACTAGGTGCTCATCACACTAATTGCTAACCCTAACCGCTAATTGCGCTAATGGTGTGAGACTGCCAGTGGATTCGTTTTATTTTTTAAAATCCATTTTGGGACATTTTAAATTTATTCTGATCATTGTAAATGAGAATCGCGATTTTTATATGAATCGATTTTTTTGGCACACCCCTATCTATCTATCTATCTATCTATCTATCTATCTATCTATCTATCTATCTATCTATCTATCTATCTATCTATCTATCTATCTATCTATCTATCTAAAAACACTCTTAAGATACAAAATTAGAACAGTAATTTCTACAATAATATACCAGGGTGTCACCTTTCATCATTATCATCTCAAACACAATCAGCAATATTTACTGGATAAAATGACAAAAACACACAAACATTCAAAATAATAATAATAATAATAATAATAATAAATTGCAGTTTAAAAGGATATTTCAAAAGGAAATAAATAAATCACATCACAGAGTTATAATTGCAAGCACTTTCAAGCACTTGAACAAAAATTCTATCTATCTATCTATCTATCTATCTATCTATCTATCTATCTATCTATCTATCTATCTAAAAACACTCTTAAGACACAAAATTAGAACAGTAATTTCTACAATAATATACCAGGGTTTCTCAACCTTTTTAAAAAGTTGCTTATTATTTTCAAACGTGCACATAAGTGATGGAAATACTCACTTTTTATTATAATATTTATAACTCTCCATTCAAGATGCAACAATCTCAACTGTTTAAAGTATTCCTAAAGTGAACAATGGGCAACAGCTTGAACAGATGGCTAAAATAATACAATTTGAACACCCCTCCCTAAACTATTTGGTCTTTTTTACTGGTATTAACAGCAGGCTCACACTCCAACACACTCCGTCCTGCTTATTCCTATAAACAACACCACCACAGATAAACTTTCTGCTGTCCAGAGTCAGCGCCAGGCTATGAAAAATTGAGGTAAAAAGGGGGAGAGAGAAAAAAAACTAAGGAAAAAGTAAAAGGAGTAGAACATAAATTCTCTGGCAGTGAAAACGAAATGCAAAAAATACTAAATCGTTACTCAAACTGAAACTGCAGTATCTGTAAAAAAAAAAAAAAAAAAAAAAAAAAAAAGATAATTATCGTAATAGTTGCAGTGTAATTTTTTTGCATAATGTTCTTCCTTGGTCAACTTCATAGTAAGAGCACAACAGAAATTAATACTTGTCAAACCAGCTGCTTATTATGTTGAAATTCGTGCATAAACGCTGACGATAAACACAATTATACTGTTTCAGTCCCTCCTCAAACCGCAACAGTAAAACACATCTGAAATATAAATACACCAAACAATGGGCCACAGCTAGAAATTACAGATGGCTAAAATTACACCCCACATTGATCTATTTTTTTTGGGACTTTTTTTTTTTTTTTTTTTACTGATATTAGCAGCCAGCCCACACTGAAACACACACTGAGCCCTGCCTACTCCTAAAACACCACCAGAGATGAACTTTTTACTGCCTGGAGTTTCCACCAGTCTATGAAATACAGAAGTAAAGGCTGTGAGAATGTAATAATAAAAAGAAGAGCAGAGGAGTTTTAAGTGCCTGGAAATGTCTTGATTATAGCGATGTCCCAATCTGGATTTTTTTTGCCTCCGATCTGATTTTTTTATGATTAGATTTGCCGATACTGACCCAATACAAATACTTTTTACAGTGAAATATCTATTTAAATTTGGAGTCATTATTCATAGGTTATTATGCTGTTATTTTACTTGAGATCAAAATGGGCTGAATGTAGAAACTGAACTAAAACAAGTGACACCTTTGACTCTTAATAACTTTAGTATAATTTTTGCACTTTCCAAATTCATATGTTTGCCACCCCTACTATAGTGTATTTATGGACAGGTCCATCCAGTGATTATACATTGGGGGGGGGGGGGGGGGGTCCATGCCGTATGTAATCTCACAATGGGTATGCACAGACCATACGACCATACAAACTGAAAGTGAAACTTAAGACGCTATACTAATTCCTCTATGTCTCCCACTGTTATTCAGCTCATTTTCTTTTTCCCTACCTTCGGAAACTTTAATATGAGGGGGCAGGGCATTTGCTTAAAAGGGCATTGGCCCCTCTTTAAAAATGTTCACATTTGGAGCTGATTTTTACAGACAAGGACTGACTACCCATGGCTAATTTAAAGTACTGATCCATTTGTTTCCTACGACAGCGTATTAGGGCCACATAAGAAAATCAAAATGCTTGTCACTACGAGAATAGACTCGTTATATTTCGAGAATAGTCATTACACTGGTCTACAAGGAAAATGCTTCCAGAATAAAAGTAATGAAATTTTACCACATGAGAGTCACTGATAAAGAAAAGTCAAGTCAAAAATGCTGGTTGGCTGAAGCTTCCAAGACACAGCCTTGGGTCAAAATGTGGAACTCAAGAATTAACGAGAGAATGGGTTTGACTCAAAAGGAATATTTGTCTCAGAGCTACAAGATCTACTTCAAAACACTGTCTGCACATTAGAATACATTCACTTTACAGGTTCTATTTAGTGGAAGATTTCTAAAACTATAATATAAATGTACATAAACTAATATATACAGGGGTTGGACAAAATAATGGAAACACCTTAAAAAATCAACAAAATATAATCTAATATGGTGTAGGTCCGCCTTTTGCAGCAATTACAGCCTCAATTCTCCGAGGTATTGATTCATACAACTTGTGAATTGTTTCCAAAGGAATTTTAAGCCATTCTTCAGTTAGAATACCCTCCAACTCTTTTAGAGACCATGGCGGTGGAAATCGACGTCTTACTTGAATCTCTAAAACTGACCATAAATGCTCAATAATGTTGAGGTCTGGGGACTGTGCCGGCCATACGAGATGCTCAGCTTCATTAGAATGTTCCTCATGCCATTCTTTAACAATTCTAGCTGTATGGATTTGGGCATTATCATCTTGAGGTGAAGGTGTTTCCATTATTTTGTCCAACCCCTGTATGTGTAATAACACTTTATCCTTTATCATATACCTTGAAAACGTGAGCAAACCGGCACTTTTGTCATTTATTTTCCAATTAATCTTCTTAAAATATGTAACATTTAGCACATTTAATGTCTGAAGCAAATCATTTCTAAAAAATTGTAGACCAGTGTTATTTATTAGTTATACTTCCATTTGTGGTTTACACACAAAGGCCAAATGCTGAGCCCAACCCCCCATTAACACATTATTATTAGTCTAAGGGCTTTGATGCCAGTTTGCACACATTTGAGTTTGTTGTAAGAACTGAACTGATTTGTAGCAAATTGCCTCTTGTGAAGGTGAAACTGACAAAGTGGTCATCTGCAAGGCAAATTGTGAGGATTCTATTCTGAGTTTTGGAGTCCAACAATCAACTTAATTTTAGTCAATTTTAATGTATTCATTTATTTATTAGTTATTTATTTTATCGATATGGCAAATGCGGGTCCTCGGAAACCAGTTTTGTTCTCGTCTTTGTGATGGAATGACAAATAAATTCCTTTGAATCTTTTGAAACAGAAGTGAAAGTTGCTGCTTCGCTTGTTCCCTTCGCTGTAAAACTGGAAACTCTGTCGAATTGTCTAAATATTAGGACTTCAATCTCACAAAAGTATGACTTTATTCTCGTTAAATAATGACTTCATTCTCTAAATATAACAACTTTATTCTCGTTAAATAATGAGTTTATTAAAACTACGAGTTTAGTCTCATTAAATAATGACATTATCCTTGAAATATTGCGACTTTATTCTCGTAATGACAAGCATTTTATTTTCTTATGTGGCCCTAATACGCCATCATAGTTTCCAGTCAGAATCATTTCAGCACAAATCTATAGATTAGCCGATAGCAGAAGCTTCATTCATATAAAACGTTATAATTGCAAAAACCAAAGATAAGACATAATATATGATCAGTGCTTCGTAATGCAACTTTTATTTTTGCTCTTCTTTGGCTCATTCAGTGAGTTCTTGGGGTGGAGAAATAATATTTGTACTCTTGGATCTGCTTAGTGTTAGCTTAGCGCTTGCAAAGTTTGTCTCATTAGTCTGTTATTTAATAAAATTATTCATGGCATACGCTGGTGTCAGACTGTTAGCTTTGTTTAGATATTTGCCTATTTAAGTGCTTATTGTTTGCATTGAGTTCCGTTTTCTGACAGCTTGTTTGGTTGAGCTTTTAGCTGATGCTCTTCTGGGTACGTGGATGTATAGAATGTGTATATTGAAACAAGCATCACATAGCGTTACCACGGTAACACACACAGACTTGCAGCTATAAAATGCTTTTAATCTTGAACAGGTGAAAAAAGGTTGTTTTTTCACCACATAACCGATCTTCAAACATGGCTAACAACAGAACAAATGAAGGTAGAATTCAATCGTTTATAAAAGCTGAACTTTCTTTTATTCACAAACTCACAAAATACTGGAGACATTCTGTGAATTCTCTGGCGAGGACAGAGAAACCATAAAACTGAGGATGCAACATCAAAATCTAATTGTGAGGCCAGTGAAGATTCACACCGGCAATAACTGGCTATAAAAATGTATTTCCCCATATTACGCAGATCACATTTGCAATATCTCTCAAAACAGTTTAAGCAAAGTCGATTTCTTTTGAAGTTGATTAAAGCTGAATAATATGCATAGCAAGAACAAAAAACCCACACCAAACACAGCTGCGTGTTTTGTTGAAATTTGTCAGAAATGGTGAAAATACGCTCATTAAATGAAACAGTGGATGCGGATTTAAAAATAAACCACGGAGAACAAATAAAAACCACAGGAATTCACGGCTTGCTCAGTATTTCTGTGGAAAAAAAGCACATTATAATATCTCAATAGCCCTTAAAATTGCTGCAGTCGCTTCTAGTTTTAAGACTCCCACGAACAAAAATTACAGACCTTGAACGCCTCACACTGAAACACATTCATTCCTGCTTATTCCCCAAACATCACCACCTCACACAAACTTTTTTTTTTTTTCTTTTTTCCTGCCTGGAATCAGTACCAGGCTATGAAATATACAGGTAAAGGGAGTTGAGAATGTGCAAAAAAAAAAAAAAAAAAAAACAGAGGAAGGAGAGAAAGTGAAAGCAGTGAAGCGTAAATTGCTTGGCGGAATGTGGCATGAATGCAAGGTGTTGCTGATGAGTATTAATGATATCAGAAAAGTGCAGCCAAACATGCACAGGGAGGGGACGGTGAAGACAGTCTGTAATGGATGTGGCTTGCTCTGCAGAGTGGAGGATCTAGTTGGACGGCAGCACGGCGCATAGGTTTCTGGGTATTAAAAATTAATGATTATCTCAGTGATTTACGACAACACAAAGATGCTGAAACCCAACCTGTGCAAGATGGATGTGTAGGGAACCCAAGAAGAAGACTGATGGAAGCCCGGTAGAGGGAACCCGACCCCCCCCCCCAATCCCCCAGGTGTACCCTCTGGGTGTATCTGATGGAGTGAGCGCCACCGCTACTGCCGCTACCGCAACATCATCGAGATTCATGATTCATCTGAACCCACTGTCATCATTAAGCCGGACAAGAACCCCAAGAACTCAATCTGGCCTCGCTCACACTTATATCGCATTTAACCACTGCACTCCGAGCCGAGAAAAACACTCTCCGATTCTCCCAAATAGACTTCTACAGAATTATATACTTCATCGAGTTTAATGGGGAGAAAGAGGAGAATTTGACAGCCATGATGTATTTTCTCAAAATCTACAATCCAGCAATATCAAAGCAAAACAAATGATATTTGGCCTCAGAAAGAAACCGTTTTTTGTTTTTTTTCAGTGATAAGAAGCACTTGCGTTTTTTTTTTTTGTTTTGTTTTTTTGCACAGCCACATCTAGGACAAAAAAAACAACACAAAGGGAAGGGGTTGAAGACATAATAAGAAAATAAAGAAAAAAAAACACAAAACAAGAAGCAAGAATGAGATGCAAGGGCAGACTGAATCATTAAGTGAAAAATAAGGATTTTAGGGTACGGAAAATCTGCAGTATTGGTAGAAATAAACAAAGAACTGCTGTTGGTGGTGCAACACTGATAAAAAAAAACATGGCAAAATCAGAATATTACCCAAATTAGACAGAATGCAAGAGATGGAGATACTAGATTATTCCATGAGTTGAAAATAGATTTACTCATTTTTTTTGTTTTCTAGCACAAACAGGAAGAACTGCAGGCACTGATTTGGTCAAATCTGAGTTTGAACCAAATTGGACAAATAATGAAAGAATTAAACTGGGTTCCCGCGGGTCTTAAAAAGTCTTGAACATACAAATCTGCATTACAAATGTTACAAATGCCTTTAAAAGTAGAGCCCGACCGATATGGGATTTTTGGGGCCGATGCTGATACCGATATTGGGAGCTAAAAAAAGCCGATATCCAATATATTGGCCGATAACCGATATATTGGCCGATATAAGAACACTGATCTACACAGGATATAATCATCTTATATTAGATAATTGTGGACAGGTGGATTAACAGTTGCATAAATCTTTGTTTATCTCAAATATAATTTACACAACTTTCAAATGCAAACTATGCAATCAAAAAAAATAATTACAGCACAAAATATTTCTTACCACACAATTATGTTTTCACTCACAAATTTTGATGTGTCTACCTCACGGCACAACAACTTCCCATGTGGACTAAGGACTAAACTGAGCATGTGCAGAGTGAATTAGGTGAGTCCTAAGTTGTTCCTGATTGGAGCAACTGCAAGAGTTACAACTGACCCGTGTTACAACTGTCCCCAGTCTCCCCTATACTATTAACACCCAGGCCTGCTGGCACAATGAAACTGTGAGGTAGACAGGAAGTGCACGGACATGGGTGTGTGTGTGGGGGGGTGAATACTTCATAGGACGGGGGGGGGGGGGCATGATTCTGTGATTTTCGGAGCAGGGGGGTTAAGTGGTCCATCCTCGTCAGAGCGCGCGCGCGCGGGGGGGGGGGATTAATCGGTCGGGCTCTATTTAAAAGGTATTTGATATCATCGGTCTTAAGCTATGTTGCCATAAACTTGTTTGCTGTATTGTGTTTAAATGTGTCTGGAAAATGTCCAAAATGCAAAGAAAGTAATGTTAGTCGACTCAGTTCCACCCGTTCCAACGCAACAATTTATACAGAAACTAGCGCGTTGACCCGTGGGGAACCACGGGTCATATTAATACTGATATCTAGGGACTGATGTTAGTAAATGTTGTTCCTGTTTTTAACTTCATTTCCCATCATGCAGCGTGATACCGTGCCTCCGGTCAACCAAGCAACATCATTGTAAGGCTATTGTATTCCAAAATGACTAATATCTCCCAAAATATCGATCCTATCAATTTGTGGAGATGGGACTATTCCTCAACTGTAGGTCCCAAGTTGCCCAGTTAAAAACATCTCATTTTCTCAGAACTGTGCAAATACACATAGAGACAGACGCTCTGAGACCTTCCAGTGTTATTTATATTGAAACTGGGAACCAGTTATGACTAATTTTGCAGTCCCCATTGTCAAATGATCACAGAACATTCATCAATCAAGGAAACAAGGCGTTGGAGTAAATAAATACATTTTCATAAATTCTACGAGTCACAAATTTTTGCCTGTATGGCCATGAAACAGGCTGTGAAATAGGCAGTAAATTCTGTTCTAAGTAGTTTTAAAAAGGTCTTAAAAAGTCTTAAATTGATGAAATGATGAAGATGAAACCTGATTCCATGAGTTCAAAATGCAGTTTGGCCTGAATACTAAGGGCGTTTGCAGACTGGGTATCCGGATCCGTGTTATACCTGGATACGATCACACCTTTCCCACAGATGTTGCATTCACAAGCACGTACCATAGCCAGTGCACGAGAACGAGTGGGTGTTCCAGGACCGAAACAGTAGGTGGTAGTGTGGAAGGAATTCTGTAGCTATCCAACAAACACAGAAGTGGCAAACCCTTACGTCATCAACTGAGCGACTGTTCTGTTCACAGGTAATACTTGTCTATCTGTTAGCCTGTTTGAGGCAAAGTGAAGAACAGTGACCTTCGTTGTCCCTGATATATCACCGAGTGGTTCGGTTGGTAAGGCGAGGCAGTGTCGTGTGGATCTGAGGCTTTTTCAGGAGACAACAGGAACGCCAACTATGGTCTGGTGGTGATTGATTTATTGATTGAGTAGGGACAGTGCATATTAATGAACATCTACAACAAGTGCAGCTGTAAATATGGCAGATTGTAGCAGCGGTGCTAATTTCCATCTGTCGTCTCTAGACAGGTGACAAGAAAGACAACTGACAAACGGCAAAACATCCTAAAAACACACAAAACAACACAGTGAGGACAATCTAATAATAATAATAATAATAATAATAATAATGATAATAATAATAATAATAATGGATTAGATTTAAATAGCGCTTTTCTATGAATGCATACTCAAAGCGCACACAATGGATCCATTACTCATTCGCTCTCACATCCTCCCTCTGGTGGTGGTAAACTACAGGGGTTGGACAAAATAATGGAAACACCTAACACTGTGGCATCATAGAAGGTGTTTCCATTATTTTGTCCAACCCCTGTACATTAGTATCCACAGTTGCCCTGGGGCAGACTGACGGAAGCGTGGCTGCCAATCTGCACCAACAGCCGCTCCGACCACCACTGAACATTCACACACATTCATACACCAGTGTAAGTAGCAGCACTGGAGACAAGGGGGGTGAAGTGTCTTGCCCAAGGACACAACAGCACATGGACAGAGCGGGATTCAAACCACCAACCCTTCGGTTATTGGACGACCTGCTATACCAACTGAGCCATGGCCGCCCCAATCTACTGATGGTCACAGTCTTGGTTTTCCTTCATCCAATGTTTAAGGTGGGATTAGGTCATTTCCGTTGTCGGATTAGGTCACTTCCGGTCTCGGGTACTGGTCGCTTTCACACCGCAACGTTCTGTACTGGAGTCGACACAGTCCGTACCCAGGACTACCTTCTGAGCTGGACTCGCACATGGGATGTTTGCATTCACACTGATAAAACTAAGTGGACTTTGGGGTCCAACGGACTCGAATACGGACTCGGATACCCCGTCTAAAAAAAGCCTTACAGTCAAGGTCACCCTTCATGACATCCACCACTGAGAAAAAGGTCTAATTATCTTCACGTCATTGACTGCTGTCTTTGTCTCCTTATCTGTCCTTTTTTTTTTGTTTGGATTTTTTTTTTTTTTTTTTTTATTTGAAAAAGCACTTATTACAAAACTTCCCTTACGGGTACAATTAAATTTGAAAGAAGATGCTAATCCAAGATTTTAGTCGAATATAGAACAAATAAAATAAAGAAAGAAAGAAAAGTGGGCTGGGGAAGAGGGCTTACTCCACTACTTCATCAACAAGATAAGACACATTAAGGTGTGTATGTTTACATTAACCTTAAACAGAAATCTATATCATATAAATGTATTCATTTCACATCCATTACAAATTTAACATAGTTTATCCATTTTGACCAAATAGTGAAAAAAGAGTCCTACTGACCCTTAAAACAAAATGTCAACTTCTCCAGAATGTAAATGTCCTGTACGATGTCGATCCATTCTTCCAATGTGGGTGCTTCAGGCTTTAACCATTTTTTAGTGATAGGCTTTTTACTCACTACCAAAAGCATCAACAACACTTTTTTATCTTTCAGAGTCCAGTCCTCATATGAAATATTTCTTACATACAGGACTTCACATTTACAAGGAATTTTTTCAGTAAAAATGGTATTTAAATGTTCACACAGCTGTTGTCCTTTTTTTGTATTATAATAAATACAAACACACAGATATATCATTAATGGTGTTAGCTTTTTGCTCATATTTCAACCTGATCACACTGTAAAAAATGCACAGATTCAGTTGTGACTGACAGCAACAGTAAAATATAATGTTAAGAAAATCTCCATTTTTTTCAGATGAGCTACTCTTAATTACAAGTAACACATAAGGTCAAGCTAGCTGAAATTAGATTTCTGCAAGTATCGTCTAGCCCATTAAGATCACTGACCTATTTATAAAAAGGCCCTGATAACACAATTAAGTCCTATGACAAGCTGATTTTTTATTTTTTTTCCTCCCCTACAGTCAGTCTGCCTCATTATAACGCGACCACTTCTTGTCATTTGTTCCTTGATCCTCGGGATACTTCTGTTTCCGACGCCTTGAGCAGAAAGGCAAAACCTGGGCTGATTTTTGTCACGACTGGATGGGTTTGTGAAAAGTATCGGATGAAACGAAACATCGGGAAGATCACGAACGCAGAAAGAAAAGTTCACTGTGTCCATTCCCATTATCCTCCTCCCTGAGGCTTTTCTTTACAAGACGCCCTTGTCTCTCCATGATCCTGTTATCATTTGTAGTTAGAACAGCCTACCTTACCTATTATTGCAGTGTGGGCACACTGCAGCCATTCAGGTCAATGACTGAAGAATGAGTGAAGGGTGAAAAAGAAGCTAGTTAGCTGCAACCTCCAGTCGTTATACCTGGCAGATCCAAAAAAAAGCCCAAATTTAAAAAAAAAAAAAAAAAAAAAAAAGATGGATACCACTGAATCATCGTGGACAAAAACTTACATCAAGACAGCGTGGTTTATAATTTGAAGAAAAGAAATGATAATTCACAACTTCTTTATTAGCGCTGGGCGATATCACACTTTTATGACTGAATACGATACCGGTAACTTTTTTGGCCTATATGTTTGATACCTGATACCGATATTTTCACTGATTTTTTTTTTTTTTTTTGACAAATGCTGTCTGTTTACGCTATTAATTTGCATAACCCTTGGTGACCATCTTTTTAAGCAAAGAAATAAATTTAGAAAAACATAAATTATAAATAATTAACATAAATATAAAAAAAAAAAATCTAAAAAATAAAACACAAATAAATATGAATTAAATAAAAATGTCAAAATAAAACATGAAAAATAAATAATTAACACATGTAAAATAAAAAAAATCACAATACCGATAACTTTTTTGACATATATATTTGATACCTGATACCGATATTTTCACTGATTTTTTTTTTTTTTTTTTTTGACAAATACTGCCTGTTTCCGGCATTAATTTGCATAACCTTTGGTGACCATTTTTTTTAAGCAATGAAATAAATTTAGAAAAACATAAATAATAAATAATTCACATAAATATTAATAAAAAATCTAAAAAACAAAACAAATAAATGTGAATCAAACAAAAATGTCAAAATAAAACATGAAAAATAAATAATCAACACATGTAAAATAATTAAAAAATCATGATACCGATAACTTTTTGGCATATATATTCGATACCTGATACCGATACTTCCGTGTTTGTTTTTACAAATAGTCTACTTAACAGCTTTAATGTGCATAACATTTGGTGACCATTTTTTTAAGTAATGAAATAAATTTAGAAAATCACATAAATAATAAATAATTAACATAAATATTAATACAAATATAAAAAAAATAAAACAAATAATGCATATAAATATGAATGAAATAAAAATGTAAAAATAAAACATGAATAATAAATAATTAACACATATCAATTAAATTTAAAAAATCACGATACCGATAACTTTTTTGGCATATATATTCAATACCTGATGCCGATACCGATACTTTCAGTGATTTTTTTTTTGACAAATACTGTCCATTTAACAGCTTTAATTTGGATAACTTTTGGTGAAAAACTCATCAATAATAAATAATTAACATAAATATTAGTAAAATATAAAAATAAAACACAAATAAATATGAATTAAATAAAAATGTCAAAATAAAATGTGAATAATAAATAATTCATACATATAAATTAAAAAAAATAAAGAAATAATACACGTGAATTAAAAAATAACATAATTTGACTGTACAAAAGCTTGAAGTAAATTACCCCATAAGATTCAGAGGTGACACAAGCACTTTTATTTCACCTTTATTAATTAATATCAAAACTTTATTAGTGCAATCGATCCTCAAAATCGATATGCCCACCACTATTCTTTACTATCTTCCAGTATGTTCTGCTGAAGTTCTGCTCTTTTAACCCATACAGACCCAAACATCCACCGGCGACCAATATCCCTTACTGACATAAAAAAGTTAAATACCTGTTGATCCACTAATCCTATCAATACATGTAAACAACTGGTGTAAAATACAGTTTTTCATGTTTTCATGGTCATCTGATATGACCCATTTGGATGTTCAGAGGCTCCGTAGTTACCATGGAAACACCATCATCTTCTACAACATTGATTCACCAGTAAAATCCATGGAGTTGGATCAATGACAGTGAATAGAGACACCTGTTTTTATGTTCAACTAATGATCTATTTGCTAAAAAAGTCAGGTTTTCTTTAGTTTTTTCTGTTTTGATATAATAACTCTCAACTTTAATTTGAACTTTTACGAACATCTATATCACAGGCGTCAAACATGCGGCCCGGGGGCCAAATCCGGCCCGCCAAAGGGTCCAGTCCAGCCCCTGGGATGAATTTGTGAAATACAAAAATTACACTGAAGATATTAATAACACTGGTCAACAACAAATTTATTGTTTAAGTTTTTTGAGCTGCTTTAGAATCATTTTGGTGTGCTGAATCCAAAAATCACATTAATTTTGCTCAATCAGGTCAACTTTCTGAATTATGCTACATATTGGCTTTTTAACATTTTTGCTTACATTTATGGGCATTTTCACATCATATGATACAAAATTCTTTCATATTTCTTGCAATAAACGAGTTCTGAAGATTTTAATTTTTGCCAATTTATGATTAATGTTTTTTTAATATTACAGGTGAATGAAATGGCTTCGACTAGAAGATCTTGCAAAAATAAGCCTGATGTATTCTGCTACATCTGCGGTGAATACACCATTGTACCTAACAGGAATCCTGTTAGAAAAATGATTTTTTTTCTCTTAAAACCTATTTTGGGTGAGAACTATATAAAAAATCAACTGATAAAGTCACAAAAATGTAATCAATTTTGTGAAAAGATCAAATTTTTCAAAATCAAATTAGCAAAAAAATCTGACCTGATTGAGAAAAACAGATGTCATTTTTGGATTTAGCGGTGCAAAATGGTCCTAATTCAGTTGAAAAAACCTAGACAACTTGCAAAAAACATTTTTTTAATAACCCAGAGTAATCAAGGATGTTGAAATCATTTTAGGTCCATTCAATCTAAAGTGGATCAGACTAGTAAAACATGATCAGAATAACCTATAAATAATGAAAACTGCCAATTTTCCTCTTTGTTTCAGTGTAAAAAAAAAGTAAAATTTGAAAAAAAAAAGTTACATAAACAGACTATAATTTTTCAAAAAATATGACTAACCTGAACAAATATGAACAATCTGAAATGCCTTAAGAGAAGTATGTGGAATTTTAACAATATTCTGCCTTTTACGAAATCTTTAAGTTGTGATGCACATGTATAAATTATCAACACAGGCGTAATATTCTTAACATTGCACTTTTTTTCTGAAGAATTTTCAGGTTGTTCATATTTGTTCATGTTATGTTAAAGTACGGTTCGTAGGTGGAAACATTTTCATAATGGAATTTTACTTTTTTCACTCAAAAACATAGTGAAAACTTTGGAGTTGACGTTATTTATAAGTTCTTATCCTATTATTTATATTATTTCTCTGGTCCGGCCCACTTTCGATCATACGAGGCTGAATGTGGCCCCTGAACTGAAATGAGTTTGACACCCCTGATCTATATGGTCAGCAAATTAAATATTGAAAAATACCAGATTTTTTTTACTGGAAAAACTCCAAATACAGAGGATAATATTACAATAAGTGGTGAAAAAAAAAATCACTTTAGAAAGGTTAAATAAAAAGAAAAATTAATCTGGGAACTGACATCAAAGTAGAAGTGTGTCTTTATGGGTTAAAGTTTTCTCTTCTGTTTGAAACTCTGAAACTCACCAGTCTGGATACACAGAGCTAAGGAAACATACTCTGTTAAATCAGTAGCTGGCTTTGTTGCTGAATTATTTAACACAGCTCTTCAACTCTCAGACCTTTATCTTTCCAACCCCCCACCCCCCCACCCCTAAAAAAATGGGGGTTGTTTTCTGTGAGTGCAGATCTGAAACAGTTGGAAGAGAAAAAAGCAAAAAGGGGAGAATGTTCAAGTCTCAGTCTACAGTTGGTAAACATTTAACTGTTTCTAAAGCATCAGCGGCTCCATCCTTAAGTATAGGCTCTCAGCGATTAACGTTAACCACGAAGCGAAGACGCGGTTGTCTTGAAAACGCTTTTTTATCTTTGGTTTCTTGTTCTCAAAATCACTTAAAGCTCAGCAGGATTCATGACATCCCTTATCCAACAATGAACAACATTATGACCTTGGACGGCTTTCCGACAAGGCTACAATTTAGTGTAGAGTTCACTTTTAATTTCTTTTCATGTGAAACCAGCTATTGAATCCGAAACTCGTGCATAGACGTGAGACATTAACCCGTGTGAGTTGAAGGTTTCCAACAGCCTGAATAGTAAATGTGCAGAATGAAAGACTTCTGAGCCAGTGTTTCAAAGGTAATCTTTTTTTTTTTTCTGTTATAAACGAACAACGAGCGGCAGAACAGACGCTGAAGGCAGGTTTGAAAGATCAGATGATGATGACCTCTGTGCTTTTACAAAATACATCCAAGTTCGAAACAGAAATCACAGCCGTATATCCACACAAAAAAATATAAATAAAAAACAATAAAAGTCAGTTCTAAAACCATATATGAAACACTAAAATAAGAACTAGTGATGTCCCAATCTAGGATTTTTTTTTTTTTTACTTCCAATCCAATACGATTTTTGAGTGGGATTAGTTTTGCCAATACCGATCCGATACTGTTTTTTTACAATGAAATTTTGATTTAAATTTGCAGTCATTATTTATAGGTTATTATGT
The DNA here is from genome assembly GCF_902148855.1 of Sphaeramia orbicularis. Lineage (NCBI taxonomy): Eukaryota > Metazoa > Chordata > Actinopteri > Kurtiformes > Apogonidae > Sphaeramia > Sphaeramia orbicularis. The sequence continues at coordinate 38,612,199 of NC_043970.1, read as the reverse complement.
TATTATTTTATTTTATATATATATATATATATATATATATATATATATATATATATATATATATATATATATATATATATATATATATATATAGTTGTTGTTTTTTTAAAAAAATCTATTCTCGTATTTTATTGTTTTGTTTTGGCTTTAGTTATTTGTCTGTACAGCCTGAATAGCAAATATGTGGAGTGAAAGATTTCTGAGCCAGTGTTTTGGGTCAAATTTATTATATTTTGATCATATCTGCAATCATATGTGGTAAGTCTGGCCTGAGCGAATGGATGAGTAGGAAACAGACTCATAAAATAGAAATCACAGCCGTATATCCACACAAAAAAATATAAATAAAGAACAATAAAAGTCAGTTCTAAAACCATACATAAAACACTAAAATAAGAACTAGTGATGTCCCAATCTAGGATTTTTTTTTTTTTTACTTCCAATCCAATACGATTTTTGAGTGGGATTAGTTTTGCCAATACCGATCCGATACCGTCTTTTTACAATGAAATTTTGATTTAAATTTGGAGTCATTATTTATAGGTTATTATGCTATTATTTTAGTTATTATTGATTATATATATATATATATATATATATATATATATATATATATATATATATATATATATATATATATTTTTTTTTTTTTAATCTATTATTGTATTTTATTCTTTTATTTTGGTTTTATTTATTTTTCTATACAGCCTGAATAGCAAATGTGTGGAATGAAAGATTTCTGAGCCAGTGTTTTGGGCCAAATTTATGATATTTTGATCATATCTGCCATCAAATGTGGTAAGTCTGGCCTGAGCGAATGGATGAGTAGGAAACAGACTCAAAATAGAAATAATAGCCATACATCCACACAAAAAAATATACATAAAAAACAATAAAAGTCAGTTCTAAAACCAAATATAAAACACTAAAATAAGAACTAGTGATGTCCAAATCTGGATTGTTTTGCTTCTGATCCGATCCGATTTTTTTTTTTTTTTGGGGGGGGGGGGGGGGGGGGGGGGTTAGTTTTGCCGATACCGATCCAATACGGTCTTTTTACAATGAAATTTTGATTTAAATTTGGAGTCATTATTTATAGGTTATTATGATATTATTATATATATGTCACAGTAGAGATTGAAATCCAGTAGGATTCCTAATCCTACTAGCAAACTAAAATTCCAATCTGTCCTAGTAGGATTACAAATCCTACTAGGACAGATTGAAATTTTAGTTTGTCCTAGGACAAACTGAAATCCTACAAGAAATTAGGATCTGAAGATTGGAATTCCAATCTGTCCTAGGAGAATTTAACTCATAATGGCCCTATGCAAATGTGTCCATTTACATACCAATGACATTTACATATGGCCATTGAATAAGGTTGGACCAAACGGCTGGCACCCTGATTACAATGTGTATTAACCTAAGGGACATATACTGTATCTAAGATTAGAAAATAATTCAGATGGAATAGTGATGGCGAAATTGTATGCTTACCTATGCTGAAATTGACTGGAATTTTGGCTGTGAAATGATTCAGTCTATTTTCCATACATTTTGATATAATCTGACAGTCTCCTAATAGAATTCGAGATTGTCCTGACAGAATTCTTATATTTTTTGCCGTAGGACAGACTGAAATTCCAATCTTCAGATCCCACTTCCAAATAGAACTACAATCTGTCCTAGTAGGATTGCAAATTCTCCTAGGACAGATAGGAATTTTAGTTTGTCCTAGGACAAACTACAATTCCTATCTGTCCTAGTAGGATTAGGAATCCTACTGGATTTCAATCTCTACTGTGACATATATATATATATATATATTTTTTTTTAAATCTATTCTTGTATTTTATTCTTGTATTTTGGTTTTATTTATTTTTCTATACAGCCTGAATAGCAAATGTGTGGAGTGAAAGATTTCTGAGCCAGTGTTTCAAAGCCAATCTTTTTTTTTTTCTGTTATAAACTAACAAAGAGCTGCAGAACAGACGCTAAAGACAGGTTTGAAGTAGGACTGTGCAATCTGGCCTAAAGATCAGATGATGATGACCTCTGTACTTTGACAAAATACATCCAAGTTCTGAAGGTTTACTTCAGTTTTCTCTGGAGGTTTAGTCTGTTACGACTTTTTGTTGCATGTAACTGGAAAATCTTCATTTGTTGCATCGTTTTGGACCAAATTTCTTATATTTTGATCATATCTGCCATCAAATGTGGTAAGTCTGACCAGAGCAAATGGATGAGTAGGAAACAGACTTATAAAATAGAAATCACAGCCATACATTCACACAACAAATGTGCATAAAACACAGTAAAAGTCAGTTCTAAAACCATATATAATTCGCATTCGCAAAGTCTGAGACTGTCGACAGTTCGGTTCAGGTGAATATTAGTGCCAGTAATGTAGGATATAGGTGGAAGAAAACCGTCAAAACCTGCCTGTTAATAGATATTCCTAAGCTTGTTTTCAACAATTTGGATAAAATGTTGTCAAAATTCATATGGCAAAATAAGCGTCCGAGAATTAGACTTAAAACTCTACAATTATCAAAGTCCAGTGGAGGCCTCAACCTACCAAATTTAAAATTTTACTTTTGGGCTGCACAAATGAAACCCTTGATAGGATGGATTCAGGACAACACAAACACACGATGGGTTAATATTGAAAAACAACAATGTCAAGATCCCTTACAAAGCATGCCCTTTCTAGATGCACCCACTGGAGAGATGTCCGACTGGACCAGGGTCACTTTTAAAATATGGAATAAAATAAAGTGTGCATTTAAGCTCCCAAAGTTAATTTCACCTTTGATAAATATTGGCTACATGAAGTCTTTTACACCCAATAATCTAGACAACAGCTTTAAAAAATGGTCAGAAAAGGGATTGATTTACCTGCATCAGCTGTTTGATGGTGGGATATTTAAGACATTTGAGCAGTTGAAAGATGACTTTGATCTCCCCAGTTCAAATTTTTTTAGGTATTTGCAACTTAGAACTTTTCTGATGACTCACAAGGAATGGGATAAATTCGCAAAACCTACACCCCTAGAAAAGTATCTGACAGAGTTACAAACTGGTGATGGAGAAAAGAAAGTAATTTCTAAACTGTATAATATTTTCTTATTTATGAATCAAAATAACTCCTCGCAGATAAGAGGGAGATGGGAGGCAGAGGCGAACGTGGACATATCTGAGGATGACTGGCGCGATGTATGTACAGAGGCACATCTGGTTACGAATTCTAATACATGGAGGGAATTCAAATGGAAAGTAATCATTAGATATTTCAGAACACCAGAAATAATGTCTAAGATGGATCCCCAACATCCCAGCTCATGCTGGAGGAACTGCGGAGCCCATAGAGCTAATCACACTCATATATTTTGGGTTTGTCGTAAGTTAAGTGTGTTTTGGAGGGAGGTGTTCAATGCCGTGAAGGAGGTTTTTAAAATGAACATCCCACAAAGCTTCACAGTGGCAGTTTTGGGAGTAATACCTGAAGGTCTGGATAGAAAAGCAGATAAATACCTTTTGAATATATTATTCACCGCTGCCTTAAAGTCTATAACCATCAACTGGATGAAACCAGAACCTCCTTCATATAATACATGGATTCAAAAAGTTTGGGATATTTACCAGATGGAGCAGATCACACACTTGCTCCGGCTTCAGAAAACCATATTTACTAAAAGATGGGAACCTATGTTACCTTTACTACTGCAATAATATTTACTGGTGTTGCAAGAACACTCCATGTTATCAAAGTGCTGTCAATCTACCTCTGACGAAGATTTATATCTACAGCCTTTTTTATTTTTATTTATTTATTTATTTATTTTGTTTTTTGAAGTAATCATTGTTTGCTATAATTGTTACTGCTTTCTTAAATTTCATTATATGTGTCTGTGGAGGTGTATGAGAATATATTTGCAGCTGTGTAGGGGGAAAAGAAATTAATTGAACTGTATAATTGAATGTATAATTGTACTGTACTGAAAAAAAAGAGAAAATTTAATAAAAATTAAGTTTAAAAAAAAAAAAACCTGCCTGTTATTTACATTAGTTGGTCCATCCCCCCCCTCCCCCAGGATGAAATTCATCGAGCAGAAGGAAGGATATAAAAACCAGAGGGGGGGTTGATTCCCACCCTAATTATTCTAAAAGGTACTAAAAATATACAACAATGTTCCTTAAAAGCCTCTCAAAGCAGAACCTGATTCAATCAATTAGAAAAACATCTACATCCACATTCATCCTTTTCCCTTTGGTTTAAAATGACTTTGAATGTAATTAAACCGACAAGTTCCCAATTAATTCAAATATCTATGATTGCCCCAGATACAGTTTGAAGCCATATGGCATCAACACTATGATACTCCACACACAGAATTTCCTCTCAGAACCTAGCGATACATCACATCATACTTAAAATTAAAGTAAAAAAATGTCACCTAATTAGTCAGTATGCGTCCTAATGATCACTGTAGGTGTTCCAGATCTCAATGGGAGTGTGAACGTCAGGTGTTTATGCTTCTACATACACACCTACCTTTTTATTTCCTACAACACTGGCACGCATTGACAAAGAGAGTGAATGGAATTTGTGAATGCAATTTCTCATTCAAAGGAAAAGGGTGTCCGCTCTGATGTGATTGCACAATAACTCATTTAAGTCGGCTGTGCGCTGCTACTCGGGTCTTTCTGCCGCTGATTTGTTCACCTGAGAGAGAATGGCCACGGGGAGCTAAAACTGAAAAGGGCTTCTCAGTGAGTCAGCAGCAGGACCAGGACTTCACAGTGGGGATATTTTCAGAGCAGCCCTAAAAAAACAACACAAATCAGCGTCTCGTCGGCTAAACGTGCAGTTTCAAAGCACTGTGGTCGACTTCTCAGAAAGGCTGTAAACGCGCTCCAAGTAACATGCATCACCCCATGTGACCGTCTGAACACAGATGACCGACACTCCGGAGCTCTGTTAGCATGATGATGGAAGAGAAATTCTAAATTTAAATGGAACACTTCAGCAGATTAAAGTGAATAATTTAACCAAAGCAAAACAGGGAAAACAAGCGGTGCCAGGCACAACAAACCCCACCCCTCACATGTAATTGAGTTAATTTTGGCATCGATCCAGCTGATATCATCATGTCTATGCATGTGGTGATGTCAGCATATTAGTTGCCTCTATTTATGTGGCAAGTTTGAAGGAAACTGAAACAAAATTGATGTTTTTATAGACATTTGAATTTTTACCCATTATAAGGGAAGTTTTCCACGCCACTGTCACCAGTCGCTAGTGTTCGCTCCTGGAGGATTCTGTTGGGTTTCTGTAAATTGGCTTAGAGTCTGGTTTTGACCAACTCTACAGGGTGTCCCATAAGTCTCCATACATAGGAGACATAATACATTCCATACATGTGTGGTTCTAACATGTATTTCTTTATATTTCAGATAACCCAAAGAACGCATTTGAAGAAAGAGCAACGAATTGAAATCATCCTGATGGCCGGTTCAGCAAGCAGTCGTATGGTTGCAAGCGCATTTAACAGAAAACATGGGACGAGTATCACACACGACACCGTGGCAAAACTTATTGTCAAGTTCAAAAAAACAGGAAGTGTTTTGGATCAATTTGTTCCCGACAAAATGGCAGTCATATAGAGCATATTATATAAATAAAAATGGTTTATGTCAAGAAACGTTGATTTTTCCTATGTATGGAGACTTATGGGACACCCTGTATATATAAAAGTGTCATGAGATAACTTCTGTTGTGATGTGGCGCTATATAAATAAAATTTGATTGACTGATTGATTGATTGATTGATTTGATTGGTTTTCCCCTGTAAGTCACTTTGGAAAAAAGCGACCGCCAAATGCATAAATGTAAATGTAAATGTAAGTAAATAGGGAAAAAAAAGATTTTAAAAATTCATAAAAAAATTTGAACTTTGACCTACTTTTCCCAAAATGCAACCACATCTTTTTTGGGTCACTGGCAATGTGTAAACCCAATTTGGTATGAATTCAACCAATAGTTTTGCTGCTATAGACATGTGAAATTTCGCCCATTATAAGTAAATGGGAAAAAAAGATATTAAAAAATTCATAAAAAATTTAAACTTTGACCTACATTTCCCAAAATGCAATGCTATATATTCTTGGGTCACTGGCAATGTATACACCCAATTTGGTATGAATTCAACCAATACTTTTGCTGCTACAGACATGTGAAATTTCACCCATCATAAGTAAATGGGGGAAAAAGATATTAAAAAAAAAAAAATCATAAAAAATTGAAACTTTGACCTATGTTCCCAAAATGCAAGGATATGTATTCTTGGGTCACTGGCAATCTATAAACCAAATTTGGTATGAATTCAACCAATAGTTTTGCGGCAACAGACGTTTGAAATTTTGCCCATTATAAGTAAATGGAGAAAAAAAAGATATTAAAAAATTCATAAAAAATTGAAACTTTGACCTACATTTCCCAAAATGCAATGCTAAATATTCTTGGGTCACTGGCAATCTATAAACCAAATTTGGTATGAATTCAACCAATACTTTTGCTGCTACAGACATGTGAAATTTCGCCTATCATAAGTAAATGGGGAAAAAAAAGACATTAAAAAATTCATAAAAAATTGAAACTTTGACCTATACTTCCCAAAATGCAATACTATGTATTCTTGGGTCACTGGCAAAGTATAAACCAAATTTGGTATGAATTCTACCAATAGTTTATCTGCTACAGACATGTGAAATTTCACCCATCATAAGTAAATGGGGGAAACAAAGATATTTTAAAAAATTCATAAAAAATTGGAACTTTGACCTACGTTCCCAAAATGCAAGGATATGTATTCTTGGGTCACTAGCAAAGTATAAACCAAATTTGGTATGAATTCAACCAATAGTTTTGCTGCTACAGACATGTGAAATTTCACCCATCATAAGTAAATGGGGGAAAAAAAGATATTAAAAAAAATTCATAAAAAATTGGAACTTTGACCTGTGTTCCCAAAATGTAATCAGATCTATTCTGGGTCACTGGCTATCTATAAACCCAATTTGGTATGAATTCAACTAATAGTTTTGCTGCTAGAGCATTAAACAAATAAAGAAGCCACAACCGGCCCACCATAGGGTCCAATTCAACCCCCCCCCCCTCCAAGATGAAATTACAAAGTGTAAAAATGACACTGAAGATATTGAGAGTCAAAGACATTGAACTGGTTTTAGTTCAGGTTCCACACACAAACCAATATGATCTCAAGTAAAATAATCACATGTTAACCTGTAAATAATGACTCCAAAATTTTTTACTTGGTCTCGTGTTAAAAAAAAATATTACATTATGCTTATAAATAATGACAACTTCAAATTTTTTACACTAACACACTATCCTTTAACAATAAATTGAAAAACCTGAAAAAATATCAAAAAATATGAACAATCTGAAACATCGAAAGAAAATTAAATACAATTTTAACGATATTCTGCCTGTTACTAAATGTTTCGTGTCTTTGTAAGTCCAATCCATAATGCGCATTTATAAATAAGTTGAGGCATAAAATTGTTAAAATTACATTTATTTTTCTAAATAAATAAAGTTTATTTCAGGTTATTCACATCACATTTTGTTTGGATAGTTTGTAGGAGTTGTCATAATTGATAGGCAAAATGTAATATTATTTTTTCACAGTAAACCAAGAAGAGAATTTGGAGTCATTATTTCCAGGTTATTATGCTATTATTTTACTGGTTTGGCCTGACTGAGATCAAATTGCACTGAATGTGGTCTCTGGAAGAAAAGAAATTTGACATCCCTAGTGTACAACAGCACTATCTGGACAAAAGTATTGGGACACGTTAAATTCAGGTGTTTCTTGTACAAAACAATAATAACAAATGCAATAATATAGTTTTATATTGTGATAAATATCATTGCATTGGTTAGTTTAGTTTAAATTTTTTATCTTTGCCTCCAAAATGCATCAAAGATTGTTTTTTACCTTCTCTTTTTTTATCCATGACTAGGATTTTAATTGTTCTACCTCTAAATTTTTTTAAATTATTTTTCATGCTCTGACTGTAAATAATCATTTTCTACCACAACTAACCATCTACTTTCATCGCATCCCACTGAGGAAGAAAAATCTTCCTTTAATCTTTCAGGAAATATTGATGTTTTTACCTCAAATCAGCATGAACAGGACATCTAACAGCTGTAGCCATGATGTGTCCCAATACTTTTGTCCATATAGTGTATTTCATTGTGGCTCTTATTTGAAATGGACATACTATGTAGTTCAAGTACAAATCTGAGGCACTCGTGCTTCCATATTCATATTTACTGCATTACACTTGTCTGACAGCTTTAGTTACTTTCCACATTATTAATAATTTCCACCCTATTCCTGTTGAGAGACAACCACATAAGTGTTTGTGATAAAGTGAAGGATTAAGTGTTCCTTTATTGGTTCAGAAAATTCGCCTCCTTCTTAAGCTGAATAAACAATGTGAAACCCCTCTTGGCTTAGCGGGAAAATGCATCGCCACGAAGCTGAAAACAGGCTCTTTCCTCTGAGCTGATGAAGCGGTACGTTTTTAGAGATGTGTGGTTTTAACAGGACAGCAACGACGCTACAGCAGCACACGATGATCTTACAGAATATGATGCATAGCAGGAGATTAAAGCACCAACAGCACTGCACGTAAAGTAGGTAAAATGAGGTCAACCTTAAACATCTACAGTATTCAAAATGAATCCAAAAACGGTGCCTTTGCCAGTAATATTTACATACTTCCACTTAAACTTTCAATGCAGAATTTTTTACTCATAGTGGGATATTTTTTTTATGGAGTCACATTAACCCATAAAGACCCAGTGTTCACTCAAAAAAATGATTCTTGGCTCTAATAAACATGAAGTAATATTTTAAAGTAAAATGTAACTGAAATATATGAAATTTAAAGTTTATTTATCTGAAAAAGTCAAACATAATGTGAATATGCTTAGTATAAAATGAATCTAAATAAGTAAAGTAAACTTGATTTACTAGATCACATAAAAAGGCTGACAGTCAAGCACAGTTAATGTAAAAGTTTGCATTAACTAAAGCAAATCTGACTGAAGGTATTTAATTTATTCATACTGACTCAATATGATAGAAAAAACACTGTATTAAATGCAACTCTTTACATTAAACTTATGTCATAAAATTACATGGAAAATTTACATGTAATTAAAATACATAAAGTCAGCATTTCTGGCTTAATTATTTTTTTTGAGTGTATGGTGGCAGTCCCCAAATGATTTTTTTCCCTCTATATTTAACCTTTCTAACATGATTTATCACCATTTATTGCAATATTATCTTCCGTGTTCTGCATTTTTTCAGTGCAAAACTAGTATTTTAATATATTTAATTCACTGATCATGTAGATGTTCATAAAAGCTCAGATTAAAGCTGAGGGTTATTAAATGAAAAAGAGAGAAAACCGGAAAAAAAGTGACTTTTAAAGCAAAATATATCATTAACTGAGCATAAAACAAGTGTCTCCATCCACTGTCATTGCTCAAACTCCATCAGCGTTGTAGAAGATGACAGTGTTTCCATGGTAACTATGAAGCCTCTGAACGTCCAAATGGGTCATATCTGATGACCATGAAAAGATGATAAACTGTATTTTACACCAATTATTTACATGTATTGATAGAATTAGTGGATCAACAGGTATTAAACCTTTTATATCAGTAGATGCTTATGGTTGCAAGTGGATGTTTGGGTCTTTATGGGTAATGTTTAGACAGATAATAACATACAGTAATGTGACCTCTAGTTTTGGTGTTTTTGCAGGGTTAAAATGAGCATATATATTTATTTCTCTTTTGCTTTTCTTCTGATACAACATGAAAATACAGGGAATATGTGCACAGCCATAAAAGACCCACAAATAAACTAACTAAATGGGCTGTAAATGTTAAAATCATTATTTATTGTGACCCCTGACCCCATGACGAGAGTATTTTAATATATTTAATTCACTGATCATGTAGATGTTCATGAAAGCTCAGATAAAAGCTGAGGGTTATTAAATGAAAAAGAGAGAAAACCGAAGAAAAAGTGACTTTTAAAGCAAAATCTATCATTAGCTGAGCATAAAACAAGTGCATCCATCCACTGTCATTGATCCAACTCCATTGGTTTTACTGGTGAATCAATGCTGTAGAACAGGGGGTGTCAAACTCATTTTTGTTCAGGGGCCACATTAAGCCAAATTTGATCTGAAGTGGGCTGAACCAGTGAAATAATAACATAATAATATATAAATGTCATCTCCAAACTTTCCTCTATGTTTTAGAGTGAAAACAGTAAAATTATGCAATGAAAATGTTTACATCTACAAACTATCCTTCAAAACAATGTGAATAACATGAACAACCTGAAATTTCTTCAGAAAACTAATTGCAATTTCAACAATATTATGTCTCAGTTTATCATTTACACATGTAAATTACAACTTACAGATCACAGTGGATCAACAAATGCATAAAAGATTTGATAACAGACAGAATATTGTTAAAATTACACTTCAGACATTTTAAAATGTTCATATTTGTTCAGGTTATTTGTGTTTTTTGTGAGATGATAGTTTGTTTTAGTGTAAATACAGTAAAATAACATGAAAATGTTTACATTTACTCGGACAAAAATTTGGAGTTGTGATCATTTATATGTTATTATGATAGTATATTACTGATCTGACCCACTGCAGATGAAATTGGTCTGTTTGTGGAACCTGAACTAAAATGATTAATATCTTCAGTGTAATTTTTGCATTTCACAAATTCCTCCCAGGGGCCAGACTGGACCCTTTGGTGGGCCAGATTTGGCCCCCGGGCCACATGTTTGACACCTGTGTTATAGAATATGATGCATAGCAGGAGATTAAAGCACCAACAGCACTACACGTAAAGTAGGTAAAATGAGGTCAACCTTAAACATCTACAGCATTCAAAATGAATCCAAAAATGGTGCCTTTGCCAGTAATATTTACATACTTCTACTTAAACTTTCAATGCAGAATTTTTACTCATAGTGGGATATTTTTTTTATGGAGTCACATTAACCCATAAAGACCCAGTGTTACTATGGTGGCAGTTCCCAAATGATTTTTTTCCCCTCTATATTTAACCTTACTGACATGATTTATCACCATTTATTGCAATATTATCTTCCATGTTCTGCATTTTTTCAGTGCAAGACTAGTATTTTAATATATTTAATTCACTGATCATGTAGATGTTCATAAAACCTCAGATTAAAGCTGAGGGTTATTAAATGAAAAAGAGAGAAAACCGTAGAAAAAGTGACTTTTAAAGCAAAATCTATCATTAACTGAGCATAAAAGAAGTGCATCCATCCACTGTCATTGATCCAACTCCATAGGTTTTACTGGTGAGTCAAAGCTGTAGAAGATGATGGTGTTTCCACGGTAACTACAGAGCCTCTGAACATCCAAATGGGTCATATCTGATGACCATGAAAAGATGACAAACTGTATTTTACACCAATTAGGCTACATTCAGACAGCAGGTCTTAATGCACAACTCGGATTTTTCAAGTGAAATGTGATTTTTTTATGTGTTCTTGTTCATATTACAAATAAAATGCAACTTCTATCAGTTTTCAGTACGAACTGAATGTGACCCTGAAGTGACCCGAACACGCAAAAGAGGTCCTGACGTAATTCGTGACCACACAGGCGTGTACTGTGTTTATGGAAGTAACACTCCTGTGACACAGAATTGTGGTGTTTCTTGCATTTCAATGATGTAACAGTTAGGTAAATGTGACCTGGCCGTTCAGACTGAAGTCACATTGTAAAATACCAGATACGTATCAGATTTAGAACCACATATCAGCTAAAATTTACTTAGGGGGTCAGATGAGTGGCCATTTTTGTCAAAAAAAAAAAAGTTGTAAGAAATGCATAGAACTGTGTTGAAATAATGCTAATCCATTTGTGCACAGACTACTGATATTATTTGACAGCGGAAGCTATATTTTCAGAAATATTGGATTTTGAATAGCACATGTATGTGAAAACTTTTGCTGGTGGACGGACGTGACATTACCCATGATGCTCTGGTCAGTACCAGTACTTTATTAGTAATAAACTTCTATACTTACTATTGCTAATTCTCCTCTTATTCATAAATGTTAGTATTGTGGATCTAAAACAATAACAGCTGACACAAAAACACAAAATATGTCAGTGGACGGATGTGACATGGTTGTTCCAGATCCCATCATACTGATGCTCAGCAGCCATGTCACCGTTTACACTAATGATCCCTGTGCAAAAACTAGGATCAGAATTATTTACTGTATAGTTTATCATCATACTAAAGAGTAAAGAACAATATAGAATTGTTATTTCTTTATAAAAATGCTTATTATTAGAAAACTGTTGATTTAAAAAGTGACGTGTGACATTCTTAATGTATGTATTGGCGTAACATAAGCAGGATGGATCAGCACCATACTCCATATTGCAACCTGTGAAAATAAAACATGATATGTAGTATAAAATCTAGTAAGAAAAATTGGGGAATCTAAAAGAATAGAATATTTGTTTTTCTGGTAAATTCAGTTCAAATATAACTTGGCCATTTGTGACATGAAAATATAGCATTAATTGTGATGAAACTGGACATTTTTGAGCTGAAAACATAGTTCATATGACCATCAACATGTTGAACAGAACTGAAATCCTGTAAATTTGCAGAACTTGCATTTACCAACACAAAGTTCCTTTGGGGATTCACCTCTATTGATTTCTTATGCACAAAGACATGAATAGGACCTCTAAGCAAATTTTAGCTGATATGAAAGTAGCCTGGGTTGAATTTGAAAAAATCCGATTTGTGCTGTTCAAACTGTCTTTAACAGATCGGATACAGGTCCCATATGGGCAAAAAAATCAGATTTGGGCCACATGTGCCTGTGGTCTGAATGTAGCCTTCTAACTGTGTGCTAAGCTGGCTAACATTAGCTAGTGTTTTACCTTTTAATGACATTCACAAAGTCTGGATTACAAAAGTAGCACTAAACGAGGTATAGGGCAACCCAGATTTGACCTTGAAAATGAAGCTCAAGGTCGACACCCAAAGAACTCATCTGAGACCTTATAAAGTTCCACATAAAAACCAAACATGAAAGAAATTGAAGAGTATAATCACGTTTTCCGTCTGTTTTTGTTTGTCTATGGTCTCTTTGTAATGCATCAATAACGTTCAGCTGTGAGTGGATTTTAACTTCAGAAAAGAAAAATTACAACCCCCTCCTCTACAGCTAAAATATATCTGCTGTCATACGTACAAGCTCCATCATCGATAACATAAACACTCATAAAAATATAAATTAATGACTGACTGTACATAATATCAGTGTCTCCTTATGGGTTCTTTTAGCTGCATTCTATTAAACTATGACTTTAACGCTGCTGTGGTGTTTCGAGTTGATAAATAGCACACATTAATCACCGGCAACACATGGAACGACTAAATATATAAGCATTTACACTTGTTCTGAAGAAGTGACAGGCCTCCCGTGCCTAGTTACGGTTGCTAACGTAGGATTGGACAGTAATCGTTTTTAAGGAGGGGCTTAGCTAAGGGTTAATTAACCATTACTGCAGGTTGGTTATTGCTGTAATTGTACAATGTGCATAATGTGATTAACTTAGCATGCTAAACCTAAGATGAAGTGCACAGATATTACTCCTGTTCTTGTGCGATGCATATTTCAGTCAAAGGTCAAAGCGGGATGACATTCAGTATGTCGCACCGATCGTCCCGGAGACACTTCACACCTCTGCTGTTCTAATAACCACACAGGTGGGAAGTGGCGAGGCTTCCTGTCCTTGACATTGCACTAATGACTCTGGATGCTCTGACCGCTTTCATATTAGAGGTGAAAAGGGGTGGGGGTGGGGTAGTGTGAGCGGATCACGTCTCAACAGCTGATGGCATTCAGGTAGCAAATGTCTACCAGCAGCCACCCACATCCACAGATCGGCCACAGAAAATACAATACATATTTATTTAACCCTTTCATGCATACTGGTCACTACAGTCGACAGCTATTCAAAGCTGTTTTCTTGTATATTCATGGATTTTATTGTTTTTAGTTCCATATCAGCCAACACAGTGGATGCTCATGCATCATCCCATACACTGTAATTCATACCATTACTGTAACTTTGCTGTTCGTGATGAACCTGATCTGCAGTGACATGTTTGAGTGTAAATCAATTGCTTGTTATTGATATTAGACTGTAATTGACAGTTTTTCTTAACCCTCCGGTATCCCATCCAGTAAGGCCCTTACTAAGCACCAAGTGTGCCTTCTTCGCACACTAGTGGAATAATGTCAAAAAATTTTTCATACACTTTCTTTTTAATTCTTTTACACTTTTTTCTGTTTCATTAACTTGAGCCGTTACTAAAAATACCAAATACTCAATAACTGTTACATTTTTTAACCCTTTAAATGCTGTGTTTGTAATGTTAACAAACCATTTTTTGGATGCAAAAAACATAAAAAAAATATTTTTTTTCAATATACTGCATAAAAAAGTGCATCACATATTATTAGATTTTTTCATCCTGGCATATGTCAATGATTAACTCCAACACTGGTTAATTTGCATTATTACTTTTGGCACTTGGTCAAATGTTCAAAAATACTAACATCTGTCACCAAGTGTGCGTAAAATGCACACCTATAAATCAAACTATTAAATATTATATATTGATTTATTTTTCCGCTCAAATTTGATTCTAATTTTGTAAATCAAGGTCAGCTCTAATCATACATATCAAATGGAAGAAATAGTGCGTTTTAGGCACACTTGGGAGACAGATGCTAGTCTTGTAATTTTCTTTTGTTCACAATGTGCACATTTTAGTTGTTGGCCAGAATTTTAAAGATCATGCAAAAATGAACTTTTGAATTCTAACCTTATTTAAATTGTGAAAAATAATATGAAGTTTTTTTTTAACATGAAGTGCAAAGTGTGCCTAAAAGGCGCACCCAGATACCAGAGGGTTAAACAAAAAGGTTTTTTTTTTTTTTTTGCATCTTATCTGAATAAAGTGAGTAATAACTCATATTAGAGTATGTTAAAATGTGACAAAACATCAGATCAGCAGCATTAAAAAAATGTATTTCATAGTTTTCACACAGTATATCAGTGAATACATGTTTCTTTGCTTCAAAAATTAAATGCATGGTGTCCAGCTGAGTGGACATTTTTGTAACACCATGAAAAATATGGTCATAAAAAAATTTCAATTGCATTGTTTTTTTTTTTTTGTTTTTTTTTTCATGTCTAAAAAGGAATACAAACACTCAGGAAAAAATCTTGATTAAGGTTCTTGTAATTCATGCATGAAAGGGTTAATACTATTATTACCTCGTTTTTTGTTTGTTTGTTTTCTGTTTTTAATTTTATCTTGCGGTATTGTTATTATTGTTCATGTTGTTTTGTTTGTTTCTTGAGTGTTCTTAAGAAGGAAATCTAAGAGTGAATTACATTGTTTTTATGCTTGTAAATGTATAGTGTATGTCTGTTTGGAATAGGAGGACCCCAGGAAGAGTAGCTGATGTCCTGTATCAGCTAATGGGGATCCTAATAAATAAATAAATGAATAAAATAAAATTAAAAAAAATAAAATAAAATACAGTCACAAGAAACTAACGCTTTAAAACACAACATCCGGCCCTGTTCGGTCGGATGATGAATTCTAAACGCTCATATAAAACCTGAAATCAGCCAGCTTTCAACAAAACAAAAGGAAGCATAATCATCATAAAATCAGACTGATTAGCTCATTCTACTTTTTTCTAAAAGAGCAGCGGTATTACATTGCTCTTTTTTGTCAACGTTTGCCATTATGGGTCTAACACCAGAAAAACAGGATGACTAATGCTCCTCATGCTAGCGTACGGTTGTTTATAGATAGTTCAGAGGGTGGGCAGCTGAAAGTGGCAGACCTCCATGTACTCAGCCCACCGAGCCCAGTGTTTAGATTATCATAAGAATCACAAGCTCAGGAAGAAGGTTCAAACATGTTATTAACATACTTATATAAGGGCGCTCAGATTTTTTTTTTTTTTTTTCTATAGCATGTGACAAAAGGACAATGTCTGCCATTGTCAGTATGTTATATAGAATATTTCATTCTATAGCATTGGACGTCACACTCTTTATATTATGAGGCTTATTTTGCTGCTATTGTTGAAATACTTTTTCATATATTTGATTATTTATGTTCAGCCTCTATTCATTTGCTTTTACCGCTACAATTCTATATGTGTTTTGTTTTCATTGTGTTCATATTGTATACTTTGTTTGCAATTATAGTTGCAAAGTGCATTCCATCACCTTTTTAAGTTTAATGTTAAGGATAATATAATACTTTGCAAGAATGATTACTTTGCTATATATTGACCTGGTTGTTGCATGGGCATTTAGCAAATAAGTAAATAATTTGCAATAAAATACTGATGCAAAAAGTACCTGATTGCTTTGATAATAATTTTAGTGCATCCATTCAACAGTCCATTAGATTCCACAGTTGGAGTTGAATGTAGCCTCTTATTCATTTAAATGATCATGTTGTGTTGTATAGAAATAAGAGACTATAGAATACTGTAACAGACCAAACACAATTGAGAATTTACCTTTTTTTTTTGTGTAATAAACATTAATATTTTACATTTTGTTGCATATTTTGTGCCAGTGAGTTGGAAAAAATGAGGTTTTTGGCTAAAATTTACATAGGGGGTCAAATGAGCGGCCATTTTTTGTCAAAAAAAAAAAAAAAGTTGTAAGAAATGCATAGAACTGTGTTGAAATAATGTTAATCCATTTGTGCTCAGACTACTGATATTATTTGACAGCGGAAGCTATATTTTCAGAAATATTGGATTTGCAATAGCACGTGTATGTGAAAACTTTTGCTGGTGGACGGACGTGACATTACCCATGATGATCTGGTCAGTACCAGTACTTTATTAGTAATAAACTTATATACTTACTATTGCTAATTCTCCTCTTATTCATAAATGTTAGTATTGTGGATCTAAAACAATAACAGCTGACACAAAAACACAAAATGTGTCAGTGGACGGATGTGACATGGTTGTTACAGATCCCATCATACTGATGCTCAGCAGCCATGTCACCGTTTACACTAATGATCCCTGTGCAAAAACTAGGATCAGAATTATTTATTGTATAGTTTATCATCATACTAAAGAGTAAATAACAAAATAGAATTGTTATTTCTTTATAAAAATGCTCATTATTAGAAAACTGTTGATTTAAAAAGTGACGTGTGACATTCTTCATATATGTATTGGCGTAACATAAGCAGGATGGATCAGCACCATACTCCATATTGAACCTGTAAAAATAAAACGTGATATGTACAGGGTGTCCCATAAGTCTCCATACATAGGAAAAATAAACGTTTCTTGACATAAACCATTTTTATTTATATAATATGCTCTATATGACTGCCATTTTGTCGGGAACACATTTCAATGCGTGTCTGCTGAAGAACTATAAAGAAGAAATATAAAGAAATACATGTTAGAACCATATATGTATGGAATGTGTTATGTCTCCTATGTATGGAGACTTATGGGACACCCTGTAGTATATAATCTAGTAAGAAAAATTGGGGAATCTAAAAGAATAGAATATTTGTTTTTCAGGTAAATTCAGTTCAAATATAACTTGGCCATTTGTGACATGAAAATATAGCATTAATTGTGATGAAACTGGACATTTTTGAGCTGAAAACATAGTTCATATGACCATCAACATTTTGCAACAGAACTGAAATCCTGTAAATTTGCAGAACTTGCATTTACCAACACAAAGTTCCTTTGGGGATTCACTTCTATTGATTTCTTATGCACAAAGACAGAAATAAGACCTCTAAGCAAATTTTAGCCAATAGGCATCGTGTAATATTATTTTCTTCACACAAACCGAGAAGAAAATATGGAGTCATTATATTCTGGAGGTTATTATGCTATTATTTCACTTGAGATCATATTGGTCTGTATGTGAAACCTGAACTAACATACTGTACATTCTACAGCCTTGACTGTGGAATCTTTGCCCTTTACATCCCACGGGCCGGATTGGAACCTTTGGCGGGCCACATTTGGCCCACGTGCCGCATGTTTGAGACCCCTGATCTAAAACATACAGGATCGTAGCTCTGGAGGACCAGGACTGGACACGCCTGGTTTAGAATATACAAATACCAAACATACAGATTTCATTATTATTACACAGTGCTTGGAAAAGGAAATAAAAGGTCACACCAATGGTGGAGACGCTCGCCATGGTTTGACGACGACGAGCGAAGCCCTTTTGCCTCCACAACTGGTAATAACAATAACCACATCAATACCTCTGTCATTACTCGCCATTTACTCCAACACATTTTGCTGCAGTTTCCTTTCAGCTGATTGGAATCAGATATTTATTAGAGCTGCCACACAGATGCAAACACTGGCCACATTCCAGCAAATTACAATCAATTATTCCCACCGAATCATGTGTGGTCATGAAATAAATTGGACGACTACTACCTGAAAAAAAAAAAAAAAAACACCCTCCGAATACCATTCTAGGCTTCATGTACATACGCATATCCCCGTTGGATTAATATTAGCATCAGACGTGTTTCTCCCGATGATCCCCTTTTTATGAAAAATGTAATATCGCCGCTAAAGCCGAACTGAATGATGCTAATTATTCCGCCATTCATATGTGCCTGTGTTCCTGTTGGCAGCGTTTATGTGAGAATGAGACTTCTTTGTGTTGCCCTTGACTGCCTTTAGAACACAGACCTGTAAAATAAAATAACACCCCAGGAACTTTGCCAACTTACAGGAAATCACGGAGATGCAGCAATCTTTCATTAAAAACATATTTGCAGTTTGCCACCCCCCGCAAAAAAAAAAAAAAAAAAAAAAAGCGTTTAACCCTTGAAAAGCTTCTCTGAATTGGATCAGAGCACTATTTTCCACTCCTGATCTGAGATAGAAAAGCTTTCTGGGCCAGACGGGACCGCAAGCTGAGTATCGCTGTTTGGATCTCTGTGTTTGTAGGACAACTGTTAGACTGGTGACTTGAAGTAATTTAACCTTTAGAACAGTGTCAGAAATGCGGAAAACAAAACGTGCTGACATCCAAATGGAGAATTTACAGTATGAAGCAGAAGTATCCTGGATGAGGACCGCTCAGAATACACTGGGTGACAAAGAAATGTTTTTTGCAAGTTGTCTAAGTTTTTTCAACTGAATTAGGACCATTTTGCACCGCTAAATCCAAAAATGACATCTGTTTTTCTCAATCAGGTCAGGTTTTTTTGCTAATTTGATTTTGAAAAATTTGATCTTCTCACAAAATATAATAATTAATACCAAAATAAGATTGGTAAGCACACTTTATGAAACTTGTGACTTGATTCCTGTTAGGTACAATGGTGTATTCACCGCAAATGTAGCAGAATACGTCAGGCTTATTTTTGCAAGATCTTCTAGTGGAACCCATTTCATTCACCTGTAATATTAAAAAAACATTAATCATAAATTGGCAAAAGTAAAATCTTCAGAACTCGTTTATTGCAAGAAATATGAAAGAATTTTATATCATATGATGTGAAAATGCCCATAAATGTAAGCAAAAATGTTAAAAAGCCAATATGTAGCATAGTTCAGAAAGTTGACCTGATTGAGCAAAATTAATGTGATTTTTGGATTCAGCACACCAAAATGATCCTAAATCAGCTCAAAAAACTTAAACAATAAATTTGTTGTTGAACAGTGATATCACACATATTAATAAAATGTAAATTTCCTTATGGGATGAATAAATTATCTATAGTAATAGTAGTAAGTTTATTTAACCCTTTCATGCATGAATTACAAGAACCTTAACCCTTTCAGGTAAAAATTATGAGAACCTTAATCAAAATTTTTTCCTGAGTGTTTTTATTCCTCTTTAGGCATGAAAAAAAAACAATGCGACTGAAAATTTTCTTCTGAAAAATAAATAAATAAAATAAAAATAATTGAAAAAAAATTTTTAAATACATAAAAATAATGAAAAAAAAAAAATTCTTATGAACCTATTTTTCATGAAGTTGCAAAAATGTCCACTCAGCTGGACACCACACGTTTAATTTTTGACGCACAGAAACATGTATTTACTGATAAATTGTGTGAAAACTATGGGGAGGGCTTGTAATTCTGGGGGTTTATAATCAGGAGAGATCTACATAATGTTACCAATTCATGTCAGAAAAGATATGTAGCGCCTTAAAACTTTAATAAAGATATGTGTAAAAAAAAAAAAAAAAAAAAAAAAAAACAATGAAAAGAACAACAAAATCCATGAATATACAAGAGAACAGCTGTAGAATAGCTGTCCACTGTAGTGACCACTATGCATGAAAGGGTTAATGTGATTTTTGGATTCAGCACACCAAAATTATCCTAAATCAGCTCAAAAAACTTAAACAATAAATTTGTTGTTGACCAGTGATATCACACGTATTAATAAAATATAAATTTCCTTATGGGATGAATAAATTATCGACAGTAATTGTAAGTTTATTTAATATAACAGTTCAATACATCCCTCTGACATGTGATGTAAATCTGTACATGTCGGCTATTTTTCCTACATACCTTCTTCCATTTGCATGTTTTGCAGTTTTATATCGTCTAACACTGAGTAAAATCCCTGTTTTTGTAGATTATCGTGATCACGGTCTTTTCTTCTAAGAGCTAAACGTGATATCTCACTTGAGGCGTACATGTCATATAACACTAAGATATATCATCCAGCTGCAGTTGAGTCAGTGCTTTAATAACGATTCCAGCGTGTCTTTTTATTATTTTGATCCGATCAGAGGTCATTATTGCAGCCATCTCCCAGCAGCCTTCACTCCCAGGCTCCCTGCCCCCGGTCCAGCTCCCCGGGTCCCACCCTGAGCCGTCTGCTGCCCATCAAAGCCTCAGCACCACTTCCACTGAGGTTATAGAAGCTAGTTCAAGAGGCTCCTCACAAGCGAGGTAGAGCTGGTCCTCACAGCTTCATCCCCAGGGCGTCCAAAGAGCCATGTAGCAGTTAGCTGTCAAATGCACAGACAATGTAGCCGGGCCTTATTCCCTCCTGCAGACGCTCGGAAACAGGAGGAGAATGATGATCTTTGATTTCCTCTGGTGCTTTCAACAGCATCCAGGCCCTCCTGCTTGGGGGGAAGAAGCTCAAAGCGATGCAGGCGGATACCACGGTTTCCTGGATTATGGACAGACCTGCCTCGGTGACGGGCAGCAGTTCATCTTCCTCCAGGGTGGATTGGACTCAGACTCCTGTGCAGAGCAGCAAACCAACGCCCCGGGTAACTCTATTGTCAACTTTCCAGGTGGCTCTTCGCACCTCTCCTTTTACAATTCAACTCAGGGTCATGGAGTCTGAATTCTCGTCTATTGTGGCTCGGATAGGTTAGAGCGACAAAGGAGACGCTGCCAAAGAGTCCCGTCGGGTGCTAGAGGGATAACCATTCGCAGCTCAACATCAGCGTGACAAAGGAGCCGGGGAGCAGACTTTTAACGGATTTTGAGCCTTTCTACTACTGTTCAGGACAGGGGGAGAAATGTCCCGGTTTAACGTATCTTAGGGAGGTACTTAACAAGTTCTGCTAATCAGTGGAGGCCAGCGTGCATGTGTAATGCCAGAAAATGAAGATAGGATTAGCTAATGAGAAAGACTGGCCGTGTTTGCTGAGGCTGCACGCTGCATAAAAGAGAGAAGGAACTGGACAACACTTTAAAGGAGTGATATTTTGCATGTTTTAAATGGAGTTATGCATTTTAAAACATTTCCCTGTGGTCTACATAAACTGTAAATGCTACGCTTGGGTCTGAATTCATTAATTCAACTCCACAGGTCCATCTTCAACTCTATTTTTGAGTAATGACACCAGAAAGGTCATTTTGAATAAATGCAAATGAGACACTTCAAACCCCGCCCCCTCCAGGTTGTTGGCTGTGCTGCTCTGTCCTGTTCAACCAATAACTGATCATTTTAGGGAATCGGCTCAAAGTCTGGACATATTTTCAGTTTTTACAACAACCGCTGCTGCTGACAAATAATTATGTCGTATTCAGAGAAATGTTCATCGGAAGTCTTGACCTTATATGTGCAAATGTCGTGATGAAACTAGTTATGGTTTCGTATAACAAATTAAGCAGGAACTAAAACAGGTTGTACAAATCCACTCGATTTTTGCCAAAATGAATATAAAGATAGTTTTGCAGCACCTGGAGGGTTCAAATTCAATGTTTTTAGGTTTAGGTTTAGTTAGTTTATTTCAGACACAGACATAATACAAAACATATGGAATAAAAATAAAAATAATAATAATAATAATAAACAATGCACAAATAAAAAATCAAACAATAGAAAAATAATAATAATAATGACAAACAATACACAAAAAATCAAATAATAGAAAAAAAAGAACAACTGTTGTGCCTGAAAGGGAGTAGGAAGAAGCCACTGCTTATCCAGTCCTACCCCCTTGAACTATTAGGGTCCAGATACACAAATAAATGAACCAACGAGTAATGTGTGTTTAGGAAAAAAAGTGGGTTTAGGAAAATATGACCCCTTCTAACCTTATCTAATAATACACTGAAGTTATGAGCTATAGGCTGAATGATGCATTAAAATGACAACACTGATGCCAAATCTGCACTGATTTTCCTCCCATTGTATTGTTTTTACTATAACATCCCTCGACCTAATGCGAAACAGCAAAATCGTCTCCAAATTATGACCAAGTGCTTCGAGCTTGGTGACATTCTTTTTGTTACATCAGCGAGTTGTCGAAATCCACTCAACTTTTACCAAAATTATATTAAGATACAGTAGCTTTGCAGCACCTGGAGGGTTGGACTTCATACTTTTGGAACTATTAGAGTCCACAAATACACAAATAAATGAACCAAAGACTAATAAAAGTAGGTTTAGTAAAATATGACCCCATTAAATCTTATCTGGTAATACACTGAATTTATGAGCTATAGACTGAATGATGCGTTAAAATGACAACACTGATGCCAAATCTGAATTGATTTTTCTCCTGTTGCACTGTTTTTACTGTAACATCCCTCGACCTTAATTGAAACGGCAAAATTGTCTCCAAATTATGACCGAGTGCTTCGAGCTTGATGACAGTCTTGTTGTTGTATCAACGGGTTGTAGAAATCCCCTCGACTTTTGCCAAAATTAATATAAAGATAGCTTTGCAGCACCTGGAGGGTTCAAATTCAAACTTTTGGAACTATTAGGGTCCAAATACACAAATAAATGAACCAAAGACTAATAAAAGTAGGTTTAGTAAAATATGACCCCATTAAATCTTATCTAGTAATACACTGAATTTATAAGATATAAACTGAATGATGCGTTAAAATGACAACACTGATGCCAAATCTGCACTGATTTTTCTCCTGTTGCATTGTTTTTACTGAAACATTCCTCCACCTTATGTGAAACGGCAAAATTGTCTCCAAATTACGACCGAGTGCTTCGAGGTTGATGACATTCTTATTATTGTATCAAGGAGTTAAAGAAATCCACTCGACTTTTGCCAAAACGAATATAAAGATAGCTTTGCAGCACCTGGAGGGTTCAACTTCAAACTGTCGGAACTATTAAGGTCCACAAATACACAAATAAATGTACGAAAGACTATGACTATGAGAATATGACCTCTTTAAATCTTATCTGGTAATACACTGGATTTATAAGATACAGACTGAATGATGCGTTAAAATGACAACACTGATGCCAAATCTGCACTGATTTTTCTCCCGTTGCATCGGTTTTACTGCAACATTCCTCCACCTTATGTGAAACGGCAAAATTGTCTCCAAATTATGACCGAGTGCGTCGAGCTTCATGACATTCTTGTTGTTGTATCAACGGGATGTAGAAATCCACTCGATTTTTGCCCAAATGAATATAGAGATAGCTTTGCAGCACCTGGAGGGTTCAAAGTCAAACTTTTGGAACTATTAGGGTCCAAATACACAAATAAATGTACGAAAGACTATGAGAATATGACCCCTTTAAATCTTATCTGGTAACACACTAAATTCATAAGATGTAGACTGAATGATGCGTTAAAATAACAACATTGATGCCAAATCTCCACTGATTTTTCTCCCGTTGTATTGTTTTTACTGTAACATCCCTCGACCTAATGCGAAACAGCAAAATCATCTCGAAATTATGACCAAGTGCTTCGAGCTTGGTGACATTCTTGCTGTTGTATCAACGAGTTGTAGAAATCCACTCGACTTTTGCCAAAATTATATTAAGATACAGTAGCTTTGCAGCACCTGGAGGGTTCAACTTTAAACTTTTGGAACTATTAGGGTCCAAATACACAAATAAATGAACCAAAGACTAATAAAAGTAGGTTTTGTAAAATATGACCTCTTTAAATCTTATCTGGAAATACACTGATTTTATGAGATATAGACTGAATGATGCGTTAAAAGGACAACAGTGATGCCAAATCTGCGCTGATTCTCCTCCTGTTGCATTGTTTTTACTGTAACATTCCTCGACCTTACGTGAAACAACAAAACTGTCTCCAAACTAAGACCAAGTGTTTTGACCTTAACGACATACTTGTTGTATCAAGGACTTGTAGAAATCCACTCAACTTTCGCCAAAATTATATAAAGATACAGTAGCTTTGCAGCACCTGGATGCTTCAACTTCAAACTTTATGAACTATTATGGTCCACAAATACACAAATAAATGAACCAAAGACTAATAAAAGTGGGTTTAGTAAAATATGACCCTTTTAAATCATCCATGTCTTTTGAGCTGTGCCTCCTGTGCGCCCTCATCTCCTTGTGTTGTTATCAGACTGTAGAACGATTCACCCTTACAAAGCTAAATGAACTATACTGCCCTGCATTGACAGCTTACGGTACTGTACGTGCAAGCATTTAACAACCTTCACAGTGAGACCCAAACTAAAGTAACTAAAAATCCACATTTGCTTCACAAGAAATCACTAGTGAAACAATAAAGTACTGAAGCAATTAAGATGCTTATTACCACCTTCCAACACTGTTTGCTTACCCTCGCAGCAGCGTTTAATTACCTCCTTTTTTTTTTTTTTAATCCCTTTTTGACTCCTTTTATTTTCACAAATCTCCTAATGGTCACACTTTCCTCTCCTTGTACTGTCGCTTTTTACACTTAGAGTCGTCCTGTTTTTTGTTTTTTTTCCACATGAAATTACAGCAACTGTTTACGTCTCCATCATTTGATAAGAAGATGCTGCATGTGCACTGTAAAGCTGTGTGGTGTGGGTATGAGTGGGTGTGTGGGAGGGGAGGGGAGGAGTGTGGGGGTCTATCTCGCATCCTTTCAAAAAAAAAAAAAAAAAAAAAAAAAAAAAAAGGGGATGGGAGGGGAGTGGGGGGTTTGGATGTATAAATGTGTAGCACCACACATGGTCTTCCCATATACAAAGACTTCCAGTACATAGTTATAAAACATAGGAATATCCCACCGAAGGAGGATGAAGATAAGGAAACCATTACATACAATGCACAGCAAGAGGCTATACAGGAAATATTACAAGCATGATGATAAGACCTATATGATGAAGTGTGATAAGGGGCAGCTCTATGGAGATACAAGAGGGGGAGAATAGGATTTCTCATTAAGGGTTAAACTGATAAAAAAAAACAAAAAAAAAAAACCTGACACACACTCTATCTATTCAGCCTTCCCAAAAATAATGTCTTCTTCATGCCTAAATGAAAACAACACAGCCCCTGAAAATGAAAGTCATAATTGCATTTGTAATCACATACTCAGATCAATACGTGCACAACCTCTCCTGATGCTGAATTTGAGTATCTCAGCTCTGTGCATCCTCAACAAGACATTAACCAAGCGGATCAATAACATTCAAGGGCAATGAGCAGAAGAGGCTAAACACCGACTTCTTCTTTTTTTTTTTTTTTTTTTGTGTGTGTGTGCACACGTTATACCCCTTAACTTCTTATTGATATGTGCAACGTGCCACAAGGGAAGTGATATAAGGGGGGGAAAAAAAGGATTTGTGCATTTTAATGTTGTGACCTTTAATAACTCCGATGCACTTGAATACCTGCTTTTTTTTTTTTTTTTTTTTTTTTTTTTTTTTTTTTTTGGAACCAAAGACAAGACGCGCTGCAAAACATGAGTCGATCCCCACATTGCGCACATGAGGACACAGTATCAGTGATGGAAAAAAAAAAAAAAAAAATAGTGCAAGACTTACTTTAAGACGGCGCTGTCCCCCTGTCTGACGGTGATGTTCTCCTTTAATACAGAATCCCCGCTTCTGGCTGGAACTCCTGCAGGTACAAGGAATAACAATTTAAGTCCGAGGACGACGAGGCATTTCCCAGGCACCGCCAAATAGCCACAAATTCCCATGTTGTTGTTGTTGTTTTTTTTCTGTCTCTGCGCAGCGCAACTTCCAAGAAAACTTAAGATCGTCAGGGTATATTCCTTTCCTTTCCTTTTGGTATTTTTACGTTGTTGGTGTCTTAAAGCGCGGATCGCAAAAAAAATAAAATTCCACTCCACGGACACAAGACGCAGAACAGCCGAATAGAACCGGAGCTGGAGCTGGAAATGCGCTCGACCTGGTTTTTTTTTTTTTTTTTTTTTTTTTTTTTTGCTCCCAAGTAAACAGGGGGGCTTGTTATGAAATGCAGTCAGTGTCGGGTGGGGGGGGAAACGTAGAAAAAGGGAAAAAGTATGTTTCCGCCCGTCACTCGTTCTAGGAAAACTGACTTCGGAGGAGAGAAGAGCTCGTGCACCGGGGGTTTGTCAGAAATGCGCACCGTCTCCTCCGCTTCAAACTGTAATCGCCGTGAAATGGATGCTCTCTCGCGCAGAGACGCATCAGCCAAGTCTCCTTGTATGTGTGCGTGTTTTTTTTTTTTTTTTTTTTTTTTTTAAATATTCCTGCTTCGGTGTTTTCTTTTGAGTCGTCCGTGTGAGTCTATGTAAAGCTGCGCACACTCAAAACCAAAGCCTGAATTCGCTTCACTGTCGCTGTTTTTTTTTTTTTTTTCATTAAGTAGGCTACAGCTCCTGAAGTAGCCTCTCTCTCTCTCTCTCTCTCTCTCTCTCTCTCTCTCTCTCTCTCTCTCTCTCTCTCTCTCTCTCTCTCTCTCTCTCATCCTCAGTGTCTCTCTGCCTTAATCGCCAGGTAGCATCACTTGACTGTACCATGTGGACCATGTGGACCATATGGCCCCCATGCATCCTGCAGAGTTCCCCAGTCACTAAGGTTTTTAGAAAGGGGTCTCAAACTGTGGTTCTTCAGGGAAACCCTGCAGGAGTCGATCCTATTTAGTAACAAATCAGACATAAATAACTTGATTAGACTGCTTGGATTTGATGAGATTTCAACATCCACATAAATAGCTGTTGTGATTTCATTTTCTTTGTACTGGGACTATTACACAGCACCCACAGAGATGCAACTGGAGTAAATATTAACCCTTTATTGGGCAAGTGACTGTTTTTGGTCATTTCTACATACGTTACAAGACAGTAGTCGCTTTTCCATTGAAATCTGTGCAAAACTTTACAGGTATTTACAAAATGTCGAAAAAACAGAAGTGCATAATGTTGGTTTTTCCATTAAATCACAAATGCGATGATTTGTTTATTTATAATCGCGAGATGACATGAGAAGTCATTCCATAAACATGGCAACGAACGTAAATAAGGTGTTGATTTACAGATATATTCATTATTATTATATATTACCCCGCTATCTCGTACTAAATTTAAAAATGATTGGGTTTCCTGGTGTGTCCACACATACTGTGACATGTTTCTTCTTCTTCTTCACTTGTTATAACATAAGTTAACATCCAGTTTTTTAATTCACCTGACTCTAGTTGTGAAAAAAGGTCTTACCACTGCAGGAGTCGATCCTATTTAGTAACAAATCAGACATAAATAACTTGATTAGACGCTTGGATTTGATAAGATTTCAACATCCACATAAATAGCTGTTGTGATTTCATTTTCTTTGTACTGGGACTATTACACAGCACCCACAGAGATGCAACTGGAGTAAATATTAACCCTTTATCGGGCAAGTGACTGTTTTTGGTCATTTCTACATACGCTACAAGACAGTAGTTGCTTTTCCATTGAACATCTGTGCAAAACTTTACCGATATTTACTAAATGTCGAACAAACAGACGTGCGTAATGTCAGTTTTTCCATTAAATCACAAATGCCAGGATTTGTTTATTTATTATGGTGAGATGACATGAGAAGTCATTCCATAAACATGGCAACGAACGTAAATAAGGTGTTGATTTACAGATATATTCATTATTATATATTACCCCTCTGTCTCGTACTAAATTTAAAAATGATTGGGTTTCCTGGTGTCCACACATACTGTGACATGTTTCTTCTTCTTCTTCACTTGTTATAACGTACGTTAACATCCGGTTTTTTAAGTCACCTGACTCTAGTTGCGAAAAAAGGTCTTACCACTGCAGGAGTCGATCCTATTTAGTAACAAATCAGACATAAATAACTTGATTAGACGCTTGGATTTGATGAGATTTCAACATCCACATAAATAGCTGTTGTGATTTCATTTTCTTTGTACTGGGACTATTACACAGCACCCACAGAGATGCAACTGGAGTAAATATTAACCCTTTATTGGGCAAGTGACTGTTTTTGGTCATTTCTACATATGTTACAAGACAGCAGTCGCTTTTCCATTGAACATATGTGCAAAACTTTACCGATATTTACTAAATGTCAAAAAAAAAGAACTGCGTACTGTTGGTTTTTCCATTAAATCACAAATGCGATGATTTGTTCATTTATAATCGCGAGATGACATGAGAAGTCATTCCATAAACATGGCAACAAACGTAAATAAGGTGTTGATTTACAGATATATTCATTATTATTATATATTACCCCTCTATCTCGTACTAAATTTAAAAATGATTGGGTTTCCTGGTGTCCACACATACTGTGACATGTTTCTTCTTCTTCTTCACTTGTTATAACGTACGTTAACATCCAGTTTTTTAAGTCACCTGACTCTAGTTGCGAAAAAAGGTCTTACCACTGCAGGAGTCGATCCTATTTAGTAACAAATCAGACATAAATAACTTGATTAGAGGCTTGGATTTGATGAGATTTCAACATCCACATAAATAGCTGTTGTGATTTCATTTTCTTTGTACTGGGACTATTACACAGCACCCACAGAGATGCAACTGGAGTAAATATTAACCCTTTATTGGGCAAGTGACTGTTTTTGGTCATTTCTACATACGTTACAAGACAGCAGTCGCTTTTCCATTGGAGATGTTTACAAAATGTTGAAAAAAACAGAAGTGCGTAATGTCAGTTTTTCCATTAAATCACAAATGCGATGGTTTGTTTACTTATTATCGCGAGATGACACGAGAAGTCATTCCATAAATATGGTGACGAATGTAAGTATGGTGTTGATTTACAGATATATTCATTATTATTATTACATATTACCCCTCTATCTCGTACTAAATTTAAAAATGATTGGGTTTCCTGGTGTGTCCACACATACCGCAACATGTTTCTTCTTCTTTGCTTGTTGTAACGTACGTCAACATCCAGTTTTTTAATTCATATGACTCTAGTTGTGAAAAAAGGTCTTTCCATTGCAGTTTTGCATGATATACCATTTGCACTATGCCTGAAAAACCACCTCTTGCATCGCAAAAACTTTTAATCAAAAAATTAGACTTTTGGTGAAATTGACGCTTTTCCATTTGGTAAATTTTTATGCTTAAGTTATATTTGCGCAATTTGAGGGTCAATGGAAAAGCGACTAGTAATGCATATGTTGTAATTTTGCTTCCATTTCTCCCTTTACACCGCTGTAATGGATTAAAAATGAAGCAATAGGTTTACTTTAGTAACAATTAACCAGGAAACAGCACACATGTGGACATGAATCTGCATGTCAGTCAGTTGTATGATTACTTTTGAGCCTCTGAAAACAGAGGGACTTCCAAAACAGTTAAAGCCCTTGAATTACAGTTGAAAATCCAAACACTTCTGGACATGACTGTATATCATGTAAAACATCTGTCATTATCATGCTCTGTTGTTTACATCATAGCGCTCATACATCAGCTGATATTTTTTTGCCATTAAAGCGCTTTGCGTTCGTTCACACAACAGTGACTCTGGAAAGAAAAATGGTGTGAAGGTGACGCAAACGACCACGGAGGAGATTGAATGTGACATAGGACAGGACAATTCTGAACACAAATTACATGTTTGTTCCAAATACAAGAGGAAATTAACTAAACCGTTTATATTACTGTATCTTGATGTGACAAAAAAATAACATATACTACTGCTTTATGTTTGTCTGCTACTGTAAAAGTTCCTTATTTGATGCTTCTGTTATGCCCTTGTGTATGGAAGTAAATCTGTCTCATCATATTTTGAATTATAAAAGCTATTGAATTTCTAGCACTGAATTTTTTTGCACTGAAATTAAGTATCTGAATTTTTTGTCTCTGAATTCAACTATGTTCATAATTTAGAATTAAAAAATTCAGATGCAAAAAATTCAAAAGCAAAAAATTCAGATGCAAAAAAATCAGATGCAAAAAATTCAAAAGCAAAAAATTCAGATGCAAAAAATTCAGATCACACATCTACGCTGACCGTCTTCCTGCATCGGCGTCACATGACCAACCTAACGTAACTCGACTGGCTGGCTGTCGGTTCAACTTGCAAAAGAATCGACTGCTTATCCTTGGTGTCCCGGATGTGTTATCTGAATTTTTGCGTCTGAATTTATTTTTATTCTGAATTTATGAACATAGTTGAATTCAGAGACAAAAAAAAAATCAGATACTTAATTTCATTGCAAAAAAACTGAGCGCAAGAAATTCAATGGCTTTTATAATTCAAAATCTGATGAGACAGATTTACTTCCATACTTGTGTTTTCTTGCATATGGTACATACACTACAAACAAAAAGTTAAGGATATTTCATGCATAGACATGATGACATCAGCTGGATCAATGCCAAAATAAGTTACAATACATGCGAGGGGTGGGTTTGTTGTGCCTGGAACCATTTGTTTGTTTGTTTGTTTGTTCACACTCTACCAGCAAAACTATTGGTTGAATTCATACCAAATTGGGTTTATAGATTATTAGTGACCCAGAATAGATGTGATTAGATTTTGGGTACAGTAGGTCAAAGTTTAAATTTTTTATGAATTTTTAAAATCTTTTTTTTTTTTTCCCCCCATTGACTTAAAATGGGTGAAATTTCATATCACTATAAAAACATCAATTTTGTTTCAATTTACTTCAAACTTGGCACATATATAGAGGCAATTGATATGCTGATATCGGCACATGCATAGACATGATGACATCAGCTGGATCGAGGCCAAAATAAGCTACAATATGTGCGAGGGGCGGGGTTTGTTGTGCCTGGAACCACTTGTTTGTTTCTTTGATTGTGAACACGCTACCAGCAAAACTATTGGTTGAATTCATACCAAATTGGGTTCATAGATTGCCAGTGACCCAAAATAGATCTGATTAGGTTTTGGGAAAAGTAGGTCAAAGTTAAAATTTTTTATGAATTTTTTAAAATCTTTTTTTTTCTCCCACTTACTTAAAATGGACGAAATTTCAAATTGCTATAAAAAACATCAATATTTGCTTCAATTTACTTCAAACTTGCCACATATGTAGAGGCAACTGATATGCTGACATCAGCACATACACAGACATGATGACATCAGCTGGATCGATGCCAAAATAAGCTACAATACATGCAAGGGGCGGGGTTTATTTTGCCCGGAACCACTTGTTTGTTTCTTTGTCTGTTAACAAGCTAGCAGCAAAACTATTGGTTGAATTCATACCAAACTGGGCTTATAGATTGCCAGTGACAAAAAATAGATCTGATAACATTTTGGGAAAAGTAAGTCAAAGTTTGAATTTTTTAAAATCTTTTTTTTTTCCCACTTAAAATGGGCAAAATTTCAAATCACTATAAAAACATCAATTTTCTTTCAGTTTATTTCAAACATTATGACATCAGCTGGATCGATGCCAAAATAAGCTACAATGCGTACGAGGGGCGGGGTTTGTTGTGCCTTGAACCACTTGTTATTGTTTCGTATCCCAGACCCCTGTTAGAATAGAAACACCTGAATGCAACACGTCCCAATACTTTTGTCCATATGGTGTATTTGTCATTTTCCACCAAACATCAATCCTTCGTTAAAACCCGCCACAACCCTTTATATCACATCCATGACCTTGTAAGGTTTGAAATTCAGGTTACTGTACACTTGTGATGACTTAAAGAGCTGCCGAGGCTCTGATTGGGGCCACTTGGAGCTCTGTTGATCTTAAAGTGGGGCCAGCGGGGGCACCCAGGAGCCTGGAGGTTTCCTAACAAAATGAAGAACTAATCATTCCACTTGGCGCCGTCTCAGCAAGAATGCACTTCCACTCTTGAGTTTTAAGAGCGGAAAGTTTTTCAACGTACAGATACTGATTTTGCTGATGTGGTTTCGAGTGATTTTAGATGAAGGACCTTGGACTAAAGTCTCTTCAGGTGGAATGCGTACTTAAAACGTAGAAGGTCAACAACCTCCATTTTTATAGTGAATGTATTTAGAATGCAAGTAAAAAAAAAAAAAATCCATCATTCACAAGTGTTTCGAAGTAAAAGCTGATTTAAATGGGGATCCGTGTTCGTGTATTCATACATCCTTCACTTCGGTGGAGGTAAAAGCTGAGTTTACCTCAAAAGTCAACACTTGAGCAATTAAAGACACATATTCGGGAATAGGAACATCAAAGCATAAACATCTATTAAGATTATAAAGGATTCATTTCCCGAGAAGCTCTTTTTTTTTTTCTTTAATTACAGTTTTGTGTTTACATGTTTGCTTAAATGTGTTAACGTTTGGATGAAAACAGGAAGTACAGACTGGAAAAGTAAAAGATGCACTGAAAGGAAAAAAAAAATAAGTGGAGAAAGCGCGGCTCCATAAACCACAGGTCGTATTAAAATATTTCAAACCATAGTAAATCATTCTAAATAAAACGTTAATATAAGATAACAATATTGATTATAATAAAAAATAACGGTAACACTTTATAATAAGTATACACTATGAAGCATTAGTTAAGCATTAACAAATACTGAATTCCTCATTTATAAAGCACATTTCTGACATGACTACTCATTAATATATGGTTTATAAGCACAGTTATAATGGTTTTACTCATCATTAACCCTTTCATGCAATTATGAGAGCCTTGGTCACAATATTTGTGTGTGTTTATTGCTCTTTAGGCATGAAAAAAACATGTGATTTAGTTTTTTTTTTTTTTTTTTTAAGGAGTTACAAAACTGTCCACTCAGCTGGACCCCATGCATTTAATTTTTCAAGCAAAGAAACATGTATTTAAAACCTAATATCAGAAAGTGATATGGAAAAGTATGCAATAAAAACATTTTTAATGCTGCTAATCACATGTTTTCCCACATTTTAACATACTCTAATACTACAGGGTGTCCCATAAGTCTCCATACATCGGAGACATAATACATATGGTTCTAACATGTATTTCTTTATATTTCTTCTTTACAGTTCTTCAGCAGTGGAGGACACGCATTGAAATGTGTTCCCGACAAAATGGCAGTCATATAGAGCATATTATTTAAATAAAAATGGTTTATGTCGAGAAATGTTTATTTTTCCTATGTATGGAGACTTATGGGACACCCTGTAGTTATTATTCATTTCATGGAGATAATATGCAAAAAAAAAACTAACTGTTTTGTTTGTTGATTTACACTAAAACATGTCACTGCAGATCAGGTTTATCAAGAACAGCATAGTTACAGTAATGGTATGAAAGGCACTGTATGGGATGATGCATAAGTGTCCACTGTGTTGGCTGATATGGAACTGAAACAATAAAACCCATGAATATACAAGAGAACAGCTGTAGAATAGCTGTCCACTGTAGTGACCTCTGTGCATGAAAGGGTTAATAAGCTCATCTACAATGTGCTTAATGATTGTATTTTCATACTTTATAAATGATGGATTCAGCATTTAAAAATTTGTATTGCATCACTTACAAACCAGTTATGATGTGCATTTATGCTCGCACGTACACTATTCAGACGTGGACTAACGGTTAGTGAATATTTTAGTGGGTATTTTAAACTAACTCACACATTTATTTTCCAATAGATGTCTTATAAACAGTTATTAATAAAGAAATTCATTATTTCAGGTTGTTATAAAGCACTTACTACTCATTAATTAAGTATACAGGGTGGGGAAGCAAAATTTACAATGAACATTTAGTTGTTTTTTCTCAGCAGGCACTACGTCAATTGTTTTGAAACCAAACATATGTTGATGTCATAATCATACCTAACACTATTATCCATACCTTTTCAGAAACTTTTGTAATCAGGAAAGCAAACGTCAAAGAGTGTATGATTTGCTGAATGCACTCGTCACACCAAAGGAGATTTCAAAAATAGTTGGAGTGTCCATAAAGACTGTTTATAATGGAAAGAAGAGAATGACTATGAGCAAAACTATTACCAGAAAGTCTGGAAGATACTATTAAAGAAGAATGGGAGAAGTTGTCACCCGAATATCTGAGGAACACTTGCGCAAGTTTCAGGAAGTGTGTGAAGGCAGTTATTGAGAAAGAAGGAGGACACAGAATAAAAACATTTTCTATTATGTAAGTTTTCTTGTGGCAAATAAATTCTCATGACTTTCAATAAACTAATTGGTCATACACTGTCTTTCAATCCCTGCCTCAAAATATTGTAAATTTTGCTTCCCCACCCTGTATAGTATCAGCTCATCTAAAGTGTGCACTATCTTTGCCATATAAAGCATTTACAAATGAGATTTAAAGGTTGGAAATGCCTAAAGACTCACAAAAGTCTGAGTTATTCTAACAAAGGAAAGACAAAGCACATGGGATTATTAAAACAAACTGCATGATTGAATGATAAATGATGAGTAAAACATTTATAACTGCTTATAAACCATATACTAATGAGTATTCATGTCAGAAATATGCTTTAGAAATAATGAATTCAGTATTTGTTAATGCTTCACTAATGCTTCATAGTGTGTACTTATTATAAAGTGTTACTGAAATAACAGCAGCAAAGAAAATATTTGAATACAATAATGGAATTATGTACAAGAATAAGTTAATATAGTAAATATATGGTTAGAAAGTGAAAGAGAATATAATAATAAATAACGAGAAGAAGTAGAATAGTGATGATAAAATAAAATAAATGAATAAATAAACAGAAGAGTAAAATTAGACCTGATATGTCATTAATTTTGCATTCATGTCTAAATCAGTTTTCTGTGTCAGCAACAAAACTGGAAACATCCTGACACCCTTCTGTCCCACTGTCCCTTTCTTGTCTCTTATTTCTCTGTAACATCGGGGTTGGGCTATATAAACTCGGCTTCTTCCAACTCCTAACTGATGAAATAGTCGTACCTTGTGTGGCCTTTGTTTTCTATTTTTGGTTTGACTTCTTTCCTTCAATATAATGGAACATCCTGTTTAAATTGGTGATTTCTTTTTGTCTTTTGTTCACCATCTTTTGTCCTACTTATGTTCAAAAGTCAGTCTGTTTGTCTATCTATCTATCTATCTATCTATCTATCTATCTATCTATCTATCTATCTATCTATCTATCTATCTATCTATCTATCTATCTATCTATCTATGAAACTGGGTTCATTTTGGCACCTGGCCCAATAATAAAAAAGAAATGTCGACATATTTCCCCTCAGGATGTACCTAATGATGACCTTAGATAAATGAAAAAAAAAAAAAAAAATTATACTCTTGCTCTGAGCCATCCCAAAATTATTATTATTTATTTATTTTTTTTATCATTTATTGGGTCCAAAAATAGGATCAAAATTGGGACATGAAAAGCTACCTAGGTGTCAGTGTGCTTGATCTGGAATACATGGCTGTAAATGGTCTTATATACTGCCATAAATAAACTGTGTTAAATTTGATGGTCCTAGTGGTTTTTCTAATCCAGACATGTGGGTCTTTCATGAATCTCAGTCTCATTTCAGGTTTTGTGTGTAACTCATCGTGTCCACTTGTGTTACATACAGAACCTGCCCAGATAAACACAAAGAAACGGTCAATGATTTTGCAACAGTGGTCATTTTTGTGAAACACTCTACCTTACATCATTAGTTAATTCTCAAAATATACCTGTGAGAGAAGAAAAATATATACAAAAAAAAAATAGTAGCGCCTAATTTTCATGTCCTTTTGACTGTGTTACATGCAGATTTTTGTATTAAATATGATGTAAAATAATATAAAAATGTGCTTTATCTGAAAAATAGTTTCTCTTATATCCCTGTAAACATTTATTTTAAAACGGACCCAAAGTGCTTCCAACCTTGCTTCATAACATTAGTCTACATGTGGTTTGAATTTTTAGTCCCCATGTCCTGTTTTTAGGGACCAGTTTCATAGAAGCATCTATCTATCTATCTATCTATCTATCTATCTATCTATCTATCTATCTATCTATCTATCTATCTATCTATCTATCTATCTATCTATCTATCTATCTATCTATCTATCTATCTATCTATCTACATCGTTTTTGTCTCTTTATGTTACATTATGTGGGATACAATTGTTCTGTTAGTGTCCTATCCATTTTTTTTTCTTTTTCCTTCAGTATTTGTTTTTCAAGGGATACCTAACCAAGATGACAAACCAGTCCATACAATCAAACATGACTATAGACTAAGGTGTAAAATACAAAAAAAAAAACAAAAAACAAAAAAAAAACACAATGAATGAATGAATGAGCTTATTTCGAACACATATGTCAAAAATTCAGAAAAAAAAAACAGTCAGATTAGGTTCATACTGCCTACTGAACCTATAAAAATTTATTTTTCTTTTTTTTCAGACAGATGGAAAAAAGTCACTTTTTTTACTTTGACATGTTGCAGCTACAGCCTGTAGCCTTCCTCAGAAGGGTCACTTGATGTTACTGTGACGTGTCATTGTCAGCTGTTTTATCCAGGTTGGCCAGACAACGGGGGACGATTACGCCCCCTGCTGTCTGGCATTACACGTCACAGTAACATCAAGTGACCCTTCTAAGGAAGGCTACAGGTTGTGGCCGAAACATGGTAAACAAGGTAAAAAAAAAAAAAAAAAAAATCAACTTTTTTCCATCTGTCTGCCAAAAATAAATCTTTTGAAAAAAGATAATATACACATAATCAAATCATAACATGAACAAGTTTGAGAAAGGAGTGGGCCGAAGTATGCACTTTTTGAAAATTCCCACCCCTTTATAGTCACCATGGTTTATGTATCCCTTAAATAGCCCTACTGAACAATAACCCCTGACCTATGAAGTCATATAGTGGGCCATGTGCAATAACTTGCACTGTTTTGCACAGTCTGAATCACTCTTGCACTTTACATAACCTTTTTAACATATTTTAATATATTTTTAGATCTTTGCACACTTTAATTGCCCTATGTATATTTATATATCAGCTAAAATTTGCTTAGAGGTCTTATTTCTGTCTTTGTGCATAAGAAATCAATAGAAGTGAATCCCCAAAGGAACTTTGTGTTGGTAAATGCAAGT
Organism: Sphaeramia orbicularis; assembly: GCF_902148855.1. Taxonomy (NCBI): domain Eukaryota; kingdom Metazoa; phylum Chordata; class Actinopteri; order Kurtiformes; family Apogonidae; genus Sphaeramia; species Sphaeramia orbicularis. The sequence goes on along the minus strand of NC_043970.1, from coordinate 38,574,230 downwards.
TCTGCAAATTTACAGGATTTCAGTTCTGTTCAACATGTTGATGGTCATATGAACTATGTTTTCAGCTCAAAAATGTCCAATTTCATCACAATTAGTGCTATATTTTCATGTCACAAATGGCCAAGTTATATTTGAACTGAATTTACCTGAAAAACAAATTTTCTATTCTTTTAGATTCCCCAATTTTTCTTACTAGATTCTATCCTACATATCACATGTTTTATTTTTACAGGTTCAGTATGGAGTATGGTGCTGATCCATCCTGCTTATGTTACGCCAATACATACATTAAGAATGTCACACATCACTTTTTAAATCAACAGTTTTCTAATAATAAGCATTTTTATAAAGAAATAACAATTTTATATTGTTATTTCCTCTTTAGTATGATGATAAACTATACAATAAATAATTCTGATCCTAGTTTTTGCACAGGGATCATTTGTGGAAACGGTGACATGGCTGCTGAGCATCAGTATGATGGGATCCGTAACAACCATGTCACATCCATCCACTGCCACATTTTGTGTTTTTGTGTCAGCTGTTATTGTTTTAGATCCACAATACTAACATTTATGAATAAGAGGAGAATTAGCAATAGTAAGTATAGAAGTTTATTACTAATAAAGTACTGGTACTGACCAGAGCATCATGGGTAATGTCACGTCCGTCCACCAGCAAAAGTTTTCACATACACGTGCTATTCAAAATCCAATATTTCTGAAAATATAGCTTCCGCTGTCAAATAATATCAGTAGTCTGTGCACAAATGTATTAGCATTATTTCAACACAGTTCTATGCATTTCTTAAAACTTTTTTTTTTTGGACAAAAATGGCCACTCATTTGACCCCCTAAGTAAATTTTAGCCGATATACATTTATAATATTTTTTATCTTCTTCTGCACTGATCTATCTATCTATCTATCTATCTATCTATCTATCTATCTATCTATCTATCTATCTATCTATCTATCTATCTATCTATCTATCTATCTATCTATCTATCTATCTATCTATCTATCTATCTATCTATCTATCTATCTATCTATCGTATACATATCCACATCAGGAATAAGAAAACAGAAGGAAAAGTACATGAGACCAAATACACCTAGGAAAAGCATTTACATAGTTTTAAATACACCCAAGGAGATGAAAACATCTCATTGTGGGATGTTCTGAAGGTTATTCCAAGGACATGGAGAAAATGGATTCACCAAGTTCTGTATAAAACCAAGGAACTCTCTATGGAATCTGCCTCGAAGAACAAATGTTATAACAGCTATTTATAGATAAACAAGATGGAGTTTACCCAGTAAGTGTAAATTAAAAACATACTAATGACGCCTCCTTAAGCTTAATGAAGACCAGGAAACCAGATCATAGAGTCCACTATACAAAACACAGAGCACAGTGATATACAGACAGAGCAGCCATGTAAATAATGTTCCCGTAGTCGAGAACATTTAGAAATGTAGCCTGTGTGTGAACGTTTCTGAGCAGAGAAATTAAAGCAGGCTTCATTTTAGTATTAAAAACCTATTTTGTCTGAAATTGGTTCTGATTTTAGGAAAGCACAAAATTACTCCAATGAAAAATAACCAGTTATTGCCCTTAGGTTGAATAGAATAGAATAGAATAGAATAGAATAGAATAGAATAGAATAGAATAGAAAAGAAAAAGAACAGAACAGAGTAGAATAGAACAGAAGAGAACAGAACAGAATAGAATGGCCTTTATTGTCATGGTATGTGCAATTAAATTATGAGTGCTACTCCAGTCAGTGCAATAAATAATAATAACAATAATAATACTTATATATATATATATATATATATGCACACACACACATATGTGTGTGTGTGTGTGTGTGTGTGTGTGCTTCTTTCTGCTTTAACTGCTGGTTAGCTGGTTTATATATGTTTCTATCTGGTTAAACTGCTGGCTGCTTTGTGCATAAGCGTATTGCATTCACACATAAAATTAAATTCAGCTCTGTTTTTCTGCATTAATGAGATAATTATCTTGTTAATGCTGAATTTTAAAAAAAATCAGAAAACAGTATCTCCTTAATTCAGAAAAACAGAGCTGGAATTTTTTTAAACTTATTTTTTCACGTAATTACAATAATAATTATCTTGTTAATTATAAAAACAGAGCCAAATTTATTTTTTATGTGAATGCAATACGCCTCTGTGGAAAATAACTCAGTGAATGTAAAATTTTAAAAAGAAGAAAATAATAAAATGGAATATAAATATTTCCAAAAAGTAAAATAAGAATAGAACTACAAGTTGAATAAAATAAAAATACATATAAAATATGAAGAGACACAATAATAAAATAGAGCATTTATGTTTGATAAATACTGAATAAATATTGCATTGTTAGTACAAGAACAGAAGATTTTACACGACTTATTGCACAAATAAAATTAATATAAAAAGCCTGTAAGGTCAAACTGTAACAGGATCTGAAAAAATCAGTAACTAAACCTGTTAAATCCCTCTGGATACTTCCACACAGTATCCAAGTACAGAAATATACAGTGTAAAAGGAAGGTCAAGGTTAGCATCCAGATGCAGCTGCAAAGGTCGAAGCATCAGGAGAAGCATGGGGGAAAGATTGACATCTAGCAGGCTGAATTAAAGTTACCTAATTTAGAATAAAAACCAAAAAAAAAAAAAAACCCTACCACAGGGCTTCCAATCACTTTCAACTCAAGGACTCTCAAATTGGCATTAAACAGTTCATCTAAATGAAATGGTGTTCCTTTCACCCTCGCCTGGAAAGAGCTGTATTGATGCGACTAATTAAGAGCTGCATAAAAGAAAAAGCCTTTGATTGGAAAAGTCATTTTATGGACTGAACTTAAATATAGCGCATTTTCTACACCTTCATGGTGCCCATGGCGCTTTACAGTTCCTCACATTCACCCATTCACACTCATTCAGCGGTGGGCGGCTGCTGCTATGCCATACTGAGAGGAATTTACAGTTCAGTGTCTTGCCCAAGGACACTTCGACATGTGGATAGCTGGAGCCAGGATTTGAACTGCCGACCCTTTTGGTTATTGGACGACTTGCTCAACCAACTGAGCCACAACCGCCGCTTCTATTCATCGTGCACAATTTAAGTCCAAATTAAATACCAGTGAGTACCTCTAACCATTTTTAAATCAGTCTTTTGTCAGATGGTGTCAAGTATGGTAACTTCATTGACCTTGACCTAATTTTCTACATGACAATAAAAAATACTGTGTATCAAAATTTCACTAAAACAGGAATTCATTTTACTTTTTTATTTTACACACATATAAACAAATAAAAAAATATATATCATTTTAGAGTAAATTGCATACTCTAATGTTCTAAAAGTGATGTTCTAAAATGTATGTTCCTTTCACCTTACATGTATTTTTTCTTGAATAATTCAGTTCGTTTTTTTGTTTGTTAAAACTTTAGCAGCAAAACTATTAGCTGAATTCATACCAGATTGGGTTTATAGATTGCCAGTAACCCAGAATAGATGTGATTACATTTTGGGAAAAGTAGGTCAAGATTCAAATTTTTTAACCCTATAACGCCAAATGTACCATATTTGATACATGAGTTTTGAAGCCCTCTATATGATCAGTGTGATATATTTTTTCTTGATAAACCTGATGTATACAATCAGATACATGCAATACACAGATAATTCACCAGGGGGGAGGAATTCATTCAGCAGAGGCCTTTCCAGTGACACTACAAGACTGTCATTAATGAGGAAGGAGGAAGAACTTTGACAATTTTGAAAAGGAATTAGTAATTTGTTAGACATGTTTGCGTTATATTATGGTTTTGTTTGTTCAAAAATAATAATATTTGAGCACTGAGACCTGATGTATCAAATATGATACAAAATTTAAAGTCATACATGGAAATTGATATTTACCTCTGCCAAGGAGATTATGTTTTTGCCAGGGTTTGTTTGTTGGTTGGTTTGTTGGATAGTTAGCAAGATAACTCAAAAAGTTATACACAGATTTTCATGAAATTTTCAGGAAATGTTGATACTGGCCCAAGGAACAAATGATTAAATTTTGGTGGTGATTGGGGCGGGGGGCAGATCTGCCTTGGTGGAGGTCTGTGCTCTCCGAATGCTTTTCTAGTTGAAAAAACCTTTTTTGGTTGTTCAGAAGGACCAATAAAGGCTCCGGTTTCAAAGAACTGGAATTTTCTGTCAATGATTTAATGATTCAGGCTTTACAGGGTTAATTTTATTTTATTTTATTTTTTCTCATTTACTTATAATGGATGAAATTTGTTTATGCTGACATCAGCACACGCATAGACATGATGACATCTGCTGGATCGATGCCAAAATAAGTTAGAATACGTGCGAGTGGCAGGGTTTGATGTGCCTGGCACCACTTGTGTATATTTACTTCTTCTATTTTTATTTATTTATTTATTTATTTATTTATTTAGCCACTTACAGGTAAGGAACCAAATATGGTAACTTCACTGACCTTAACCCTTTCATGCATAGTGGTCACTACAGTGGACAGTTATTCTACAGCTGTTCTCTTGTATATTCATGGATTTTGTTGTTTTAGTTTCATATCAGCCAACACAGTGGACGTTTTGCATCATCCCATACACTGCAATTGAAAACATTACTGTAACTTTGCTGTTCTTGATAAACCCGATCTAACATGTTTGAGTGCAAATCAATTCCTTGTCACTGTTATTAGAATGTAATTAACAATTTTTATTTATTTATTTTATTTATTTTTTTGGGGAGGGGCATATTATGTCCATGAAGTGAGTAATGACTAGTATTAGAGTAAACTACAAACAAAAAGTTAAGAATATTTCTTTTTTTTTTTTTTTTAGTAATTTTTTTGATCATTTTTGCCATTTGTAAATAAAACTATGTCTGGTCAATAAAAAAAATTGGGGTCAATTCACACAAAAAACATAAAAAGCGTTGTGCAAAAATCCCAACTGAAAAAAATAGCCCACAAATCTAAAATATCTATAACTTTTTATTTGTAGTGTATGTTAAAATGTGGGAAAACATCAAATTAGCAGCATTAAATGTTTTTATTTCATAGTTTTCACACAGTATATAAGTAAATACACATTTCTTTATTTTAAAAATTCAGCGCACATTTTTGCAACTCCATGAAAAATAGCTTTATAAAATTAAAAAAATATATATATTTAATCTCATTGTTTTTTTTAAATGCCTCAAGAGGAATAAAGAAAAAAAGTCTTAATTAATGTTCTCATAATTCATGCATGAAAGGGTTAATTTTCTCCATAACAAAAGATTTCACAAAAGTAATAAAGTCTTTTTAGGTCCTCCAATAACACACTACACTGTAAGCCCAGAATTTGTATTTACTAAAATGCTTTAATTACAATGTACTTAAATGATTTAAGTTTTATGACATTACTACAAAATGTTAAGTATATCCTATTAATTTGTAGATATAGTTGAAAGTACGAAAAAGTTGAAGCTGAATGGATTTAAATCACTAAGTTTTAGTCATGACCACACCTTTTTATCTCCGCATTGCATTGTGGGTATTGGGCATGTTGTTGAAAATGTGTTATTTTTATGTGCAGGGGTTCAGCGGGGTTGTGGTGTTAGTGTTAATTTTGACTTGATGTGTGTATGGCAGTGTTTATTGGTGTTTTTGTATTTTTGTAGAGCTGCACCATGAGTCAGAGCCACAGGAAGAACAACAGGTTTCCTGTTCATCTAAGACTGTTAGATAACTTAATGTCTTGTCAAATTAAAAGCACTTCCTATACTGGCAGATGACACTGAGCTAACTTCCATCCATGCTAAAATATGTGAAGTTTAATTACTGTACAAAGTACTTATATATTGTAAAAGATTTAAATTTAAATCAACTTGAGATTGAGGATAATGAACTGATGATATTAAGTCAAGTGATTATACAAAGCAATTGACATTGCGACAAATTTTACGTTAAATTAACTTGGCATTTAGTGTGTTGTACTTAAAATAACAATTCCATTCAAATCAAGTATTTAAGTTTAATACACTCAAGTTTTCATTATTCACTACTTAAATTTTTTAAGGTAGGCAAGGCAAGTTTATTTGTATAGCACATTTCAGCAACAAGGCAATTCAAGGTGCTTCACACAGGACATTGAAATAAAAGAAACAAAAAGAAACACATTAAAAACATTACAAACGAAACATATAAAAGGTGATTAAAAACAGCAAGTAAGAAAACAACACATAAAATAAAAAACAAACAATAAAATAGAATAAAATAAAAATAAAAACACACTCATATTAAAGTAAAAGTTGCAGTGCAGAGTTTCAAAGAGAATATAAAATGTAAAAAGTCAAAAGCTTTTTAGTCAAAGGCAAACCTGGACTTAAAAGAACTCAGACTCTCAGCAGACCTGATATTTTCTGGTAGTTTGTTCCAGATATACGGAGCATAGAAACTGAACGCTGATTCTCCATGTTTAGTTCTGACTTTTGGAACACAGAGCAGACCTGCACAAGATGACCTGAGTGGTCTGGATGGTTCAGACTGGACTAGAAGGTCTCTAGTGTATTTTGGGCCTAAACCATTCAGTGCTTTATATGCTAGTAAGAGAATTTTGAAGTCTATTCTCTGAGAGACAGGGAGCCAGTGTAGAGACCTCAGAACTGGACTGATGTGGTCCACTCTCTTGGTCTTAGTGAGGACTGGAGCAGCAGCATTCTGGATCAGTTGCAGTCGTCGAATAGACTTTTTAGGCAGACCACAGAAGATACTACAGGTATCCAGTAAGGTAACCGGTTTACTCAAATTTTTTAAGTAAACTCAACTTATCCGGTCTTGCAGTATAGGGTTAAAATGTTGACTTTCAGAGCATTTCCACGAGTGCCCTATAAAGGGTTAAAGTTGATAAGAGTGCGAACTTCATCCAAATGGCTATCACTCTGTTTGCTAATGTGCTGCGGCGCCCCATCCATATCTGTATGCATGGGGAGGCGGTTAGCCACTGGGGAGAAGAGCGCCACTTTACTGAGCTCCTAACAGCAGCGCTCAGAATGACTATGACAGCTTTCAAGTCTCATGAGAAGACTGAACAAGATAATTTCTTTACCTTAACATCAATTTGGCGTGTTGTTACGATGCTGGATGGGAGACAACAAATGACAATGCGCTGACAGCTTCGAATGCTTTCACACATAAACAACACATGGTACCGTTCACAGCGCTCAGGTATGGTATCAAATGTTTGTGCGAGTGTGAAACTATTGATGGTTTTTATTCACAGGCTACAGTCTGTTGCGTGTTCATCAGTCTTGTCTCACATGCTATCGACTTCACAATAAGTCTCTCCCCACTTTGCTGCAAACACATTCACAGTGAACCACTGCCAAAAACGCAATTATATAATTCAGCAAGTGCGCTGTTTTATGTTTTTTTTTTTTTCTTGTATTTTATTGCTTTCTTTTTGCAGCACAAAAAAAAAAAAAAAACTTAAGCACAATTAAATTGGACCTCAGGGTGTCATTAGGAGTAAAATATATTATCTTCTCTGTCCCATTTTGTCTGTTTTTCACGATTTCACAGCAAACGGCCGAGCTAATTCCCCTGATTTACATTCTAGACCGCGTCCACGCTTACGTACATACATGATTAGCGAGGCAGAGTGCGAGCCGCTCAGGTCAATACTTCTGTAACGCATGAGCTGCCCGGTCGCATTTACCTCTAACTGTTGTTGGGTTTATTCTGAGGTTGTTATTGAGGAATTATGATGATGTCTTGCGCCGGAGAAATTGGGCAAAGATAAGAGTTAATTAAAATTATATCTGCCTGGGATGCAACACCAGTCCTGACTATGTGCACGTCTTAATGGTTTTTAAATTAAAACCCCTCCCTGACCTCAGCAAAATCTAAGATATGTGGTCTTAATTAGAGTCAAGAGTACAGGGAAAAAGGGAGGGTGAAGCTGAAGTACTTCCTCACCGACACACCTCCCTCGGCTGATTAGAGAGGCTACAATTGGTCATGTGATGTCGCTTTAACACAACACCTTAGCGGCTATTGCTATCAGTGCAATGCGAGGATAAACAGGTTTAATAACAACACCGTTGAGAGCGGCGAGCGACTCAGGCAGGTACTTTTTTTTTGTTTTGTTTTATTTGGATAGTGCAAAGTGATGTACGAAGAAGTGACATGAATGTAAAATGGACAGAGCAGTGGTGGAAAATAGGCATAAAGGAGTAGGGCTGCACGATAATGGAAAAAACTGACATTGTAATTTTTTTTAACCCTGTGATACATTTTGCAATCTGAAAAAATAAACAGGAGAATATACAGGGTGTATAAATAATATATATGTTTGAAAAATTACCCCCAGTTCTGCATTTGATAACTTTTTGAATTTTCTTTTATGGATGTTGGTAGGTAGGGGACTGGTGGATATTTGTCCAAATTTACAGACCCAGGGTTAACCCTAACCCTAACTTGGCCAAAACTGGAGAAAACAGTAAAGATCTGCTTTTATGTCAAATATGTGAGTATAGTTTTAATTTATTACAATTTTAATTTTATATACCTAATATTTGGAACCAGTATTCAGATTTAAAGTCTTTGAAAAGGTTCATTAACCCTTTCATGCATACTGGTCACTACAGTGGACAGCTATTCTACAGCTGTTCTATTGTTTATTCATGGGTTTTGTTGTTTTAGTTCCATATCAGGACTCTTATCCATCATCCAAAACACTGCAATACATACAATTACTGTAACTTTGCTCTTCTTTATAAACCTGATCTGCACTAATATGTTTGAGTGTAAATCAATTGCTAATTCTTATTAGACTGTAATTAACTTTTTTTTTTTTTTTTTTTGCATATCCTCCTGAGACCCAGCGGTGCATTTTGTCCTCTGTAAGGGACAAAACTTTGACACTTTTACTATAAAAATGCTGTGCATTACAAAGGACATTCCATTAAAAGAATCAATCAATCAATAAAAATAGTTTTAAAAATGTATCTGAAAAAACTGTTGCATGATGCAGTTTCCAATCAAGACAATTTTTTTAAAATGTAAAACAGCTAAAACTGTCCATTTCCTGGGTCTCAGGAGGATAATATCTCCATGAAATGAGTAATAACTAATATTAGAGTATGATCAAATGTGAGAAAACAGTAGCAATTTAGCAATTAGCAGCATTAAAAATGCTTTTATTTCATAGTTTTCACACAGTTCATCACTTACTGATGATGAGTTTTAAATACATGTTTCTTTGCTTCAAAACTTAAACACATGGTGTCCAGCTGAGTGGACATTTTTGTAACTCCATGAAAAATACGTTCATAAAAAAAAAAGAAAAAAAAGAATTGCATTATTTTTTCCTGCGTAAAGCGGAACAAAAATACTCAAGAAAAAAATATTGACTAAGGTTCTCATAATTCGTGCATGAAAGGGTTAAACATCTTTGTGTTATTTATGCAATAAATTATATACATTTTTCAAATCAGATTTTTATATTTTTTGGGTGTTTTTTGGCCTTTTGTGTTGATATAGTAGGTTAGAGTGAAAAAATAATAAACAGATGAGATAGATGAAGTTGTGCTGAAAACAAAAATACCAAACATGGGTATAGTAAACATTTCTTTATATAGTATATAAAGTCAAAATCAAAAGTACTCAAAAATGGCCAAAATAGGCTCAGACCCCTAAGGGTTAAAGTCTATTTGTTGTTAATGTTAATATCTTGTTTACTTGTAGACAGCAGACATGTGTATGCTGATGTATAGAACAACTACAACAGAGAAAGTATTATATTTTCAAGTGTCCACAGTCCAGGGAAAAGGGAGGGTGAAGCTGTGGTTCCTCCTCGACACCTCCCTCGGCTGATTAGAGCTGCAAAAATCGGTCATGTGACATCGCTTTAACACAACACCTTAGCGGCTATTGCTATCAATGCAGCGCGAGGATAAACAGGTTTAATACCAACACCGTCGAGAGCAGCGAGCGAGTCTGGCAGGTACATTTTTATTTTTTTTTATTTATTTTTGGGGGCAATCAGCTCTGCTCGGTGGTGCTTTGGGGATAAAATAAGACTGCAATCCATTTCAATCCTTGTCATGTGCATTATGTTTTTGACCCTCATTGTTCTGCCTTACAGCGGGTCAGGTACATCCGATGACCTTGCCAAAGCTCCGCCAAGAGACGAGGTGCCAGGCATGCAGAAATGACAAATTAGAATGGCATTGTTTGCAGCACGGCTCGCATGAATCACTCCTGATGGATCGCACAAACAAGAAGAGGATGAAAGGGAAAGAAACTAGCTAAACTATGTGGCCTAGATTAACTACAAGAGTGGAAGGTGGACGGTATTGATTTTACCATGCACAAATGAACAAAGCCATTTCACTTAAATCAGAGTCTTTTTTTGATTGGTTGCGGGTGTATATACAGTCTGGCTCTTCCTCGCAGATTGTGTTTCTCATTTATTTTACTTATACATGCAGTGACATTCACATAATTTCCTACTGCGACGCATTAACATCGGACCCTGGGTGGTTTATTCAAACAATCCATGCTAATCTTCATTCATATCATGCAAGGATGGGCCGAGCTAGCAGACAATAGACTGGCCTCTGACCAAAGCGAGCTAATACCCAAGCAAAAAACATGGATAGACTGAATAAAGAGACTCACTCAATGGATTCAGTCATCTGCAGAAGCTCCGTTGTTTGGGATCGCTAGCGCTTGTGTTACACATCTAATCTATGAGCTCTGGCAGTTCGGAGGTCAAGGGAAAGTTGCGCTGTGACTGAGTAATGAATGATCATAACAGAAATAAGCTGTATTTCTGTAGCACCTTTTGTACATTGTAAAGTGATGGACAAAGAAATGACACAGACATAAAAACCACATAGAGCAGTCGTGGAAAAAAAAAAAAAAAAGCAGAAAGGAGCCGCGTTAAGATGAAGATAAGAGTAGATCATCAAGAGAAAATCATTTACAGGGTGGGGAAGCAAAATTTAAAATATTTTGAGGCAGGGATTGAAAGACAGTGTATGACCAATTAGTTTATTGAAAGTCATGAGAATTTATTTGCCACAAGAAAATTTGCATAATAGAAAATGTTTTTATTCTATGTGTCCTCCTTCTTTCTCAATAACTGCCTTCACACACTTCCTGAAACTTGCGCAAGTGTTCCTCAAATATTGGGGTGACAACTTCTCCCATTCTTCTTTAATAGTATCTTCCAGACTTTCTGGTAATAGTTTTGCTCATAGTCATTCTCTTCTTTCCATTATAAACAGTCTTTATGGACACTCCAACTATTTTTGAAATCTCCTTTGGTGTGACGAGTGCATTCAGCAAATCACACACTCTTTGACGTTTGCTTACCTGATTACTCATATGGGCAAAAGTTTCTGAAAAGGTATGGATAATAGTGTTAGGTATGATTATGACATCAATATATGTTTGGTTTCAAAACAATGGACGTAGTGCCTGCTGAGAAAAAACAACTAAATGTTCATTGTAAATTTTGCTTCCCCACCCTGTATATTTATTTGTTTGTGTGTTGTTTGCTTTTTGTGTTTTTCTGTGAGCTTCGAATGCAACTTTGCTCATTTATTTATAGCAGGGGTGTCATACTCATTTTAGCTCAGGGGCCACATTTAGCCCAAATTGATCTCCAGTGGGCTGAACCAGTGAAATAATAGCATAATAACTTGTAAATAATGATGACTCCAAATTTTTCTCTTTGTTTTTAGTGCGGAACCTTTATTGTTCCTTCTGAACAACCCCAAAAACAATTTTTTTAAACATCAATTTCTATGTATGAGTTTCAATTTTGTATCATATTTGATACATCGGGTCTCAATGCTCAAATATTATTTTTGAACAAACAAAAACATAACACAAACATGTCTAACAAATTGGTAATTCCTTTTCAAAACTGGCAAAGTTCTTCCTTCCTCATTAATGACAGTCTTGTAGTGTCACCGGAAAGACCTCTGGTGAACAAATTCCTCCCCCCTGGTGGATTATCCCTGTGTTGTATGTGTCTAATTGTATACATCAGGTTTTTCAAGAAAAAAATCACACTGATCATGTAGAGGGCTTCAAAATTCATGTATCAGAGATGATACGTTTTGTGATATAGGGTTAAAAACACAAACTAACAAGGATAATATAATAATAAATGGTGATAAGTAACTTAAAAAAGGCTAAATAGAGAGAAAAATTCATTTGGGAAATGCCACAAAAGTAGCACTCGGCCTTTACGGGTTAAGGTAGAGTCAACAAGACAAGTTGTTTGGTAAAGTAACACTATAATCATAATATTTTAATTCCATAATTTTGATTTTAATTCACATTTCCTTCAATCTGGCTCCACCTTGGCCTAATTTTAGTGAAAAAACCCACATAAATGACATAAAAATTCGTCTGTATTTTAAAAGTTTTCATTTTTATGTTGCATTATAGATATTATTTTCCAATCTTTGATGTAGAAGTCAAATTGCCAGCTTCTGAGGGACTGAAAATGAACCCAGACTGCTCCTTGCATAGAATTACTTCTTATTTTACCTTATGTCATGTTTTGATCAGTGTCAAACATGACAGATTGTGATGACTGTTATTAACTCAACCTGATCCTCAGACAAGAGCATCAGTATCAGATGATTCGGGTGGATCTGGGGTGACAGTGCTTCCTGTGGAATCTAAATATGGCAGCTATAGAACAGTGAAGGAAATGAAAGGGGTGATTATGTGAATTCAGTTTGGATTGTGAGTCTAAAACACATAAAATTTAAGATTATTGACCATTTACACTGAGATTTAACTTGAGGAAATTACTAATGTTAGCTATTTTATTGTTTAATGTTTGTTTGTTTGTTTATTTAGTTGGATATTATATTTAAAACCTTTATTTATCAAAGTGGAAAAATGTAGGGTAGTAAGTGAGTATTTTATTCTCTTACAATATGAACCTAATACATCTGTGAAAGAGGATTTTACCTGCAATTCTATCCTATTTGGACGCACCGCACCTTCAGCTTGCTCCCATTTCTGTTGAAATATCCCATCACTATTTCTTTTAGTCATTTTTTATTTCTGAAAGACAGTTACTTATGGTTTAATATGATTATTTATGGTCAAAACATGACAAATATTTCACAAATCTAGAGGTAGAACATTTAAAACTATTATAATTACCTAAAAAACTAAATCAATGTTGAGCAAAATTTAGTAGAAACAACTTCTAAAGTGTTTCAACATAATCCCTAAAGAGGAAATAAAAATGTTTCCTGGTTATCAAGGAAACATATCAATTCAATGCATCCACATACTTTTGTCCACATATGTGGTGTATTTAATTTTCATTCATATTTAGTGTTAGTTTTTATATTTTATCTATTATGAAGAAAGCTTTGTATTACCACAGGACAAACATCTAAGGCTAAAGGGACTAAACATTGGTTTTATTGTGAAATTTTACTCTTACTCTCACAATAAACATCAGTGAAAATTTATTTTATTTGCAATTCACCGCAATATGGACAAAAATATTTGGACACCTCCTACTTTCATCCAGTAAGAATTCCCATTGTTGTTGAAATATCACTGATTTTTCTCCCTGAATGGAAGTTACCTGTGGTTTAAAATGATTATTTATGATTGGAACATGACAAATATTTCAGGAAAATAGAAGTAAAACATTTAAAGCTGTTATAATGAAAAAAAGGGAGCAAAATTAAGAGGGAAAAATATTTTGTAAGTATTTTAGCTGACTGTAAGCAATAATCAACCCTACAAACCAAATAAAAACAGAATTGGTGTTTAGTTTTAATTATAATTAGTAAAGATTTGAAACAAAATTGATGTTTTTATAGACCATTGAAATTCCACCCATTATACGTAAATGGGAATTTTTTTTTTTTGTTGTTCATAAAAATTTTAAACTTTGACCTACTTTTCCCAAAATATAACCAGATCTATTCTAGGTCATTGGTAATCTATAAACCCAATTTGGGGTGAATTCAACCAATAGTTTTGCTGCTAGAGTGTTAACAAACAAACTGAACTAAAAACAATAGCCCTTGCCTCCCCTTTGGGGTGGGCGGGGTCAAAACAAATATCATAATATAGTATTATATTGTCATAAATATCATTGCATTGGTTAGTTTGGTTTAAATTCTTATCTTTGTTTTCAAAATGAGATGGTTTTTACTTAATTTCTCTCAACATTTATTATTTAAAAAAAAAAAAAAAAAAAAAGTCCATCCATGTTCTGAATTTCTTATTTTGACTTTACAAAATACAAAAATAATGTTCAGTTATTGTGTGTCATGAGTTCTATTCTCACAGGATTAGTGCTACCTGTGAAGTTCTGGTAATAATTACAGAGGTTGTCTGTGATCTTAATCCTCTGCGAATCAGTCTTTTTAACTTGTAAAATAAAAATTCACACATTTATTTCAGTGAATACAGAGGTCCTGTGGTAATATTAGTCCAGTGGGAATCGACATCTCTGTGAAATGGAGTGATTTTGCAACATTCTTCATTTCCTCTACATATTTATGTTGTGTTTTTCCTGGTCAAGGACGGTGGGGACTGCGATGTTGATGACAAATACAAGTTTTTCAAGTGTTTTGGGTGGAAATTCATTAGGCTTGTGTTGCAAAATAGCAGGATATTCACTGACAAAGTAAAAACAACGCCTCAAAAGATGATGAGATGGATGATATGATGACAGATACTCATATCTTTAAGCAGTTATCTGAAAGTGGTTGACCTACCCTTGACATCGCAACAGAGGAATAATGTCAGTAAATTAAAATAAAAACTTTGCATATGCCGTGTAAATTTACTGCATACAACTCAGACATGGCAGGTTCATTTCCAAATAAATTAATAAACCTAAAGGACATAATAGAACACAGGTGCCAAACATGCGGCCCGGGGCCCAAATCTGGCCCACCAAAGGTTCCATTCCGGCCCTGCAGGATGAAAGTGCAAAAATTAACCTGAACAGTCAAGGTTGACCAAATCATTTTGGTTCAGGTTCCACATACAGACCAGTGTGATCTCCAGTAAACATAACACAATAACCCATAAATAATGACAAATACAAATTTTCTCTAGGAAAAATTATCTAGAAAAAATTTAAGTGGAAAAAAAAAAAAGATTACACTGTGAAAATATTTACATTTACAAAACTATTCTTTCATGATAAAATGCAAATAAATACATAAATAAAAACAAAGATGAACAACCCAAAATGTGCAATTTTAACAATATTCTGCCTGTTACTAAATGTTTTGTGCATTTATGGATTCACTGTGATCTGTAGTTATGTTAATAATAAGAGATGGAATATTGTAGAAATTGTTCAATTTTTAGTTCCAAACTCCAAAATTTTAACAATGTTCTGCTTGTTACCAAATAATTATGTAACACTGTGTGTGATGTACATGTGCAAATAATAAGTCGAGGCATAATATTGTTAAAATTGCACTAATTTTTCAAATGAAATTTCTTGTTTTTCAGGTTATTCACATCGTTTTTATAAAATGTAAATATTTTCATAATTTAACTGTTTTTTTGTTGTTTTTTTTTTGTACTAAAACAAAAAGAAAAACTTGGATTTGTCATTATTTATAGGTTATTAAGTCATTATTTTACTGGTCTGGCCCACTTGAGATCAAATTGGGTTAAATATGGCCCCTGAACTAAAATGAGTTTGACACCCCTGTAATAGTGCTTTGTCAGAGCTGACATTTTTATTTATTATGACACAAAATGCATACGTGTAATTTCTTGGCTTACGGGTGTAAATTCCAGGGCGTTGGTTTGGAGTTTTGTGTTATTTTAAATCACCTGTGTGTTCTTTTTCTGTTGCAACATCCTAAGAAATGTGTGCTGTAAAAGAGAGCAGAAGCCCCGCCCCCTCTAGTTATGCCCATTGGACCTCACTGTTCAAACTGAAGTCGCATTGCAAAATATCAGATACGTATCGGATTTAGGACCACACCTGAAAAAATCTGATTTGTGCTGTTCAAACTGTCTTTAACAGATCGAATACAAGTCACATATGGGCAAAAAAATTGAAATTGGGCTACATTTGCCGGTAGTCTGAACGTAGCCTTAGATAGTGGGCTGAACAATAGTGATAGATATAAGCGGTAAGATCGCCTCTTCACTTTGAAATGTCTGATTTGTGAAAGTTCAGACAAAGCACGTCCACCAGTCACTTAGACCCAAATAACTGCTTTGTTCCTTTGACCCCGGCTGTCTGACAGGTTGGGATTCTTTAACTTGAATGTTGTGTTGTGTGCTGCAATTTCTGTTCTTTCTTTCTTTTTTTTTTTTTTTCAATTGAACAGCAATTGTGTAGGACTTTAAGTGTTCCTGGCATAGAGAGTACAAACGATTCCAACTCTGATCTCAGATAAATACATCTCAGGCTCGGACTTGACTTATCACACAGCTTTAATTAGATGTTTTAGCTGCGGTCACTGTCTATGGAACAAAAAGACTGTCTATAATCAGCCTTAAAGGGGTTGTATGTTGTATTTCTTCTTTCAAATAAAAAAAACAACAACTTTAAATTATGATTAGAGCAGTGGTTTCCAACCTTTTTTGGCTCGTGACCTCCTTTTAACATCACAAATATCTAGCAACCCTAGACATTCAAAACAGAGACATTTTTTTTTGTTAAAAATTAATTTGTTGTGATAATGTAATAGTTTGCTATACTATGTTGCAAATAAACGTTAATTTTAGATGACATTTAGTCTATATAATGTATATTATTATGGACGGAGGCAGAAAAGCCAGGTGTAGATTACTGCACAAAGTGAGAATTTGATTTTCCTTGGTCAGGATATGTACAGTCAGTCCAGCTTGGATTTACAAGGCTGACAATTAATACTGAACAAACAAGAACTTAAACTATGAATTATGAAAGAGCTGCAGCATCTGAAACTGACCACAATGAGCATTTGACAGATAAACAGTACCACAGTGCTTCAGTTTCAGCTTCAGCTTGTCATGTCTTTTAAGGATTGGGGTTGTCTCTTTCAACTCACCATATATATTTTATTAGTAAGTTTTTTTTAATCAATTATTAGAAATTTCAGGCAACCCCATTTGAAACCCAGGTGACCCCACAAAGGGTCCTGACCCCGAAGTTGAAAACGCTGGATTAGAGTGATTAGAAGAAAGAGCTCTGAGGTTCTGCCAAAGTTGCCAAAGTATTGGACTGTAGCGATATGAATTTAATTTATTTGCAGTGACAAGCCAGAGGATTGATGTGACCACTAGAGGAAGTAGAGGGTCACCCTGCCGGTCTTCCATGGTAAAGAAAACTGACAAAACAGGGCCTTTGACCAAAATGTCAAAAAGTGACCAGACAGACTGAGAACCACAAAGTAACAACTTTAAGAGTCAAAAGGCACTTTTACACAGAGATCCCGGAAAAAAGGTGAGATGGAGATTCTATGTTTTTGCCACCATTGCCCGATTTACAAAGCCAAGCCAAAGGAGTAACAGAGGTGAGACAGCCTAGACCAGGGGTCACTAACCCTGGTCCTGGAGATCTACTATCCTGCATGTTTTAGCTGTATCCCTCTTCCAACACACCTGATTCATGATAATGCTGCATTCCAGAGTCCTGGGAGATGGGAAGTTTCCGATGTCCAATTCGGTCAAATCCATTGCTACGCCTGTCCAAGCCGGAGGTCCTAGTTGCAAAGTGGGGCCAGATAGCAGTACCCCGACCTCACCACAAACTACAGCGTAACGTCAACACAACAATGGCGGCAAACAGTGTGCAAGTTCGCAATAAAAAACTAGAAAAGCACTTGGAGAGCGCAGACCTCCACCAAGGCAGATCAGTCCCCACCCCCGCTTCACCACCAAAATTTAATCTTTTGTTCCTTGCACCAGTATAAACATTTCATGAAAATTTCATGAAAATCCGTCCATAACTTTTTGAACTAGAAAAGCACTCAGAGAGTGCAGACCTCCACCAAGGCAGATCAGTGGCCCCACCACCACCCCCATCACTATCAAAATTTTATCATTTGTTCCTTGTGTCAGTATCAACATTTCCTGAAATTTTCATCCAAATCTGGCCATAACTTTTTGAGTTATCTTGCACACACACAGACAGACAAACCAACGCTGGCAAAAACATGACCTCCTTGGCGGAGGTAATTATCTTGCTAACAGACAAACAGATAAACCCTGATGAAAGCACAGCCTTTGCCGTTACACTTGGCGGAGGTAAAAGACTTCACAATGTTTTGTTAGCTCATCTGTCATTTGGCCTCTTCCATCTGGTTTGTGAAAATATGAACACTGTACTGTCGACAGTCCAAATGCCTCTGCACTGCCAAAAAAAATAGGAGCTTAGATCTGAGATCTCCATGTCTGTTGTTTATGTTCAACATGGATCACCTGGAATATTTTGAGGTGGGGTGGAGTTAAATCCAAGTGCGATATATTCTACCTCCCAGCACTCTAGAATGCAGCATAAGCCTATCATCAAGCTCCGACCGTCAGGTGTGTTGGAAGAGGGAAACATCTAAAACATGTAGGATAACAGATCACAAGGACCAGGGTTAGTGACCCCTGGCCTAGACTTTTACACAGCGGACCTACATTCTGGAATCAAAGGGGCGGTGACGCAGTGAAGCGTATACTGTGATGTACAACTTGCGCATTGGATATACCGTGAGTATAGCGGTGTTGGCTCTCAAAACAACAATGGAGGATGAAGAGAGCAATGATGTTTATTTTAGCAGTGCACATTTTAAGTAGAATTCAAACTCTGCCCCGCGCTCATTTTTAAACCCCCCTGGCGTGGGGGTCGCACACGCAATACATCATCAAAACATCACACCTTGGTTGCAGAACTAAAGGTGTTCCTTCTACATAGCATTCCAGAATCATGATCCCACCTTTATCAGGGCTCTGTTAGTACCTCCAGAGGTGTTACAAAGCCGTGACAGAGGTGGGACCAAATGATCCACCATTTAATTAACACACGTCGTTCCAAAATAAAGGTGAAACATTCCCAAAACAGAAGTGCTGTGTAAAAGGGGCTAAAGAAAAGAAGTGATCAAAATAGATGCACAGCGTTGTTTCCATTGAACACAGTAACTTGTCTTTTGTAAGTTACCATGTTGATCTACAGTTTGGACTAAACTGTGACGGTTCTGACCTTATTTGTTCGATTTCAAACAGATCTTTAATTCAGCTATTGACAATACTAACTGTACAGAAAACAGAGGTGATTTATGGTTTTACCGTGGCTGTTTTCCATCCAAAAACAGAGCTAAGCTTACAGACTGGGGCACCGTAAAGGGGGGGGGTGAATGTGGTGACAAATTCATGGGGCCTGGCATTTCTGGGGGGCCCATAGAGCAGTGGAGGGGGTCCAGTGGATTAGAAGTTAGAAGCTGTCGGATACTGAAAGTCTGATCATTTTCACTTTCGTTGGTTACATTAGTTATGGACCGCACCCCGACATACATACTAGGGATGCACCGATCCGATACCAGTGTCGGGCATCGGCTCTGCTACTCAGTGTGTGTACTCGTATTCGTAAATGTAATCCGATACAAATGCACCGATACCCCTTACGGCCGTGTGACATTGACAGTTTAGTGCAGCAGGTACGAGGAGGAGGAATAATGTGTGGGGAGTGTGCAGAGTGTGGAGATTTTTCTAAATAAACAACGGTGATAAAAGTAACGCTGACTGCAAGTAACGTTACAGACATAGATATGGATGCAGCGTTCTGTCCGTCCTCTGCGTACATTCCATCCGTTTTCCAGGTGCTGGCGGATGAGTACCCAGAATACCACCAGGAACCGTGGAAGTAGAGGATCTGTTCAAAGAGCGACTGTGAGTTAGAGAAAAACTACTGACACATTTAGGACAACTACCCAGGGCTGGGCCGGGGATACAGAGCGGTGCGGACCGTTGCCAGCAGAAGTGAAAACGAAACTAATCGCTCATTTCTCTTTTCTCTTCCTGCTGAAGCTTCGCCTTTAAACCTTACCAGTGAAAACGCTGCAATATTAGTATCACATTAGTGTTACCTCTGTCGTCTCCATGTTTATTATTACTGACTTTCTTCTTCTTCTTCTCAAAAAACTTTACTCTTCTTCATGGTATTTGTCCAGTATGGTTAATTAAGAGCGGCGCCCCCTGGTGGATTAATTGAAAAATGCTCATTCCAACACATTAAATGTCAGTAGCAGCACTTTGTTCCAGTCAGACTAATGACAACGACAATAAAGCACATTTACAAAAGGAACTAAGAACTGGAATCGGATTATTAAGGACTGGTATCGGTACTCGATCCTCCCCGACAATATACTGAATTTTATGAAGGGCCCACAACGTTTAGCTTTCATGGGGTCCACAGTTGCTAGCTGCGACCCAGCTAACCCTTTCATGCATGAATTATGGTGACCTAAATCAAGATTTTTTTCCCCTGAGTGTTTTATTCCTCTTTAGGCATGAAAAAAAACAAGGTGATTGAATTTTTTTATGAATCTATTTTTCACGGAGTTACAAAAATGTCCACTCAGCTAGACACCATGCATTTAATTTTTGAAGCAAAGAAACATGTATTTACTGACGTACTGTGTGAAAACTATGACATAAAACATTCTTAATGCAGTGAATCTGATGTTTCCTCACATTTAATATACTATAATACTAGTTATTACTCACTCAGATAACACTGGTCAACAACAAATTTATTGTTTAAGTTTTTTGAGCTAATTTAGCATAATTTTGGTGTGCTGAATCCAAAAATCACATTAATTTTGCTCAATCAGGTCAACTTTCTGAACTATGCTACATATTAGCTTTTTAACATTTTTGCTTACATTTATGGGCATTTTCACATCATATGATACAAAATTCTTTCATATTTCTTGCAATAAACAAGTTCTGAAGATTTTACTTTTGCCAATTTATGATTCATGTTTTTTTTAAATATTACAGGTGAATGAAATGGCTTCGACTAGAAGATCTTGCAAAAATAAGCCTGACGTATTCTGCTACAGTTTGTAACACTTAATAAATACATCCTGTTAGAAATTTTTTTTTTTTTCTCATAAAACCTATTTTGGGTGAGAACTATATAAAAAAATCAACTGATAAAGTCACAAAAATGTAATCAATTTTGTGAGAAGATCAAATTTTTCAAAATCAAATGAGCAAAAAAACCTGACCTGATTGAGAAAAACAGATGTCATTTTTGGATTTAGCGGTGCAAAATGGTCCTAATTCAGTTGAAAAAACCTAGACAACTTGCAAAAAACATTTTTTTGTAACCCAGTGTAATATGCAACAAAAAAAACCAAGCTTTTGTTTTAAAAGAAATTTAAATTACAGTCCAATAATAATTAGCAATTGATTTACACTCAAATATGTTACTGCAGATCAGGTTTAGCAAAAACAGTAACATTAATGGTATGAATTGTAATGTATGGGGTGTTGCATAAGCGTCCACTGTGTTGGTCGATATGCAAGTAAAACAACAAAATCCATGAATATATACGAGAACAGTTTTGAATACCTGTCCACTGTGGTGACCACTATGCATGAAAGGGTTAAACTATCAGCTGATGCAGCACATGAAGATTTTAAGACTGTTATTTTCTGTCAAAATAAGCATCTATGAGTTTAGTTTGGAAAAAAAACACCAACAACTTGATGATACCATAATACAGATGTGTGTTCATACTTTACTCAGTGTGTTCTGGTGTGAGATCAGTACTATGTAGAACCCCTGCGAAAATCAAACTCTTCATTCTTTCTGCTTTCCGGGCGTCTTTGTCTGATCTGTTGTTGAATTTTCACTCCCCACTTCCTGCTAATGCGGCCTGATGTGCTCCAAAGTCACTCAATGTATGCAAAGCACAGGGACATGAATTATTTAAGAAGCCGGCACCTTAAAATGCTTTGAATGTTCAGACGTCGTGTGTTATCAATATGTGTAGTATTATTTCTGCTCCCAGTAGGCGAGTGTTACAGAGCAGATATGCTGATGCACTATCAGAGGCTTTCCCACTGACCTCCGTATGACTTTCTTGCTCGTGTATGCGTCTGAATTAAAAGACAACCTCCTGATACGGATTGTGTTAGTGGGGGTCTTCACCATGTATTCAAAACTTTTTTTTTTTTTTTTAAACATCAAATCTGTCAATACTCTGGCCGTTTTTAGCAGCTCTATTGACTGAAAGTAATGGACATAAAAGCCACCTGAAGGTCAAAGCTAAATCCTTCTCCCTGCATTAAAGTATCCAGCTTTTATGAGCGCTCAGAAAATATGAAAGGCATCAACAACAAGTATATGCTGTAGTTCTAGTTAAAAATTTACACTCCAAAAGAGGATCAATTTAATCACTTAGATGTTTTTTTTTATCCTTCCTGTTTTACATTTCAACTTGGTCTGTTAAGGAAGGTTGTTATTGCGGTTCGCCGTACCCCTTATCTCGCACTCATTGATCTTGATAGAACCAAATCTAGGATTGGAGTAGTGTAAATAGTTTGGATAATGATGGCTCAGATGGCATTTCAACGGGCGCCTGGGGGAGAAAACTCTAATAAGTTTTTGCAGTGTGTTAGGACAAAGAGATAAGACTAATGAGGAGCAAAACGATCTGGCGGTGTTTAGTTATGCTCACAAAAACAACATCATCAGTAAACAATTAGTACCTCTCCTCAAATAAACAGAAATAACTTTTTTTGAAAGTCTAATATTATGGGTCATTTACAAAAACTGCTTTCATTAGCGCCAACCGTCTTTTGTTTTTATCGGCATTCCCATTACAGAAAAGGAGCTACAAGTTTACTGAGAACATATTTAACATGGCTGCCATTTCAAGCCTAATGTCACTTTCATCAACATTAAATTGTTCATTTGTATGTATGCAAATATAGCAGTCTTTAACCCGGAGGTTATAAACAATTCAGATGGTGACAATAACAGTGTCCGATCGCCGGTGAGAGGAGCGTCTCCGAGTAATGCTTATTTAGGCAGAAACTGTCATCCCAGAGATGGATTCTGTTCACTTCAAGGTGAATGCATCTGACTGAGCAATTTCCATTCAAATATTACTCAAATGGAACTAATACCTAGGGAATAGAATGAATCGAGCGGTCTGATCATATTCGACAGACATACGGAATAGCGATTGGGGAAAGTTGGGAAAAATATAACCGTATGATTAGGGAATATCGAAACAGGAGATTATGCATCATTTCAGACTGATAATCATCTCATAGTCGAGCGGTTCAGTCATAATGTCATTTTATTTTGAAATCAAGGATCATACAAGTTAATAATTAACATTCATTTACACTATTATGTCTGCGTTATTTGTTTGCTTCATTCCATTCTATTTTTTTATTTTATTTATTTATTCATAATTTACAAGTCTATTTTCTCTTACTTGTAAATTATAAATAAATAAATAAACAAGTGGTGCCAGGCACAACAAACCCCGCCCCTTGCATGTATTGTTGCTTATTTTGGCATTGATCCACTCTTTCATCCATATTGAATATTAATTAAATATAAAAATTATATATGTGTCAAGTTTGAAGTAAATTGAAAGAAAATTGATGTTTTTATAGACATTTGAAAATTCACCCATTATAAGTAAATGGGAAAACAAAAAGATTTAAAAATTTAACAAAAATTTTCAAAAACAAACTATCACTAAGATATTTTGCAGTTATGTCAAAAATTATTCTCTATATCTCTGCAATGTTTTAAGTAAATTGACTTAAAATTGACGATTTTATAGTGATTTGAAATTTTGTCCATTATAAGTAAATGGGGAAAAAAAAGTTTTTTATAATTCATTAAAAAAATTTAACTTTTACCTACTTTTCCTAAAATGTAATGACATCTATTCTGGGCCACTGGCAATCTATAAACCCAATTTGGTATGAATTCAATCGATAGTTTTGCTGCTAAAGACATGTGAAATTTCACCCATTATAAGTAAATAGGGAAAAATAAAGATTTTTAAAAATGCATAAAAATTTTAACTTTGACCTACTGTTCCCAAAATGTAAGTGGATCTATTCTGGGTCACTGGCAATCTATAAGCCTAATGAGGTATGAATTCAACCAATAGTTTTGCTGCTAAAGTGTTAACAACAAAACAAACGAACCAAAAACAATACCCCTTGCCTTTCCTTCAGGGGGCGGGGAAAATAAATAAATAAATAAATGAATAAATAAATAAATGGTTTTGTATCTTCATCTACCTATTCCCAAATTATTTAACACCACTTATCATATATTGCCCTCTACATCTTTCAGTGAAAATCTGGTATTTTCCTATTTTGAAATTCTGATTTACTGAGTTAATTCAAAGGTTATTATATCAGAACAAAGAAAAAAGAAAAGAAAAAGTGACTTTTTAATCAAAACATATCATTAATTGAACATAAAAAAAAGCATCTCCAACCACTTGTCATTTATCAAACTATATCAACGTTGCAGAAGATTACTACGGAGCCTCTGAACATCCAAACGGGTCATATCTGATGACGATAAAAAGCTGAGAAACTGCATTTTATCTCAATTATTCACATGTATTGATAGGTTTAGTGGATAAACAGTTATTAAACATTTCAGATCAACAGATGCTTTTGGTTGTCGGTCACTGTTTCGGTCTTTGTGGGTTAAAAAACAGGTTCCACAGCACTGCAGAAACAGTTGCCTCTGCCGATTACATATAAAGTCTATATATACCAAAAAACCCCACAATGCTGCACTTTCAGACTTCTGCATTGCAGTTTCTTTTCATTGCTCTTGTGCCTCCAGTGAATAAACCATCACATACCCCGTGTTAATATGCAGGATGTTAATGTCAGACGTTATTTGCACACTCAGACACATTCTTTGTAAAGTTATGCGAACAAAAGGTTGCTTCATGTCTAGCAAGTGTGTAAATGAGAGACAATATAAATAGAAGGTGATGTGTTAGTGGGAACATGTATGAAAAAGTGTAAATGTGGCAAATGCAGTGTATTTAAAGCACACACCAGATTTATTTCAGTTCAGAAAGGCTGGAAATAATAATAGGAATATGCACTTTTTAAATAAAAGGGGATATAAAACCAAAGAACAGGCTCTATGTGTTTATTTTTTAATATGTAAGACTGACTGCGCTGCCTTCTTCCGTGTATTAACCACCACTTTTTCCAATCTAGGCTTGGGTGATGGGGACTAAACATCATAATTCCGACGCCTACTTCTGAGATGTCGCAAACATTTTTATTAAAACAGGCTGTGATCAAAACAAAATCCAAAGACAGGATTGAATATGAAAATATACGACTGCGAACCTCGTCTATATATATATATATATATATATATATATATATATAAAAGCCTTTATTAAATGAAAAACACCCCATCTCTGAGACCGCTACGGTGATTGCTTTCAACAACGGCATCAGACTGATTCAAATAAAGCATAACCACAGGCTTGAAAACACACACAGATGTAAATAAAATAAGAATAAAAATACAGAAATATCAAGCAATTCATCCTTTTTCTGTTATGGAAAGTATGTACATTGTATGTTCAACATAAGAGAAAGTTGATTCAGACATTATCTATCCAGGGTTCATGCAGGTCATTAAAAAGCATTAACCTTTAGGGGTCAATGACGAGGTTATAATAGATTTAGATTTTTCATTATAGTTTAGTTTTATTTAGTTTAGACTTTTCTTTTCTCTAATTCAGTTAGTTTTGATTCGTTTTTAGAGCAGGTTTGCTCGTTTTTATTAGTTTGCATTTTCTTCTAAATGCCAAGGTTATAATAGTTTTGGATTTTTAATTATAGTTTAGTTTTATTTAGTTTTGACTTTTTTTTCTCTAATTCAGTTAGTTTTAATTAGTTTTTAGAGCTGGTTTGCTAGTTTTTATTAGTTATCATTTTTTTTCCTGAATGCTTAGTTTTAGTTCAGTTTAGTTTTAGTATTAGTTTTAGTTATTTCATATATTTGATCTTCCTCACCATCCTATTCAAAGAAATTAGTGAGGCACGGATCAGTGGGTTACCCTGGACACTTTATTTTGGGGGTCGGGTGAGGGCAGCTCATTGACTGAGCAGAGACACAAACACATGTTTATAATGATGCATAAATTCCCTATAGCAGGTTTGGGGGGTGTGTATGTGATCCATACACAATGTAACTTACGTGAAAACAATGCGAAGATGTGCAAAGCGAGAGAGGAGATGCACAAAGCAGCCAGCAGTTTAACCAGATAGAAACATATATAACCCAGCTAACCAGCAGTTTAACCAGATAGAAACATATATAACCCAGCTAACCAGCAGTTTAACCAGATAGAAACATATATAACCCAGCTAACCAGCAGTTAAAGCAGATAGAAACATATATAACCCAGCTAACCAGCAGTTTAACCAGATAGAAACATATATAACCCAGCTAACCAGCAGTTTAACCAGATAGAAACATATATAACCCAGCTAACCAGCAGTTAAAGCAGACAGAAACACACACACACACACACACACACACACACACACACACACACATATATATACATATACATATATAAACCAGCAGTTAAACCAGATAGTTCCATTATTAGCCAACTTTGCTTCATTTCAGTTCAGCTAGCTGTAGCTAGTAACATCAAACGTTTTTTTTTTTTTTTTTTTTTTTTTTTTTAACATTCTAACAGGTTCCACACCTCTGTAATTGGATTAGTTTTCATCCTCCTCTTTTCTCCTCTTCTAAACTGTGCAGTTAAGGCCTTGGAAGGCCTTTTCATGGTGATAAACTCTCCAGTTTTTACCTGGATGCTAGTTCAACACTGACACTGTCCTTTAGCTCCGCTCTGTCTCTGTCACTCACACACACAGTGTTCCGAAAAAACAAACAAAAAAAAAAAAACCCGACCCCACTCATCACTAAATTAAATCCCAGACAGGACTGTGCTGCTGTGTCCCAGCTTTAGTCTGTATGTTCCAGGTAAAGTGGGGACCAGAAGACGACTGGAAACCACCAGTGACCAGACATGACAGACTGAAGTGTCGTATGGTGCTGCTAGCTAAAACTGCTGGAGCCAAATAAATCAATTTGATATCAATCCGGCATTGACAAAGACGAAAACGAAGGGAATTTTATCCATAATTTTTATAAGTTTTAGTTAGTCTTGTAAGCTCACAATACAGTTTCAGTTAGTTATCGTTTTTTTCTTTTAATTAGTTTTTATTTATTTCAGTTAACGAAAATGTTTTTTCAATTTTAGTTTTCGTCATTTCGTTCGTTTTCTTTAACGACAATAACTTTGCTAAATGCTTAGTTTTAGTTTAGTTTCAGTTTTTTTCATATCTTTTCTCTTCTTCTCTGTCGTATTCACATAAATCCCATACAGGACTCTGATTTCTTCCAACTTGAGTCTCTATGTTGCCAGGTAGATTGGGGACCAGAAGTGACGGACCGTGAAGTACAGAACGGTGCTGCTAGCTAAAATTGCTCGCACGAAATAAATCAATTTCGAATCAATCCGACATTGACAAAGACAAAAACGAAGGGAAGTTTATCCATAATTTTTAAAATCTGTTTTAGTTAGTTTTGTAAACACACAATACAGTTTCAGTCAGCTATCGTTTTTTACTTTTAATTATAGTTTTTATTTATTTCAGTTAATGAAAATGTTTTTTTCAATTCTAGTTTTCGTCATTTCGTTAGTTTTTGTTCACAGTAATAACCTTGGTCCATGGTCACGGCCCTGTGACTGAATCACATGACATTTTCAATATGTTGTAGCGTCAAATGTCATTCACGTAGACCACTGTGGATAATTGCATTCAAAAGTGCAGACTTGAAACACTCTCCCACTTTTTATTTGATGTTGATAGAGTGAATACAAATGGAGATATGATGTTTTGAACCTGGAGCAAACAAACATGAGTAAAAGTATGAAAATGAGGTGTGTGTATGTGGGGGGGGCGTTAGATTTCTGACCATATCTTTGTCATTTTTTGTCCTTTTTCAAAACGGAAAAAAAAAACTGGCAGAATCTAATCCACAGACTGCATTAGCATTACAGGTAAGGGTGAGGATGACCTGAACCAGATGTGGAAACTGGGAGGACTGGGGGTTGGGGTGAGAAAACATCTCTGTAAAGATATGCATTTATGTCAAATATTTGAGTTGAATATCATGGTTTTAATTTATTACAATTTTAATTTTATATACCTAATATTTGGAACCAATATTCACTTTTAAAGTCTTTGAAAAGGTTCGTTAAGCATCTTTGTGTTATTTATGCAATAAATTATATACATTTTTCCAATCGGATTTTACATTTTTTATGTGTTTTTTGTCCTTTTATGTTGATAGAGTAGATTAAAGTGAAAAAATAATAGGCAGATGATATAGATGAAGTTGTGCAGAAAAAACACATACCAAACATGGGTATAATAAACATTTCTTTATATAGTATATAAAGGCACAATCAAAAGTACTCAAGAATGGCCAAAATAGGCTCAGACCTCTTAAGGGTTAAGCCATTAAATAGATTTTGTGAAAAATTAAGGCCTTAAATTAAAAATTAAAAAGCATTAAATTTGATGTCCAGAGGCATTAAAAAATTAAATACACTCGATGGGAAAAAAAAAAGCATCGTTATTCATGAGTTATGTTGATTATATAAACATTTAATAATTTTGATCGGAAGTATAGTGTGATGATTGACAGGTGGAACCCTTTAATTGGCTATTGTTTGTGGCAGATACACAAAGTCACAACACCAGATGCTTGGAATGGAACGTGCTGTGGGTGTGCTCATGCTGTGGCGAAAACAGTGGAAGAAATATTAGGAAATGTGGGAAAAATGGGAAAATGCAAGTTTCAGCAGAAGTGATTGGAGGAGGAACTATTCAGAACAGTCATAAAACTATATATAAAACTGTATCTGCAGTTGGACATGGACATTAAATGTGTTTAAAGTGGCATTAAAAAGGGCATTAAAAACCATTATATTAGATTTGCTGATACCTGCAGATACCCTGTTATCTTTCAAAGGAAAAATGTGATTTTTTTTTTTTTTTTTTTTCATAACTGTTTGTCTGTGTGTTCATGTAATGTATGTTTTAGACTGTGATGAACATTATCAGATCCAAATATGGAAATATGCAGGTTAACCTAAAAAAAAAAAAACAGACATCCATCACCATCCAAAATAATCTATTGATCTAAATTGTTTAATACCTGTTGATCCACTAATTCTGTCAATACATGTAAATAATTGATATAAAATGCAGTTTGTCATCTTTTCATGGTCATCAGATGTGACCCATTTAGATGTTCAGAGGCTCCGTAGTTACCATGGAAACACTGTCATCTTCTACAACACTGATTCACCAGTAAAACCCATGGAGTTGGATCAACGACAATGGATGAAAAACACTTATTTTATGTTCAGTTAATGATAGATTTGACTGAAAAAGTCACTTTTTCTTCATTTTTGTCTGTTTTAATTTAATAACTTTAGAATTTACTCTGAGATTTAAAGAACATCTATGTGGTGTGTGAATTAAATTTCGGAAAATACATGATTTACAGTGAAAAAAATGGAATATAAAAAGGATAATATTATCATAAATAGTGATAATTCACTTATGAAAGGTTAAATAGAGAGAAAAATTTACTCCAACAGCCACTGGTGACCAAAACCATCTTCTGATCTAAATTGTTTAATACCTGTTGATCCACTAATTCTGTCATTACATGTAAATAAATGGTGTAAAATACAGTTTGCCATCTTTTCATGGTCCTCAGATATGAACCATTTGGATGTTCAGAGGCTCCATAGTTACCGTGGAAACACTGTCATCTTCTACAGCATTGATTCACCAGTAAAACCCATGGAGTTGGATCAACGACAATGGATGAAAAACACTTATTTTATGTTCAGTTAATGATAGATTTGACTGAAAAAGTCACTTTTTCTTCATTTTTGTCTGTTTTAGTTTAATAACTTAAGAATTTACTCTGATATGTAAAGAACATCTATATGGTGTGTGAATTAAATTTTGGAAAATACATGATTTACAATGAAAAAAATGTAATATAAAGAGGATAATATTATCATAAATGGTGATAATTCACTTATGAAAGGTTAAATAGAGAGAAAAATTAACCCATACAGCCACTGGTGACCAAAACCATCTTCTGATCTAAACTGTTAATACCTGTTGGTCCATTAATTCTGTCAATACATGTAAATAATTGGTGTAAAATACAGTTTGGCATCTTTTCATGGTCATCAGATATGACCATATTTGGACATTCAGAGGCTCCGTAGTTACCATGGAAACACTGTCATCTTCTACAGCATTGATTCACCAGTAAAACCCATGGAGTTGGATCAATGACCGTGGATGGAGACACTTGGTTTATGTTCAGTTAATGATAGACTTGACTGAAAAAGTCCCTTTTTCTTCAGTTTTCTCTGTTTTTAATATAATAACCCTCAACTTTAATCTGAGCTTTAATGAACATCTATATGATTTGTAAATTAAATATCAGAAAACACATGATCTTCACTGAAAAAGTGGCAAATAAAGACAATAAAATTACAATAAATGGTGATAAATCACTTAAGAAATGTTAAATATGGAGAAAAATCCATTTGGGAGCTGCCACAAAAGTAGTACTGGGTCTTTAAAGGTTAATTTTGAAAACAATTCACCTTTTTTTTTCTGTTCTTAATAAAATGAATTTAATATGAAGGTTTTCTCTGTTTCTGATATAATAACCCTCTACATCATCTACATGATCAGTGAATTAAACACAGGAAAATACATGATTTATACTGATAAAATGCAAAATATAGAAGATAATATTATAATAAATGGTGATAAATCACTTAAGAAGAGGAAATTTCATGTGGGAACTGACACAAAAGTAGCTCTGGGTCTTTATGGGTTAATTGAATATAAGGTTTGATCCAACGTGTCTCCTATCTTCACTTTATTTTCCGTCTTTGTTTCCCTGTTCAGCACACAGTCATTTATTTCAAACTGCATTTGTATTAAATTGTGGCATGCAATTAGAGTTGACCTTGATCTGCAAATAGCTATGTGCATCGTACCATGCACATCCACAAGCCAACGATCAGGACCTTGCACGCCAAGTTCACAGAGGACCTTGGAGTAACCCTGGACCAACTCTGTTTGCCTTGGTCAAAGCCTGTGTGTTCTGAACTTAGGACAAAAACTCTGGCCATCATCACCTATACCAGGGGTGGCAAATATGAGGCACATGGGCCAAAACCGACTCAACAAAGGGTTCAATCCAGACCCAAGGGATGAATTTATATGGTACAACAATGACACTGAAAACACTAACAGTCAAGGGTGTCGTTTCAGTTCAGAGGTCACATACGGATCATTTACAGCTCCAGACCACTACATGGCCTTACACCTCAGTACCTCACAGATATGCTCATCACTTACACCCCAGCAAGAACACTTCAGTCAACACACTGCAAAAATCTAAATCTTACCAAGTGTATTCTTCCTCATTTCTAGTCAAAATATCTCATCACACAAAATTTCACTGAAAGATCATATAAAGTTATTTTATTCAGTTTGGCAGGCACCTTTTTTTTTTTCTTCTTCTTCTTTTTTGTGTACATATGAGTGCAGGTGTAGTGTTCTTGTTCTGACACACATATTGGATACTATATATGACTTTTTATTTTATATTGTTATTGTTCTAATTGTTCTAATAAAAAGTTTTTTAAAAAAATATATCTCATCACACTGAAAATAAGACATAATCACCTAAAGATGAACTTTTCAGTGAGATATAAGAATTAATTTTTAGACAACAGATCTTGAAAATCTTATTTAAAGAAATCTTACCAGATAATTTTTATTTGTTACATTGGCAGATTTTTTTTTTTTTTTTTTTTTTTTTGCATAATTCAAGATTTTTTGGCTGAATTCAAGATTTTATTTTTGCTTAATTCAAGATTTTATTTTATTTTATTTTGCTTAATTCAAGATTTTTTTGTGTAATTCAAGATTTTTTTTTTGCTGAATTCAAGATTTTTTTTTGCTGAATTCAAGATTTTTTTGATTAATTCAAGATTTTTTTTGTGTAATTCAAGATTTTTTTTGCTGAATTCAAGATTTTTTGCTGTATTCAAGATTTTTTTTTGCTTAATTCAAGATTTTTTTTGCGTAATTCAAGATTTTTTTGTGTAATTCAAGATTTTTTTTTGCTGAATTCAAGATTTTTTTTTGCTGAATTCAAGATTTTTTTTTTGCTTAATTCAAGATTTTTTTTGCTGAATTCAAGATTTTTTTTTGCGTAATTCAAGATTTTTTTTGCTGAATTCAAGATTTTTTGCTTAATTCAAGATTTTTTTTGCGTAATTCAAGATTTTTTTTTTTTTTTTGCGTAATTCAAGATTTTTTTTTGCTGAATTCAAGAAATTTTTTTTTTTTGCTTAATTCAAGATTTTTTTTTACTTCACCTCCTAAGACCCAGCTATGGGTTTTCTGTCCACATTTGAGGAGAAGAGTTTCAGAACTTTATACCAAAAAAAAAAAAAAGAAAAGAAAACTGTCCACCAAAAAGGACATTCCTAAACATTTTAAAAACTGCATCTGAAAAAACTGTTGCATCATGATGTTTCCAATATAGGCACTTATATAACTAGAAGCACTCGGAGAGCGCAGACCTCCGCCAAGGCTGATCAGTGGGCCCCCCCATGCCAAGGAGTTTATGTTTTTGCCAGGGTTTGTTTGTCTGTCTGTTTGTTTGTTTGTCTGTCCGTTAGTGTGCAACATAACTCAAAAAGTTATGGACAGATTTTGATTAAATTTTCTGGTCTGCGCCCCCCCGTGGGCCCCCCCACCCCCGATCACCACCAAAATTTAATCATTTCTTCCTTATCCCATTTCCAACAAACCCTGAAAATTTCATCCAAATCTGTCCATAACTTTTTGAGTTATGTTGCACACTAACGGACAGACAAACAAACAAACAAACAAACAAACAAACAAACAAACAAACCCTGGCAAAAACATAACCTCCTTGGTGGAGGTAATAAAAAACAAAAAAAGCTTGTACTTTGCTGACATGTCCTGGGTCTGAGGAGGTTAATTCTAGATTTTTTTTTTTTTTTTGCTTAATTCAAGCAAAAAAAAATTGAAAATCTGTGAACAAGTGACAACTAGAAGCACTCGGAGAGCGCAGACCTCCGCCAAGGCTGATCAGTGCCCCCCCCCCCCCCCAATCACCACCAAAATTTAATCATTTCTTCCTTATCCCATTTCCAACAAACCCTGAAAATTTCATCCAAATCTGTCCATAACTTTTTGAGTTATGTTGCACAGTAACGGACAGACAAACAAACAAACAAACAAACAAACCCTGGCAAAAACATAACCTCCTTGGCGGAGGTAATTATCTTGGTGAGATTTCTTGACATAAGATTTTCAAGATCTATTGTCTAAAAATAAGTTCTTATATCTCACTGAAAAGTTACTGTTTAGGTGATTATGTCTCATTTTAAGTGTGATGGGATATTTTGACTAGAAATGAGAAAAATACACTTGGTAAGATTTTCATTTTTTCCAGTGCAGGCAGTGGCAACTTACTTGTCCTTCACACCAGATCCCAGACAGGGGAAGCAGCTTTTAGTGTACATGCCCCACAAAAATGGAACACCCTGCCTGATGCAGTTAGACATGCCACATCAGGAGACATTTTTAAAAACAGGTTAAAAACGTACCTTTTTTTGACAGCGTTCTGTTGAGCTGTGTGTGTGCACATGTGGTTGTGTGGGTATGTGCACATGTGGAAGTTTAAGTGTGTGCACATATGATCAGGGGGCAGTTTTTTTTGGGGGGGGGATCAGTTCCCTATCTGTTTTTCGGGGGGGGGGGGCAACAAGCCAATGTCACCTGTATCCTACATTACTAGCAGTAACGTTCACCTGAACCGAACTGTCGACAATCTCAGAATTCGCAAATGTCCTGATGCACTGGGGCGCCGTAAAGGGGGGTTTAAATGTGACAAATTCATGGAGCCCAGCATTTATAGGGGGGCCATAGAACAGTGGAGGGGGTCCAGTGGATACAGGTTAGAAGTCAGACTAAAATTTCATGTAAGATTCGTTGTATAATAGAGGAATAGAAGCCCGAAGTCGGACGATGAATATATGTAAAGTTTGACTTAAGTTTCACACCAGCGTTAGTTAGGTATATAACTGCTGCCCCCACCCACCCCCCCGCTCCATCTTTATATGGTCAACAGATATGATCCATTTGGACGTTCATAGGCTCCGTAGTTACCGTGGAAACATTGTCATCTACAATATTGATAAATTGGTTCAATGACAGTGGAAGGAAATGCTTGGTTTATGTTCAGTTAATGATAGATTTGACTGAAAAAGTCACTTTTTCTTCAGTTTTCTCTGCTTTTGATACAATAACCTTCAATTTAAATCTGAGCTTTTATGAACATCTATATGATCAGTGAATTAACCTTTAGGGGTGTGAACCTATTTTGTCTGTTTTTGAGTACTTTTGATTTTGCCTTATATACTATATAAAAAAAAAAGTTTACTATATCCATGTTTGGTATCTTTTTTTTTTTTTTCAGCACAACTTCATCTATCTCATCTGCCTATTATTATTTCACTTTAACCTACTATATCAACATAAAAGGCCAAAAAACACACGAAAAATAAAATCAGATTTGAAAAACGTAAACACAAAAATGCTTAATGAACCTTTTCAAAGACTTTAAAAGTGAATATTGGTTCCAAATATTAGGCATATAAAATCAAAATTGTAATAAATTAAAACTATATTTAAATATTTGACATAAAAGCATATCTTTACATAGATGTTTTTTCACCCCTCCCCGTTTCCACATCTGGTTCAGGTGGGGGTCATCCTCACCCTTACCTGTAATGCTAATACAGTCTGTGGATTAGAATTTGCAGATTTGGTCAGTTTTTTACGTTTTGAAAAAGGACAAAAAATGATGAAGATATGGTCAGAAATCTAACACTCACTCCATCTTGTTTTCATACTTTTATTCACGTTTGTTTGCTCCGAGTTCAAACCATCATATCTCCAGTTGTATTTGCTCCATCAGCGTCAAATAAAAAGTGGGAGAGTGTTTCACGTCCGCACTTTCGAATGCAGTGGTCCACAGTGGTCTATGTGACTGACTTCCGATGCTACGATGTTTTGAAAATGTCAAGTGATTCAGTCATGTGGCCATGACCGTGGACCCCTAAGGGTTAAATATAGGAAAATACTTTTTTTTTCACTGACAAAATGCAAAGTGAAAAAGATAATATTACAATAAATGCTAATAAATTACTTAAGAGAGGTTCAATTTTGAGGAAAACATCATTTAGGAGCTGCCATAAAAGTAGCACTGGGTCTTAATGGGTTAAACACCTTTTCCAAATGGTTGTTTTTCTTTTCTTGTGTTTTTTTTTACACTTACTCTTCATAAATGCGGCTTGTAATATTTTTTTATGCTCCCCCCAAGGAAGAAAATGCATTTGTCTTTGATTAAAGTTCTTCTGTCTCGTATTTATAGTCTAAGTGTAGCTGGAGGTGCCATGTACTTGGAATAGAGTGAAGTTATTCTCCAAACTCTTATATCGGGATGTTTCTTTAAAGCACTTTAGATGCACATTTACTGCATGGAATTATGAGTCAAATATATCTTTAGGAAACAGCTGATGAGTCATGCGGGTCAAATGTTCACACTTCAACCGAGTCCAAGACCATTTATTGTGAATAACCTTTTACATTTTCTGTGCACAATACAACACACTATGTTGTTATAAGCTTCCCGTCAAGGTCAACTACAGGAGTTCAGTTCCAACAAAAACATAATAATTCTGTACTTTTTTCTGCAATACTGGAAAAATCAAGAATGACAGCGAATAATAGTTATCACACAGAAGAGTTGGACAATTAATCAAGAGCAAAATCCAAACAGCTGGAAGTGCAGGTTCTTAAACTGATAAATGTCAAATGTGTCACAAGATAAATTAAACGCTGTGCTGACATTGATGATGCATCGACCTACAAATCACACTCCTCACACAAAAGGGAACTTGTTGTTTTGTGCAGGCAACAGGAAAAAGAAAAATTACATCTTTTCCTTTTGGTTTTTTGGTAATTAACTTTTTGCTATTTTCAGACAGCATTATCCTGTCAGCATTTTACATCATATATATAACTACTATATACGTAAAATAAATAAACAAACATAAAAAAACATACTCATACAGGGGAGCAAAGATGGAAATAAAAAAAAAAAACACCATACACTAAAACCTAAAACAGAGTTAATGAGAAATAATAAGTATTTTTCCACTCATTTCTTTCTGAATCCCCTTCCCCCTGTACAATCACATTACATAATGACATTTTTTAAAATAAAAATTAATTTGTTATTGATCATGTAATAGTTTTCTATACTATGTTGCAAATAAAAGTTAATTTTAGACAACATTTAGGCTATATAATGTATTATATACATACATATACTCTGTTCGGTCCAGTTTTCTGACTGCGACTGTGTCCGAGCAGATTGAAGAGTAGTAGCTAATGCATGTGGTCACATGACCGGGTCAACCAAGATATGCCCTCTCAGATGGTATATCTTGCATTTTTTTATTTTTTTATTTATTTATTTATTTATCTTTTTATGAACAATGTAA
Organism: Sphaeramia orbicularis; assembly: GCF_902148855.1. Lineage (NCBI taxonomy): Eukaryota > Metazoa > Chordata > Actinopteri > Kurtiformes > Apogonidae > Sphaeramia > Sphaeramia orbicularis. The sequence continues at coordinate 38,537,412 of NC_043970.1, read as the reverse complement.
CAGAACACACAAAGGAGCAGAATTACAATGCATTCATTATACATTGCCTTTTTATATCATTTTTCCCCATTCCCAATCCAACCCCAAGGCCCTCCGAGAAGGGGCAACAGCAGAAATAAGAACATCACAACAGTCTCTGAGCAGTAGAAAATCAAATAAGCACAAGCAGTATCAAATCTATGGTGTACAAGAATATTAACTGAGCTAATGGAAACAAAAGAAAAAAAAAAAAAAAAAAGTCATAGCTTGTAGATACCTGTGTTTACTTTTAAATACTAGACATTACCAAGATGTATCAAATGTGACAATAATTGGTAGACAGAACAAATTACAACAAAAAACAACAATACCTAAACAATAATAAAATAGAGTAGGGTGGAGGTGTGAGAGATCAATTTGAAGGCAGTGTTTGTAAAGACTGAAAGTAATCTAAAAAAGATTGCCACTTATTAAAGAATTTAGTTGAGGAGCCTTGTATATCTTGCATTTTATTTGAACTTGATTTTAATTAGGAAAAGTGTGGGGTGTTCTAATTATAATGAAATATATATTGAATCATTTTTTATTTTTATCACTTACTAGAAATTTCAGGCAACCCCATCTGAGACCCAAGGTTAAAAATTCTGCGCTATACACTGCACTGCATCACCCCTTTAACTCCAAAATGCAGGTCCGTTGTGTGAAAGTCCAGCCTGTCTGGTCTCTTTGGCTTTACTGTGGAAATCAGTCAATGGTGGAAAAAAGGTGGGATCACCATCTCGCCTTTTGTCTTTGATCTTTGTGTTAAAGTGGCTTATTGGTGCCCTATAACGGGTTAAAGCAGTGTTTTTCAACCTTGGGGTCGGGACCCCACGTGAGGTCACCTGGAATTCTAATGGGGTCACCTGAAATTTCTACTGATTGATAAAAATTAAAAAACTTACTAATAAAAAATACATGGTGAGTCGAGAGAGACATCCCCAATACATAAAAGACAAACTGTGAAGCTGAAACTGAAGCACTGTGGTTCTGTTTATCTGTCAAATGTTCATTGTGGTCAGTTTCAGATGCTGCAGCTCTTTCATAATTCATAGTTTGAGTTCTTGTTTGTTCAGTATTAATTGTCAGCCTTGTAAATCCAAGCTGGACTGACTGTACATATCCTGACCAAGGAAAATAAAACTCCCACTTTGTGCAGTAATCTACACCTGGCTTTTCTGCCTCCATCCATAATAATATACATTATATACTATAATATACTAAACGTCATTTAAAATTAATGTTTATTTGCAACATAGTATAGCAAACTATTACATGATCAAAAACAAATTCATTTTAACAAAAAAAAAAAAAAAAAAAGTCTCAGGTTTGAATGTCTGGTGTCGCCAGAAAATTTGGGATGTTAAAATGGGGTCACGAGTAGGGATGAGAACTGATAAGAATTTAACGATTCCGATTCCATTATCGATTTTGCTTATCGATCCAATTTCTTATCGATTCTCATTGGGTGAGGGAATAAAAGAGTACAAACAGGTGTGCTTGCATTAACTGTCTTTTATATTTCCATCTGCACAGAAAATATAACATATACAGTATGCACAAAAAATAACAGATGACGCCAGGCCTGTTGTTTGTTTGGGGGGGTGAAAGTGAAACTAAAGACGCTTTACTAACTCCTCCATTGCCGCATTTCCACTGCGTAGAACTGGTTTGACCCTACTCATCTCCCGTTGTTGTGCACCTCATTTCCTTTCCCCTACCGTTGGAAACTTGTATTTGAGGGGGTACGACCTTTGTTCCCCGCACCAGAACCGGAACTGGGCCCGGATGACGGCCTGGTGTTCACTCTGCCGCTACATTCACAAGCGCTGTTAAGTAGTGTATCAAATGAGTCACATGCTGTGGACAAATGTTTGAGCAGATTGGAGGGATTCCACCCTTTTGAAGAGATGGAAGCTTTGCAAATGTTACAACTGGACCTGGTGTCATCTTTTTAGACCGTTTCTGCCTCAACGTTGTGATGGCTACGTTCTGACCAACACAATGCAGCGTACGCGTGACGTCATCGCTCATGTGCAACGAAGGTGGAATCGATAAGCAGAGCAGTTAAGCAGGCAGGCAAACGATTCCAAATGATTCCAACGATTCTGAATTGAGCTTCTGGGATCCGGTTCTCAAAAAGAACTGGTTCTTGATTCCCCTCCCTAGTCATGAGCCAAAAAATGTTGGAAACCACTGGGTTAAAGTGTGTAGCATGAACCAAGGGTTTACATGGGTCTTACTGCACAAAATCACATAGATTTCTATAGTTTATTTCTGAAGCAAACGGCAAAAATGACCATTCCTTCTAAAATCCCGACTGCAGAATATAACAAAATAATTACCATATGATTTACCAGACACCAAAGTATAGTATGTGCAAATTGAGCTGATTATGCGTTCATTCTCAGTTGCATGTCGGGGGTGGGGGGGGTGGGGGGGTCATCCTCATCACACCAGACCCATGTGCCTTTCCTTCGCTAACACAGATGTGACATAACCACAGGCAACGAGCATCCTGATGTGATCCACTTCCTGTGATTTCCCGCTGCCTGTCTGCCCATTATGCAAATGTGTCTTAGACGAACTAAAAAAAAAAATGAAGTGAGGAGGACGATATTTGTTCCTGTAAACATATGCGCTTTGACTGAAGATGATAAAGAAGCAACTTAATGATCACTCGGAACCATTACAGAGATTAAAACTCATAGGCAGAAGCTGAGACTTTGGGAGCGGAGGTTTTATTTTTGAGCAATTTCCATGTTTAATTGACAGTAAAACGCGATTGCATTCCTGCACGTGTTGTGGTAAAACAGCTCATCGGGGCGTTTGACTCAAACCGGGGCTGTTTTCTTTGGCCAGCCAATTTCTGCGCTCACTATATAAAAGTCTGGAGGGCACAATTACAACTGGCAATGGAAAGGAAAATGTTGGCATTGAGAAGAAAAATGAGGTGTAATCTCACTCATTTTTCTTATCTGTGTAAGTCCAAGAAGCCTGAGAGGGTACAGTATTTCCCCAGATAAAAGCTGGGACGCTATTGCACTCACACAAACAGCAACCGAGAAGTGCATAACAGTTTTTACTATCTCAACTCAGTGTCCCTATTGGTTTGTCTCCAATCGAATGAGGCTAAAGTATTTTTCGCCGCATGCAGTCTGAGGCAAAAAACCCCTACATTTATCAAGTGATTATTTTTAAACATTATGTCGTCAGCTTTCCTCTTCTCTCACAGAAGTAAAAGTCCTCACAGATAAGACAGCGCAGGTCCAACCGCTGAAGACATTTGCACCGGCGTGACTCGATTAATTCCCCATACTAGATCTTAATTAACTCGGCATAACCATACAGATGATTTGTGTGCCGATGGGATTTGGTCAATCGGGATGATTGCTTGAAGTAGATATGCTCATTCAATATTCATTATCTTCCTGTCCCATTTTCTCTCGGGGGCACAGCAGGTCCTCCTGGAGATCAAGATATCTTCCTTATGTCTTTAAATGCATAACGAGTCTGATTTAAAGCCTTCACGTTAAATTAATTTTAGAAAAAAGAGGGAAAAAAAGGGGGAATTGTTTTCAAAATTAACCCATAAAGATCCAGTACAGTTCCCAAATGGATCCTTCTCCATATTTAACATTTCTTAAGTGATTTATCACCATTTATCAACTTTATTTGGCATTTTTTCAGTGAAAATCTGTTATTTTCCTATATTCAATTCACAAATCAAATAGATGTTCATTAAAGCTCTGATTAAAGTTGAGGTTTATTATATTTAAAACAGAGAAAACCGAAGAAAAAATAACTTTTTCAGTCAAATCTATCATTACTTGAACAATAAAACATGTAGGTTTTACTGGTGAATCAATGTTGTAGAAGGTGACGGTGTTTCCATGTTCACTACCGAGCCTCTGAATGTCCAAATATGGTCATATCTAATTACCGTGATAAGATGACAAACTGAATTGTATTTGTATTAAACAAAATGTATTAGTGGATTATTATATTAAAAACAGTAAAAAAAAAAAATGAAGAAAAAGTGACTTTTTCAGTCAAATCTCTCATGAACTGAACATAAAAAAAGTGTGTCCATCCACTGTCATCGATCCAACTCCATGGGTTTTACTGGTGAATCAATGTTGTAGAAGATGACAGTGTTTCCACGGTAACTACGGAGTCTCTGAACGTCCAAATGGATGTTTGGGTCTTTATGGGTTAAGGGAATGAAGATTTAAATGTTAATTCTAAGCAGGTCCTCCTGGAGATCAAGATATCTTCCTTATGTCTTTAAATGCATAAAGAGTCTGATTTAAAGCCTTCACATTAAATTAATTTTAGAAAAAAGAGAAAAAAAAGGGGGGAATTATTTTCAAAATTAACCCATAAAGATCCAGTACAGTTCCCAAATGGATTCTTCTCCATATTTAACATTTCTTAAGCGATTTATCACCATTTATTGTCATATAATCATCTTTGTTTGGTGTTTTTTGCAGTGAAAATCAGGTATATTTAATTTACAAATCATATAGATATTCATTAAAGTTCCAATTAAAGTTGAGGGTATTATATCAAAAATAGAAAAAACTGAAGAAAAGGGACTTTTTCAGTCAAATTTATTATTAACTGAACATAAAACAAGTGGGTTTTACTGGTGAATCAATGTTGTAGAAGGTGACGGTGTTTCCATGTTCACTACGGAGGCTCTGAACGTCCAAATATGGTCATATCTGATGACCATAAAAAGATGACAAACTGAATTGTATTTGCATTAAACAAAATGTATTGATAGGTTTAGTGGATGAACAAGTATGAACCATTTTAGATCAGCAGATGCTTTTGGTCACCGGTAGATGTTTGGGTCTTTATGGGTTAAGGGAATGAAGATTTTAATTTTAATTCTAAGCAGGTCCTCCTGGAGATCAAGATACTGTATCTTCCTTATGTCTTTAAATGCATAAAGAGTCTGATTTAAAGCCTTCACGTGAAATTAATTTTAGAAAAAGAGAGAAAAAAAGAGGGAATTATTTTCAAAATAAAGCCATAAAGACCCAGTATTACTTTTGTGGCAGTTCCCAAATGGATTTTTCTCCATATTTAATATTTCTTAAGTGATTTACCACCATTTATTGTCTTTATTTGGCGGTTTTTCAGTGCAAATCAGTTCTTTTCCTATATTTAATTTACAAATTATATAGATGTTCATTAAAGTTCCAATTAAAGTTGAGGGTTATTGTATTAAAAACAGAGAAAACTGAAGAAAAAGGGACTTTTTCAGTCAAATTTATTATTAACTGAACATAACACAAGTGTGGGTTTTACTGGTGAATCAATGTTGTAGAAGATGACAGTGTTTCCACGGTAACTTTGGAGCTTCTGAACGTCCAAATGGGTCATATCTGATGACCATGAAAAGATGACAAACTGTATTTTACAGCAATTATTTACATGTATTGAAAGGATTAGTGGATCAACAGGTATTAAACAGTTTAGATCAGTAGATGTTTTTTTTCACCAGTGGATGTTTGGGTTTTTATGGGTTAAGGGAATGAAGATTATAATTTTAATTTTAATTCTAAGCAGGTCCTCCTGGAGATCAAGATATCTTCCTTATCTCTTTAAATGCATAAAGAGTCTGATTTAAAGCCTTCACGTGAAATTAATTTTAGAAAAAAAAAAAGAAAAAAAAGGGTGATCTATTTTCAAAATTAATCGGTCATGAAATATTTTCTCTCCAATTGATTTAGCTACTATTAAGCTAGTATTAGCCTCCCCAGTGAGACAGACAGGCAATAAACACAGTCTACGGTTTATTTAATGCTGTGAAAATTGGTTTTGAAAGCTCAAATTCTTTGCCGACTCACACGTGTCTGATTTCAGGGCCAATGCGTTTGCTCTGAATGGTATTACAGAGCGGAGAATGCGACGGGGTGCCTTCCATGTCTTGTAAAGAAGATGAGTGAAAGGGCCTGGAGGATGGATTTATTATCCTTATCAAAAGTCACAGAGAAGACAAATATAAACCATTCTTCTGCTCTTGTCCTCCCAGCACAAAGCCCCTGGGAGTGGCATAAAGACAGTTAAAATGTGCCGTTGTAAAGTGTGTTGGAGGGAAGCGCCGCAGCGTTACACAAAACCCGAATAATCAGGGGCTCAGCAGAAGGGGGCTCTTTTCCAAACCTGTTATTCTTTCCATTATATCTGGACTGGCAAACTCTGTGAAGTAACACTGTGGCCCTGAACAACAACACTATACTTCCTCTCATCTGTGTGCAGGGAAAACACAAAAGAATAGTGCTTCACGGGTGTCTTGTGTTCGAGTATGTTTACAGGGACACATAGTTTAAAGGACAGGATTCTGAAAGAGAACAAATATTTGAAGCACATGTGAGCCTAGGTTGACCAAATTTGACAAAAGCATATGGATACTTCTATGAAACTGGCCCCTAAAAACACGACAAACCAGATGTAGATGAATGCTATGAAGCAAGTTTGGAAGCACTTTGGGTCTATTTAAAAAAATAAATAAATAAAAAATAAATTACCGAGATAAAAGAGAAACTGTTTTTCAGATAAACATAATATAAAAATGTGTTTTAATTAGGGCTGGAAAAGTTAACGCATTATTACTGCGTTAACGCATACATTAAATAATGCCGATAATTTTTTAAATCTCCCGTTAATGTCGTTCTGCCTTTCAAGCTAGTCTTAGTTCATTTATACATACAGACTCTTATTTTGAAACTCATGCTTTTATTTTGGCGCTCCACACGCACCAAGCACCGGCGCCGGTGTAGCTGAGAGGAGGAAAGTGAGCGAACTTTCCGAGTAATGCTGAATCAAACTTTCTTTAACTCCTGCAGAAGCAACGCCTGTATGTGTCAATCATTCTGTTGTTTGCTAAATAAGTTCACATGCAAACGTGCCGTTAGAAACATGTTTATGACGTTATTTCGGATGTGTTTATTACAATGTGTTATTAACATGTTTAAGCTAATTCGTTTATGCTAGCAGTCGGAGATGGGTTGCTAATTCTTTATGCAGGTTCATGCTGAGTTTATGTAAATTCATTGGTTGTATTTAGGTATAATATGCCAGCCTTTGAACTAACCTTTACTTATTTACAATGTGATTAGCTTGATGCTAACTTGAATGGGAAAATCCATAGACACGCTAACGATTAGCATTTAAAGATTAACTTAAGATTTACAATGTCTTTTTATCCAGCAACAAAGGCTCGCATCAGAGATATTTTATACTATTCATTCTTACAACAACTGAACATAAAATACTCACAGGCAAGCGTTTTTCGGGCCATACAAACAGAGTGAAAGAAATGTGTCTGTTAGTTCCTTCTTATGTCCGAACTGGCTACGGGAATACCCAAAGGACAAAAGATACGTTAGTGACACTTATTCCCACCACTAGAGGGCCCCCTTTGCTTGCTTTGAACAACTGAACATCACATATTATTGGGCTTATTAGTATTAGTACTTATTAGTGGGCTTAAGACTCCTGTCAATCACTCACAAGCGGAAATAAACTGGTGGGGACATAAACATAGAGAAAAGTACTGGTCTTTTCCATGGACATTTTCATTTTAAATGTCTTCAGATGGTGGGGTTGAGAAGGACACAGTAATTTGGAAGCACTGCAATGTGGAATTATTTTTTATCACTGGAGTACTTCAAATCTGAAATATCACTTAAAGGCAAAACACGCTGTTGATGCCAGTAAAACACCCCCCCCCCCCCCCAGTATAACTATACGATTAATCGCAGAAATCCATGAGATTAATTGCAATTAAAAAATTTAATTGCTGCCCAGCACCAGCACTAGTTTTAATATAAAAATCTGCATATAACGCAGTAAAAAGGACACGAAAATTACGCGCTACTATTTTTTTGGAATATCTTTTTATTCTCTCACAGGTACATTTTGGGAATTGAACTAGTTAGTTTACTAATTAGTGAGTTTTTCACAGAAATGACCACAGTTGCAGAATCACTCACAATTCATTTGTGTTTAACTGGGCAGGTTCTGCGTGTAACATAAATGGACACGATGGGTTACACGCAAAACCTGGAACGAGACTGAGATTCATGAAAAACCCCACGTCTGGATTAGAAAAACCACTAGGATCATCAAATTTAACACAGTGTCTTTATTTATAGTACCATATAAGACCATTTACAGCCATGTTTTCTAAATTAAATGCACTGACACCTAGGTAGTTTTTAATGTTCACATTTTGGTCCTATTTTTGGCCTCAATATTTTATCAAAAATTCCTTCATTTTGGGATGGCTCAGAGCAAGAGTATAATTTTGCTGCTTTTGTCTGAGGTCATCATTAGGTACATCCTGGGGGGAAACATGTGTAAATTTCTCTTTTATTATTGTGCCTAAAAAAGTTTCATAGAAGCACCCATTTAAGCACCATTTTCACAGATATTGTGTTGTGATAGCGAATCATGATTCTACTGGACATGGATTGCATTGCAGTTCATTATTGCACGAATGAAGTTGCTGGCATATTTTTATTCAGTGACTGGTTGTGTTCAGGGCTCTGATGGCTCGAGGGAAAAAGCTGTCCCTGTTATAACCCATTGTCAAGCACATGTAAGTAGGAAGTCACATCTCCGTCTGTCATGGTCAGCGACATGTTGCCTTCTTCTCCGGCTGTTCCAGCACTGGTAGTGATGCTGAGTTGTTGATTTGTCCAATTACGTGGGCTGTGTTAGACTGGTCACTGACCCTACGCAGCCGACACCAGTCTAAGATGACACATTTACCGTCCAGTGCTGGGTCACGTCTGTAGAATAATGACGGAGTTCAAAGGTCACGGCTGCACAAACAAGCGCAAACACACGCTTTCAACTCAGTCTCACTCACTGACTCCTGCTTGTTTACTCCCACTCCATCACCCAGAATCAACAATGGTACATCACTTCTGACCGCTCCCATAGGTTCTGTAATTCACATAATAAAAATGTCCAGTGTGGTGAATTCAATGTGATTTTTTTTTTTTTTTTTCCTGAATTTGTGCCTGTCTTGCTTATAAGTAACACACAAAGCACAATTAATGTCGTAAGGATGACTAGTACAGGTACACTTTAAAGTTAGTGACATATTCTGCAGAAAAAGTCACTAATTTCTTCAGTTCTTTTTAAATTGTTTTACATAATAACCTTTGAATTTGATTTTACATTCAGTTATTGATATATTTTTGCTTAAAAAAAAATCCCACTTTTTCTTCATTTTTGTCTGTTTGTGATATAACAACCCTCAATAACCCTATTTATTTCATTTTTTTGTCTCCTGGGTCAGTTTTTGTGCACTTTTATTGGTTTTTATGTACTTTTATATATATTATTGATGTGACGTTCACAAACTAATCAAATCTTTTGAACGGCTCTTTGAAATGAATGATGGGAACCGAGTCTTTGTAAAGAGCAGTTCATTTTTTTATTTCTCAGTTTTTTTTTATTAATAACAGTGATTAATCACTGTTGTGTTTTGTGCAATTCTTTCCGTATGTTTACCCACATTTATTGTTCTTGTTCTGAGGGAAAATGCACTACAGTTGTTAAGGTGTTTAAGTAATTGCAATAATAAATCGCTTTTGTCTTTTGTGCATTTTTTTCTGTATGTTTACCAACATACTGTTCTTGTTCTGAGAATTGCACTACTGTTCCGGTATTTAAGTAACTGCAGTGATTAATCTCTGTTGTGTTTTGTGCAGTTTCTTCCGTATGTTTACACACATTTATTGTTCTTATTTTGAGGAGATTAAAATGATATTTCATAAGAAAATGTTTTATTTTCTTCTTCATTTTCAGGCTACAGACTAGTCCACATAATGTACCGTGTTTTTGGTCAAATTCCAGCATTTGCCTAATGTCACCTCTCATGTCATGTATTTAGCCCACACATTTGAACTAACTGTTCTTTTTTACGGTAAGATAATATTTACTGCCGCGCCAATTAAACACCTTTAAAATGGAATATCAATAATCACATGTAGCCTATTTAGTCATTAAAACATCGGTGTTTCAAAATAATGTAAAAACATAAAAGAGCCAGTCTTTTGAATGGCTCTTTTCAGTGAACGGCTCCCTTCAAAGAGCCAAAAGTCCCATCACTAATATATATATTTGTAGATGTACGTAGACATTTTTTACAAAATTATATGTTTTTTCTAGTATCTTTGATCTGTCTTCCTGAACGACCGCACAAATGTTCCTATGTGTATATATACTATATTTTATTTTATTTTATTTATTTATTTATTTCGAACATGCAAAAAAAAAAAAAAAAAAAAAAACATTCAAGTGGGCAGAATCTATCCCCAAGCACATACAAGTCTGAATTTTGCAAGGTCGAAAAGGAGTAGGAAGAAGTATGAACTTATTTAATCCTACCCCCCAGTGTTTTTACACCTTTATCGCTAACTTGATACAATAGTCAAACAATAATATTTTCCTAATTTTAACATCAAACCATGACAAATAGATAATGCTGTAACTGAATTACACCCAACAATATGATCATGGCAGTACAGTCATACAGACATACTCAACAATTCAACCATTTTCTTCAATAATTACCGCAGATTTATCAGTTCAACATCATCCATAAACAAACAGTCCTTATTGTCATTATTTAATACTGTACCTCTCAAGAATCTTTTTTTTTTAAAATATATATATCTTTTTTAAAACTGAATTATGTTAGATATTTGTTTTATCTCCACACACAATTTGCTCCACAATTTTACTCCACAGATGGTGATGCAGAAACTTTTTAACGTAGTGTGTACTCTATGAATCTTCTATATGCACAAAGGACAAATCAAATAGAATTATTGAATAAGAAAATGCCTACTTTTCACTGAAAAATACAAAATGCAGAGGTTTATATCATAATACATGATGATAAATCACTCAGGAGAGACAAATTCATCATAAAAATGTCTTCAAGAGTTAAAAAAAACAAAAAAAAAACAGGTCTTTAGGTCTATTTTTATATAACTTAAACTGTAAAGAACTATGTTGCAGCACAACTCGTTGAGACTTAACACCTCATTCCAACCGAGTATGATGATTATCATTTACCGAGACACCCAACGGCCATTCTAACTACTTTGTACTCAGGCACCCGGGTGCTCTGAGGTAAATGCTAATGGCAGTCTATTAATGTACTCACAATAACATACATTATCATGCTGTTTGTTTACCTTAATCACCACTGTGGGTAACATGTGAACATGCTAACATTATGCAAATACGCTCTAAACACAGCTCCGAGGGGGAGGATACGGCATCATCTGGAGATGTTTTCAGTGGATGTCATGTGGAAGAACTATACCAGGCTGTCGGTAATGAACATGTAGGCTACGATGACTGTGGAGATGGTGGGGTTGAACGGGTTAGTCCAGACATAATAAGAGCTGTTATCTCATCTGACCCTTACATATACTGAACTCTGCATACCCTCTCTTTTAACCGCCCCCCCGTCTCCGGTTTGATCTCTGTACTCGTCATATGTTCATCTTGGACTCCAAACACTCTCCTCTTGTATCAGTAATGCTGACAGGGCTGGTATATAAAACAGGGCATATTCTCACAGCTGTTCTATAACTCATGGGCTGCTAAACTTCACCATATGTGTGCGTGCCTGTGACTATGTGAAAGCTCTTCGCTGAATCATTTGTTGTCAGATCTTGGCGTGCATCTGTCCTCCAAGCTTCGATTTAAGACTCAAGCAAATCTATAGGCTCTGATCCTCTTCGTTGCGTCCCATGACAAAAATAACCTGATATGAACTTGAATACTCTGAACTTACAGAGAAAATACAAGAATTTAACCCTTTCATGCATAGTGGTCACTACTGTGGACAGTTAATCTCCAGCTGTTCTCTTATATATTCATGGGTTTTGTTGTTTTAGTTCCGTATCAGCCAACACGGTGAACACTTATGCATCCTCCCAAACGCTGCAGTTCATACAATTATTTTAACTTTGCTGCTCACAGAGATGGGGGGACTCGAGTCGATGACTTAACTCGAGTCCGACTCGAGTCGCAAGATTTGTGACTTGTGACTTACAGGGGTTGGACAAAATAATGGAAACACATTCACCTCAAGATGATAATGCCCCAGTCCATACAGCTAGAATTGTTAAAGAATGGCATGAGGAACATTCTAATGAAGTTGAGCATCTCGTATGGCCGGCACAGTCCCCAGACCTCAACATTATTGAGCATTTATGGTCAGTTTTAGAGATTCAAGTAACACGTCGATTTCCACCGCCATCGTCTCTAAAAGAGTTGGAGGGTATTCTAACTGAAGAATGGCTTAAAATTCCTTTGGAAACAATTCACAAGTTGTATGAATCAATACCTCGGAGAATTGAGGCTGTAATTGCCGCAAAAGGCGGACCTACACCATATTAAATTATATTTTGTTGATTTTTTAAGGTGTTTCCATTATTTTGTCCAACCCCTGTACTTGATCAACATTAAGAAAAGACTTGACTTGACTTTGACTTGCCTTTCCTGACCTGCGACTTGACTTGACTTTTGGCATGTGACTTGCCAAGTCACATGACAAACCTGTCTTGTTAAAACATGTCTTGTTTTTTGTTTTTTGTTTTTGTTTTTTTAAATTTGCTTTATTGGCATCAAGAATCAGCTAAACAAAGAAAAACCAAAAAATAAAATTCATAGGTTAAAAAACATATAAATGCAATTTAAAAAATCTATCACTGCTTTTTATTTTCAACAACTTGTGAGAAAACTAATGACTCAACTTCACCTGTTTTACAATAGATAAAAATTTTGAAATTATCCTCGTTCTTCATAGCCATTGTTTCCCATGGTGACCACTCTGAGTAGTTTCTCTCTCCCCCTGTGTGCACAGGTACGTTACAGTAGCTGATCTCAGACACCATGGTGTTTTGTTGAATTGAGCGCATTCTGTTACAGTGTTTCTTTTCACATACAGTAATGTGATTATTTCATGTGGTGTAAGTAATAAAAAGCTGTTTTAAATTCATTCATGTTGAGCTGATTCATTAACTTGTCAGCTTACAAAAAAAAGATATTGACTCTGAAAAACAGGTTTGGTGAAGTACAGACATTTGAAAAAACGAATGACTTGACTCGCGACTTGACTTGCTTGACTAAAGCTCTGCTTGGACTTGACTTACTTGATCCTCTTATGGAGACGACTTGGACTTACTTGAGACTTGAGGGTTAAGACTTGTGACTTACTTGAGACTTGCATGTATGGGACTTACTCCCATCTCTGGCTGCTCATGATAAACCTGATCTGCAGTGACATGTTTCAGTGTAAATCAGTTGCTAATTGTAATCAGACTGTAACTAACAGTTTTCTGAAACAAAAGTTTTTCTTTTGTTTTTTTTGCATATCCTCCTGAGACCCAGCAATGTATTTTGTCCTCTGTAGGGGACAAAAGTTTGACAGTTATACTTAAAAAAAACGCTGTGCATTACAAAGGACATTCCATTAAAAAATCAATCAATAAATAAAAATTTTAAAAATGTATCTGAAAAAACTGTTGCATTATGCAGTTTCCAATTAAGAGAATTTTTTTTTAATGTAAAAAAGCTAAAACTGTCAAATTCCGGGGTCTCAGGAGGATATTATCGCCATGAAATGAGTAATAACTGATATTAGAGTGTGATAAAACATTAGCGATTTAGCAATTAGCAGCATTAAAAACATTTTTATTTCATAGTTTTCACACAGTATATCGCTTTCTGATGATGAGTTTTAAATACATGTTTCTTTGCTTCATAAATTAAATGCATGGTGTCCAGTCGAGTGGACATTTTTGTGACTCCACGAAAAACAAGTTCATAAAAAAAATTCATTTGCATTGTTTTTTTCATGCCTAAAGAGGAATAAAAAGACTCAAGAAAAAAGTTTTGACTAAGGTTCTCATAATTCATGCATGAAAGGGTTAAGGTGTTCTATGTAGTATTGCTAAACCAAACTCTAACCAGCAGGAGGAAGTCATGTACCAGAACACACTTTGAACCAAAACCACCAACAAATCAACACTATGTATCCACAGACGGTATCACTCACTGGATAAAGTATGAAGCTCATTGTTTACACACATCTGTATTATGGTATCATCAAGTTTGCTTCTTCAAACTAAAAATCATAGACACGTATCTTAACAGTCGCTCAAAATAACACAGTGTCTTATAATCTTCATGGCTGCATCGGCTGATAGTTTACATTATAGCTCTGTTAGCTTAGCCATGTTAGCTTAGTTGTGTTTGTAGACACAAAACAGCCACAGTAAAACCACAAATCACCTCTGTTTTCTGTACAGTTTGTGTTGTCAATATTTGCACTAAAGATCTATTCGGACTCGTCAAGGTCAGAACTGCCACAGTTTAGTCTGAACTGTAGATCAACAAACGGCAACTTAGCAAAGATAATACCTGTACTGCCCCCTAGTGGAGAAAGATATTTGAGTTTGAGTTCATGTCTTTTACCTCCACGGTGAAACTGCCTTTAGCCGTCGACTTCTAGGCAGTGCAGCCTGGGAAGCTACGCAAGCATTGCCCTCAGCCAAGCAGATCGCGAGCACGACCAATCAGCACACCAGAGCTTGCAATCGTTAAAAAGAAAGTCGGCACAGACCCGTGTAAGAGCGGCAGTCAAGCCGACGATCCGGCTCAGACTCGAGAAGTGAACAAAATCTCTTGAGTGAGAGAAACTGCACAGCCAAAAAGAGATGATAAAACATCTGATCGTTAACATTTTTTTTGAAAAATTACCGGAGAGCAGTGGTAGCAAGTCGCGCCAGCGTTCACTCAACCGGAACCGGTTTCTCTTTGTGAACACAACTGCATTGTCCAATTTTTTTTAACCTGCCTTTTATTTTTTACTCTGCTTTATTGCTTGTTTTATACTCTCCTGTTTTACTGTTTTACTGTACGGTGTCCTTGAGTGCCAAGAAAGGCGCCTATAAATAAAATGTATTATTATTATTATTATTATTATTATTATTATTGTTAAAAAGAAAGTAACCCAATAATAGAATTGTTATGTCCGGTACATGTCCAGCACAAAATAAAAGTTAGTTCATTCATTATATTATGCAATTTATTCAAGAAAGAAAGACAGAAAGTCAGTACAGGACAAGGTCAATAGAGGTGTCATGCAAAAAAAGAAAAATACATCCATAAAATCTATAACATTTTTAATCTTTTCAATGTTGCACTTGATTATTTCTTAGACCTTGCAAGCAATGTTTCAATATAATATACAATTTCTTTTGAAAACTGCTGTATGTGTGTTATTTCTATATAGTTTTTGTGCTATCTTGTACATCACTAGCTTCCTTCAACTGAAATTTAATCGGTAGAATTTCTCAATACATAGTTCAAACTTTAAATCTTTTCATTGAAATTACAATCTTCTTCACACCAAGATACCTGGATACGATTTATGAGTGAACCTAAATGTTCACAATGTAGCAATGATGATCGTTCTGTAGCTGATTTCGTGCTCTTTTGCTAACTTAGCTCCAGGGCTAAGAGTTGTCTCAGTTGCCTTTAGTCGTCAATTCCTTCCTGCCTGGAAGTCAACAGCTGAAGGCAGTTTCACCCTGGAGCTATTGCTCAAGACATGTTATCAGTTCAGTTACTGTTAAAGCCCTGTTACTGGTTATTTGGCCCTAAACAAATATCTGTAAGTATTGTCGTGTAATAACATGTTTATTCACCCTCCGTACTCAGTTAAGGCTCTTTCTGTTGTTTCATACTTTATGCGCAAAAATGTAAGATGCTAATAGCATTAGCATGTATATGGGACTTTCAATGCATTTTAGCATAATGATAATCGCGAGCATTAACATACTTTTTTTGTGGAACTATACCTAACTTTGATTTCATGTGTATATTTTACATAATATAAAGCTATGATACATGATTGTAACATGCATTTTGATTTTGTACAGTTTTATAGGTGACAGTAAATGTCCAAAACAGTATGGAAGTAAATCTGTCTCATCCGATTTTGAATTATAAAAGCCATTGAATTTCTAGCACTGAATTTTTTTTCACTAAAATTAAGTATCTGAATTTTTTTTTTGCACTGAAAGTAAGTATCTGATTTTTTTTTTTTTTTGCACTGAAATTAAGAATCTGATTTTTTTTTTTTTCCCTGAAATTAAGTATCTGAATTTTTTTTTGCACTGAAAGTAAGCACCTAATTTTTTTTTGCACTGAAATAAAGTATCTGAATTTTTTTTTTTTTTTTGCACTGAAAGTATCTAATTTTTTGGCACAGAAATTAAGTATCTGAATTTTTTTTTTTGCCCTGAAAGTAAGCATCTATTTTTTTTTGCTCTGAAATAAAGTATCTGAATTTTTTGTCTCTGAATTCAACTATGTTCATAAATTTAGAATTTAAAAAAAATTGAGATGCAAAAAACTGAGATGCAGAAAAATTCAGATGCAAGAAATTCAAACGCAAAAAATTCAGATGCAAAAAAAATCAGATACTTAATTTCAGTGCAAAAAAATTCAGTGCAAGAAATTCAGTGGCTTCTATTATTCAAAATCTGATGAGACAGATTTACTTCCATAAAACAGCAAGAGGCTTCCTGGTGTTTATTGGAGCACCGTTAGCTATTTGTACAGCTAGCTCTCAAACACTAGTGATGACAGAATAATAACATCCAATAATGACTCTATACCTTCATAAACCTAAGAAAATGGTCGAAAACATGTTGCTATTTTAGTATCAAACTCCATTCATTTCATTTAGAGCTGTGTCCAGTGGTGAAAACAACAGTATTTGTAGCTTTTATCACTTTGTCACTTTAACTGACTCTAAATGTTAATTCGGTAGTGACTCACTACTCCCTCTAGTGGTCACATAAATCCCCCGGCCCGTTTTAAATAAATTCAGTTCATATCTCTTCAAGCACAAACACACTGACATCTTTGGCAGAACTTCAGTGCTCTTTATTTTTAACACTATGAAGATAATTCTAGGGGTTTTTTTAATAGCAAGTACTATTTATATACACCAAACACAATATTTTAGGAATTGTATCTAGTCCACACTGGGTTCTTTACTTAACAAAAAGAACTTAGATGCTACAGATTGCATCAGTTATGATTATGGAAATATATTAATCACTACAATAATTATAATGGAAGGATCTGGGTTAAATTAAGGTGAATGACTTTTTTTTTTTTTTTTATCAAATAAACATTCATACACAGGGATCTGACAACACTGACAGGTGACCAAATAATACATTATTACAGTAAATCAAATTATGTTTTTCCATTAAATTACTACAGGATTCATTCAATTGCAAACATGACAAAACATTTAATTTCGACGTAATATAAACGCACAACAAAATAGAAAACATCGGCCTGTTCGATATTATAGTGTTGGAATGATAGATGATTTCTGATCTTAACCTCCTGAGACCCAGGAAATGTCAGCAAAGTACCAGCTTTTTTTTTTTTTTTTTTTTTTTTAATTAAATAAGTGCCTATATTGGAAACATCATGATGCAACAATTTTTCAGATGAAGCTTTTAACATTTTTATGGAATGTCCATTGTGGTGGACAGTTTTCAGTTGACAGAAAACCCATAGCTGGGTCTTAGTAGGTTAAATGCAATATTAATCATTATTACTTTTTGTTGTGGCTTAGTTACATGTGATTCTGAACAATCCATAAGTATTTAATGTAAGTATATGTGCTCAGTCATCTGTGCAATAAATATATGTTGCACTGCTCATATCTATCTATCTATCTATCTATCTATCTATCTATCTATCTAGATCTAAAAAAAAAAAAGTTTTATTGATGACAGTTTAATGATAACAGTGGTTTGATTCATTCTTAAACAACTGTGATGATGTGAAAGTTAAAATACATTAACCCTATAACGCCAAACGTATCGTATTTGATACATGAGTTTTGAAGCCCTCTACATGATTAGTGTGATATGTTTATTTCTTGAAAAACCTGATGTATACAATTAGATACATGCAATACACTGATAATCCACCAGGGGGGAGGAATTCGTATGAACTAATGAAGGACCAATGAAGGCTCCAGTTTCAAAGAACTGGAATCTGTCAATGATTTAATGGTTCGGGCTTTACAGGGTTAAAAATAAATAAATAAGTGAATAAATAAAAAATATTACCATCCGTGCCGATCTGGTGATGACTGGTCTTGAATCAAAATCCTAAGTAAAAAAAGTAAAAAAGTAAAAAATAAAAAGAAGCGTTCGTTAGCTCACTTGTTGAGCCAGTCCAATCTCCAGCGCTATCATAGTAGTACCAGTTCACAGACTGGTCATGAGGCCCTTATTTGTTCCAGTTGTTAATGGCCTTAGTTTGTTTCATCCCAATTACAGGGCCTTCTAATCAACACTGCATTCATGCTTTGTGCTGTAAACCTCAGCTCTACTCATCATCCTACATATTTATGAAAATATCGCTCCTCTACCTCCTCTTGAATCAAGCCAAGCATTATTCATTGTACACGTGTGATTTTTGTACATTTACTATCTATCTATCTATCTATCTATCTATCTATCTATCTATCTATCTATCTATCTATCTATCTATCTATCTATCTATCTATCTATCTATCTATCTAAATAAATAAATACAGTATATATGTATAGAATGTCAGCGAAATATTGAGGCAGCTTGGATAAAGTGATTGTCAAAGCAGTGCGGACCTGTGCTGTCATCTTTCAAAGGGTTAGATTCGTCTCCAAACACGACTTGATGGATGACATTGCAGTCTGCTGTCAGGACTCGTTGCTTCAACAACTACAATGTCCAGTGATCTGAAGCAATAACGTTCGCTTCAAATCTTGTTATTATGTTGCCTTGTGATAGTTGATAGGATTGTGAAATGCACTTCTGTACTTGAAGTATAACTATATCCGATGTGTCCTCAAACACCTCACATCCTACTTATCAAGTGAAGCTTCATCCCAGAACGGGGTGATACCTCAGATATATGGAGGTACTGCAGCTGTAGTCAGTTACTGTGCCTCCGATGTGCCGGTTACAAATTGTCCCGAAATGTTTTAAGCTGTTGGCATCAGAGTTTTACTTTCCTTTTTCTCTCCTGTGAGTCTCTGCCTCTCATCCATTCATCTAAACTAGGCCACAGAGAACATTATAGCATGAACTGTTTGTTGCAGTGCATTTATTTAACCCTTTAGCCCCTAACGTGTCTGTGGTGCTCATTTAGAATGCAGTGTTTCCCCTACAGCTGTATAAAGGGGGTGCCCCGCCCCCTCAACAGCACATCCCGTCCCCACAAGACCGCAGACCGGCACAGCCCCTCGGACTTCGGTTCCAGTTCGGAGTTAGACTCTCCATTAGGGCTGGGTGAAAAAATCGATTTAAACAATTTTGGATCAATTTCTTTTTAATTTTGCGTAATCGATTAATAGCGGATGAGTTCGATTTTTCAGAGCAGGACCGCGAATAAAAAACCGGCTCCGTCTCACGAGCCCCTCGCGGTCTTGGTCGTGCTCGCGACAGTTGTGGCACAGGAGGAACGCGGAGGAAGGGTGGGGAAAACCCCTGTACGTAGGTCCTCCCGGCCTCAAACTCGAACCCGATCACCTGTGGCTGAGTGTGGAGTTTCCAGTGAGTTTCTGGTACCAAGGGCCCGACATGATTCTGTTTCAGGGGGGCCAATTTGGTGTCGGTGCCCCAGGGTGATAGGAATGTGCCTTAAGGCTGGAAGCACCAGGTATAAAACAGAATAAAGATGAGACAGAAGTTCGATCTGAGCCACTGTAGAAATATGGACATGTTTGTGTCCTGTTCATTATTTCAGAGCAGATTTATCTATTTACTGCTGAAATGTCAGATTTATATCCTTTCTAATATCAATATTGATTCAGTGTTGCATGGCTGCAGTCGTCAAATAATCAAGTTACAACTCACAATTGAACTATCACTAAATGAATCAGATAGATAGATAGATAGATAGATAGATAGATAGATAGATAGATAGATAGATAGATAGATAGATAGATAGATAGATAGATAGATAGAAGATTTTTTGTCATTGCATAGTGAATACAACGAAATTGCACATGCCCCCCATATAAAAGAAACACAAATAACATTCAAACTACACTCTTCCCACACATAAATACATTCATCAAGCACACCAAACACATCAGTATTAAAATATTTCTGTATAAAAGTGCAACTATATAATTAATTAAAATAGCAACTATATGATTATTTAAAATACTTTATAAAAAGTGCATCCGTATAAAAGTCCTCTTGCTTGGATTTTTAAAGTGCTGGTGTCTGTGGTGTGAGTTGGAGGTTTAGATAGTGGATGGCTTTTGGGAAAAATCTGAATCAATCACTTAATACTGAATTGAACCGCAATTAATCGATTCAGAACCTTATGAATCGAAATCGAATCGATTAAGGAAATTGGCCATGATACCCAGCCCTACTCTCCATCAGCTCCCAGTTATGTGTCTATGTATCACTGTCTCTTTCTCTCTCTCTCTCTCTCTCTAATGTCACTCAAGTGCACACGTACAGCGGTACAGCTGCAGGCGCCACTGACCTGGTGTGCATACTACTTTGATAAACAGGAAATTTCACACACTGCATGCAGATTTTCCCCCCCAAACGCACATCTAAGCACAGAATTAAAAGTGAGAACACAACACCACTTTTGTGTTTTCGGTTCAGATCGTTAAGGCCCCTGCAGAGTCAGGCGTACTTGACTCTGCGGAGGTCCACGTGTACTCGAGGCGGTCCCAAAGCAGAGCATGCACACAGAACAGGCTTTACAGTCTTAACCTAGCCCCAGTCAAGTCACCACCAGATGACCGGTTTAGATCCAACTTGGCTTAAAAAGGCCAAATACTGACCCTGGATGAACAAGGCTGATGTGGGTAAGTAGTAAGTCAGTTAGAAAATAAATACACGACTTAGACACAAACAGACATAGTCAGAGAGATAACAGATAGATGGATGGATAAAATAGCTAACTAGCCAGCTGCTAAATAATGATAAACGCATTTTATTATACACTGAAAAAAACAAAAAAAACATTTAAAAAATGGTATTATTCCGGCAGCAGGTGTGCCAAAAAAAATACTGTTAAATAACAGAAAATAACCATCTCATAAAAATACAGTAATTTTCCATCATTAAAATACAGTTTTTTGCCCTAACTTTACATGAGATTTTGCTTTTTTTTTTTTTTTTTTTTTTTTTACTTTTTAATGTTTAATAAAGAATACTTACATGCATTAAAACAATCAAATCACACACACACACACACACACACACACACACACACACATATATATATATATAATTTTCAGTGAGACTAAGTTGTACAATCCACTAATAAAAACTGTATTTGGACAGTTTATCAGTGCTTATACATGTTATACATTCACAAAAATACATTTATTCAACATTTTTTTGTGAAACCTCCCGTAATTACACAAAATATTTGTTAATTAACAAACAAATTTTGTTAAATTTACAGAGCAAATACTTCTTTTACAGTTAATTGTCAGTAATTTTATCCCTTTTTTTTTACATTATTAAACTTTAAATTAACAGTTTAATCTCATAAATAGAAAAGAATATTTGTGAAATTATGATACATTTGCGAATGTATTTTAAATGTATTTTTCTGTGAAAAAAGAAAAAAAAATTCTTTAAAAAAAATGAGCTTTTTGGTTATTCAGTTACAGTTTTTTCGTGTTATTTTACATTTGACATGCAAAATAAGTCTATTTTTGTCATTTCATTGATATTTCCTGTATCTTAAAAGTACAGGAAAAATCTGTAAAATAAACGGTGAAATTCTGTTAAATTACAGATTTGTTTTTTTACAGTGTATATATAATAAAAGAGAGAGAAAGAGAAGAGAAGAGAAGGTTTTGAATAAATAAAGAATTATACCAACTGAAAAGCCCCTTATTATTATTATAACAGAATGAATGAAATGACCCCCCCCCCCCCCCCCCCAACTAGGGGAAACTCAAAAGTTTCCCAATGTGCTGATAGAATAGACCTTGTGCTTTCCATAGACATCTGAGCATGCTCAGTGCTTAAGTTGTTCTTCAGTGTGTTCGAGTTCACAGTTCATGTTCAACATCCTAAATCTGTTATTGATGTACATTCTGAGTGCCTTATTGAGTAAAAACCAGTAAAACTTCAATTCCTCTCTGTCATTTTTTTTGTTATTCCACCTGGTTTGACCTTAAAACACACATTAAAGCAAAACCACTGAAGAAAAGCAACACAAGCACATACTCAATGCAGCTTTTATGAACCTCAAACGGATGGGAATTCACAGCAGCATGTTCATTTTGAATAATGTCTCAGGGGTTAAAGGGTTAACCCATTCACACTTGCATTACCAGAAAAACTATCCAGATTTTGTGTTTTTAATACTGTGTACATACTCAAAATTTCACTAAAACAGGACTTAATTGAACTTTTTCATTTTACGCACATATAAAAATCAGCAACAAAGGAGCAAAAATAGCGATAAAATTAGAATCGACAATAGAAAACATAATTTTCGGGTAAACTGTATAGTGTCTATCGTATATTACAGTAAAGTACCAACTTTCTCCATTGGTGGGTCGTGACTTAAAAGTGGATCGTGGCCTTGTTCAAAGTGAATAGTTTTAAAATGGATTTTTATTGATTTTAACGCAATCCGATGTAGGTTTTATTATAACAAATGTGTCGAAGTTGTGTAGTAGATGGAAGTTTCTGTGGTGAAGCAAATATTTGATTAAAAGGTGTCTAAAGGTGAGATTTAAGATAAGTATGATCTTAAGTGTGCTAAATATGGATTTATAAACACCGGCAATAAAAAGTGTGACATGTTGGAGCTCAAATGTCATAACTGAAATGCCATTTAAAACTGGAACAATGAGTGTTAAAAACAGCTGGTTTTGTAAGTTGTATATATTTCATGTGCAAATTCAATTGTGCAGGTGTGATATTGACTGTTTCTAGAGTTATTCATTCAGTTTGTGAGGTGCTTAACCCTCTGCGAAGGCACGGTGTCACCCTTATATGTTTATAGAAGGGGAAAAATGTCACCATGACGTTGAAAAAGTGTTTACCAATCAATTGGTGTAAAGTTTATTTGTTTGTTTCGATTATATTCCATAAAAATTGGTCATATGTTCCAAAGTCAGACCAGGTGAGAACAAAAATCCAACACAACATTCACAGCTCTCATTAAAAATATGTGAAAACCCACAGGACGGAAGTAAACATGAGAATACAGCAAATCAACATCCCTATGGAATGTGGTCCAGTACTTTGAACAGTGGTATACATAGAAATAAGCAAGGGATCATGCAATGTTTCTGAGTGTGGATTTAATGTGATGAAACTGTTGATTGTTATTAATACGTTAGGCACTGGAGTTTATTTAAAGAAAATAATCAATTTTCCAAGTTTTTGAAAAGCTGCATCTTGGAAATGGTTGGAGATAAAGGCATAGTGTAAATGAGAAAGATATTTGGTATGACCCAAAGTTTGTGATGGGAGTAAATGTACTCATCTAATGCTGTGTTCCAGGCAACCTGTAACTCATGTTTTTCCAAACTTCTACCGGTGAAAAGGCACTGGAATGGCAGTCAAACCTGCGACTTCAAACCGGTGAACTCAAACTAGATCGATGTACTCCCAGTTCTGAGTTTTGACGTCACGTAGCAACGGCAGCCCCCATGGATGCAGTGTTTATGCAGATTGTTTATTAAAAAGATATTGCGCTGACATTATTTTTCTGCAAATTTTCTGCATAATCAACACCTTTGACGATAGAAATGACTGTAAATGAGCCTAACGTACGGTCCACCATGCTGGTTTGTTTACATCTAGCTACCACAATTCCTTGTGCTTAGGCAGTTTGGCGTAACTTGCCTGGAATGTTACAAAGTCGTGAGTCACGGTTTGAAGTTGTGACTTACGGGCTCAAAAAATGGCCTGGAACGCAGCATAATTCGCATATTGTGATGTCACATAGCAGCGGCCATATTGGATTGCATAACTTTTAGTAAAATTTAACTTTGACTATGTTTACATGGAAGTTTTCTTGGTGTTTTTGGTTTTTTGTCGTCTTATCCCTAAAGCAGTGTGTAACTTTAATCAGAACTTTGGCAACTTTAAAAAGGAATTACCAATTTGTTAGACATGTTTGTGTTATATTATGTTTCTGTTTGTTCAAAAATAATATTTGAGCATTGAGACCTGATGTATCAAATCTGATACAAAATTGAAACTCAGACATGGAAATTGATATTTGAAAAAAATTTTGGGGGGTTGTTCAGAAGGACGAATAAAGGCTCCAGTTTCATGGTTCAGGCTTTACAGGGTTAATAAATGTATGAATGAATGAATGAATGCATAATTCACAGTCAGTTATGTTTTACTGACAGAAACATGAAAATCATAAAAGTGCATGAATATCACACAAACAAGTTTCACTAAAATTATGCTAATACCGGCCAGTTAGCCAAATCATATTTATTTTTTTTATATGCTTTCCACATGTATTTCTTATCTTACAAGATCATGTTCCTTTAACCTTTTCTTATTGAGTTGGAACTGATTATAAATCTGTTTGACTTGTAATGCATATGGATGAACAGAAAAAAAAATCCAATGAATTGAAACTTTTTAAGGTGCATCAATTAAGAAGTTATGAATGTTTGTTTTTCTGAACAAAAGACCATAATAATATAATTGGTTGATCAAACCCTAATTTTCCCTGTATATATTGTAAATATTGTTTTCT